>NW_026688148.1:391006-742288 GCF_030445035.2 Dasypus novemcinctus
TATCTCTTCTTTGTGTTCATACTTACCACCATCTTGTCTTAAATTCCACCCCTGCAGACATCAGCTCACATCCTTCCTCCACCCTCCACCCTGTAAGCCTATCGTTCAGTCTCTTGCTATCTAGGGCAGCTTGGTTATTTCATATAATTGAGGTCATGTAGTATTTGTCCTTCAATGTCTGGGTTGCTTCACTCAACATAAGGTTCTCAAGATTCATCCATGTTATCACATGTGTTTGTAGTGTGTTTGTTCTTACAGCCGAGTAGTATTCCATTGTGTGTATATACCACATTTTATTGATCCACTCATCTGTTGATGGGCATTTGGGTTGATTCCAACTTTTGGCGATAGTGAACAATGCTGCTATGAACATTGGTGTACATATATCAGTTTGCGTCCTTGTTTTCAGTTTTGCTGGGTATATACCCAGCAGTGGTATTGCTGGGTCATATGGCAAATCTATGGCTAGTTTTTTGAGAAACCGCCATACTGTCCTCCAGAATGGTTGGATCCTTCTGCATTCCCACCAGCAGTGGATGAGTGTTCCCCTTTCTTCACATCCTCTCCAGCACTTGTATTCTTCTGTTTTTTTCATAGCTGCCAATCTTATGGGTGTAAGACGGTATCTCATTGTGGTTTTGATTTGCATTTCCCTGATAGCTAGAGATTTGGAACATTTTTTCATGTGCTTTTTAGCCATTTGTATTTCTTCTTTGGAGAAGTGTCTGTTTAAGTCTTTTTCCCATTTTTTAAATGGGTTGTTTATCT
This sequence comes from Dasypus novemcinctus, assembly GCF_030445035.2. Classification (NCBI taxonomy): domain Eukaryota; kingdom Metazoa; phylum Chordata; class Mammalia; order Cingulata; family Dasypodidae; genus Dasypus; species Dasypus novemcinctus. Next base: position 391,775 of record NW_026688148.1, read on the forward strand.
TTTTATTTTCAAGATATAGGAATTCTTTATATATGCAAGTTATAAGTTTCTTATCAGATATATGGTTGCCAAATATTTTCTCCCACTGTGTGGGCTCCCTTTTTACTTTCTTGACAAATTCCTTTGAGGTGCAAAAGGCTTTAATTTTGAGGAAGTCCCATTTATCTATCAGTTCTTTTGCTGCTCGTGCTTTTGGTGAGATATTCATAAATCCATTACCTATTACAAGGTCCTGTAGATGTTTCCCTACACTGCTTTCTAAGGTCTTTATGGTCTTGGCTCTTATATTTAGGTCTTTGATCCATCTTGAGTTGATCTTTGTATAAGGTGTGAGATGGTAATCCTCTTTCATTCTTCTACATATGGCTATCCAGTTCTCCAGACACCATTTGTTGAATAGGCCACTCTCTCCCAGTTGAGAGGGTTTGGTGGCTTTATCGAATATTATGTGGCTATATATGTGAGGTTCTATATCAGAGCTTTCAATTCGATTCCATTGGTCTATGTGTCTCTCCTTATGCCAATACCATGCTGTTTTCACCACCGTAGCTTTGTAGTATGTTTTGAAGTCAGGTAGAGTGATTCCTCCAATTTCGTTTTTCTTTTTCAGTATGTCTTTGGCTATTCGGGGCCTCTTTCCTTTCCAAATAAATTTCATAGTTAGTTTTTCTAGTTCCTTGAAGAAGGCTGTGTTGTATTTTATTGGGATTGCATTGAATGTGTAGATCAGTTTTGGTAGGATAGACATCTTAGTAATGTTCAGTCTTCCTATCCATGAACAAGGAATAGTCTTCCATTTATTTAGGTCTTCTTTGATTTCCTTGAACAATCTTGTATAGTTCTCGGTGTATAAGTTCTTTACTTCTTTAGTTAAATTTATTCCTAAGTATTTGATTTTTTTATTTACTATTGTGAATGGTATTTGTTTCTTGATTTCCTCCTGATCTTGCTCATTATTGGTGTACAGAAATGCTACTGATTTTTGTGCATTGATCTTATAACCTGCAACTTTACTAAACTCATTTATGAGTTCTAGAATCTTTGTTGTAGATCTCTCAGGGTTTTATATGTATAGGATCATGTCATCTGCAAATAATGACATTTTGACTTCTTCCTTTCCAATTTGAATGCCTTTTATTTCTGGCTCTTGCCTCAGTGCTCGAGCAAGTACTTCTAAGACAATGTTAAATAGGAGTGGAGACAGTGGGCATCCTTGTCTTGTTCCTGAGTTTAGAGGGAAGGAGTCTAGGATTTCTCCATTGTACACAATATTGGCTTTAGGTTTTTCATATATACTCTTTATCATGTTCAAAAAATTTCCTTGTATTCCAATCTTTGGAGTGTTTTTATCAAGAAAGGGTGCTGTATTTTGTCAAATGCTTTTTCTGCATCAATAGATATAATCATGTGATTTTTTTCCTTCAATCTGTTTATATGGTGTATTACGTTGATTGATTTTCTTATGTTGAACCATCCTTGCATACCTGGGATGAATCCCACTTGGTCGTGGTGTATAATTCGTTTAATGTGTTGTTGAATACGATTAGCAAGTATTTTGTTAAGTATTTTTGCGTCTAGGTTCATTAGAGAAATTGGTCTGTAATTTTCCTTTCTTGTGATGTCTTTGTTTGGCTTTGGTACTAGGGTAATGTTGGCATCATAGAAGGAGTTGGGTAATGTTCTTTCTGTTTCGATTTTTTGGAATAGTTTCAGTAGGATTGGTGTCAGTTCTTTCCGGAATGTTTTGGAGAATTCACCTGTGAAGCCATCTGGCCCTGGGCTCTTCTTAGTTGGGAGATTTTTAATAACTGATTCTATCTCTCTGCTTGTGATTGGTTTGTTAAGATCATCAATTTCTTCTTTTGTCAATATGGGCTGCTTATGTGTTTCTAGGAATTTGTCCATTTCCTCTAGATTGTCATTTTTGTTGGAATATAGTTTTTCAAAATATCCTCTTATGATAGTCTTTATTTCTGTGGGGTCAGTGGTGATATCGCCTTTCTCGTTTCTTATTTTGTGTATTTGCATCTTCTCTCTTTTTTTCTTTGTTAGTGTCGCTGAAGGTTTGTCAATTTTGTTAATCTTCTCAAAAAACCAGCTCTTGATTGTCTGTTCTTGGTGTCTATTTGCTGTGTCTTGTTTCTTTGTCTGCTTCTGTTGTCGTCAGTGGCACGGGAAGTGTGGGTGGTGCCATTCCTGGGCAGGCTGCTCTTTCCTTTCATGCTGGGTGGCTTTCCTCACGGGCGCACTCCTTGCGCGTGGGGCTCCCCCACACGGGGGACACCCTTGCGTGGCATGGCACTCCTTGCGCGCATCAGCACTGCGCATGGCCAGCTCCACACGGGTCAAGGAGGCCCGGGGTTTGAACTGCGGACCTCCCATATGGTAGACGGACGCCCTAACCACTGGGCCAAAGTCCGTTTCCCTATCTCCCATATTATAGAATTTCCTCAAATACTTGCTTGTCCACTGTGACAGTTTTATACCATTTATGAATTCCCAAAAGAGATATATGTTATGTTTGTAAACTTGTCTGTTTCTCTGGGAGTGACAATCCTTTTTATTAAATTCAGAGGTTTCACATTCACTTTATGAAATCAAAATTAGCATTTTGATTCAACCATGCCATTAGAGTGTGAAGGTTTGAGTCCCTGGCCCCTTGATGGCTATATAAATGGATGCTCAATCAAGAACAAAGAAGTAGAACACAGAGGAAGAGAGACAGGTCCATAGATATGGCAGAGGCCTTGGGAGGAGAGATGAATCCAATAGCTTGAAGCAGAATAGAATACAGCATCTAAGAAAGCCTGAGAGACAAGCCATATGCCAGTCCTTAGCTGAGATCAGAAGAAGTTGAGACCATGGAGCCTTAAGAAGAAGAAAGAAGACTGAGCCCTTGCAGACATCACCCACCATCTTTCTTCAGCATGTGGCAAATGACTTTGAGTGAGAAAGTACCACTTATGGTACCTTATGTTGGACTCTTTAGGGCCTTGTGACTGTAAGCTTCTACCCCAAATACCCTTTATGAAAGAATAAATTTCTGGTACTTTGCATGGCACCCCTTTGGCAAATACAGAATTTGATACCAGGAGCGTGGTGGTGCTTTTGCAATTACCAAAATGCTGGAAAGGTTTTATAAATGGAGAGGGGGTATTATAAATGGAGAAGGCCTTAGAAGTTAATGATGAAGCTATTATTGGAAACTGGATGAAAGGTGATCCATGTTTTAAAGCCAAAGAGATTTTAGCAAGATTGACTCCTGATAGTATATTGAAGACAGAATTTGAAATCTACACACTTGGACATTTAGAGAAGGATATTTCCAAATTAAATGTGGAAAATACAGCCTGGCTTATCCATGCAGCTTATAACAAAATGTTAGAGGAAAGAGATAAGATGATAGCTGACTTGGACACAAAGAAAATAGGAACTCATTCTAGAAATTTCAAGCCTATGGCAATCAAGCCCCCAGAAGATAGTTCCCTATTTGAAGAATTAACTAAACATGGAACTTTTAAGTCAGGATTGAAAATGCAGCTATCTAGGAAAGACTTGTGGAAAGTTTTATTGTCTGATGGCTTGGTCCCCTGCTTCCAGCATGCTAAACCAACAAGCTTATTGAGAAAGCTGTATGAAGAAAAACACTGGCAGCCTGGACTAAAAGGGACATGGAGGGGAAAGATGAAAGGGAAAACAGTTTTAAGAGGAAAACCATGGAAGCTGAGGTCTGGAATTAAGACATCTCCTTGGGCCAAGAGAGGAAACCCACCTATGTGTACAGAAAGAGTGAGTTTTCCCCAGCAGCTGAAGAAGGTCGATGTTCCATCCTGTTTAGGGAGAGTTTTGCTGCCCCAGGCTACAGAGAGGGTGGAGAACATTCTGCAGTTCAACACTCCATAGGTTTGAGAAGTGTGGGCATGTCCCCCATAGATGAGGGAAGGTGAGGTTGCCAGCCTATTTTTCTAAAAGAGTTGGGCATGTACTTCAGAGTTTAGGGAGACTGTTGCCACCCCATCATTGTACTAAGGGGTTGAGAATACTCAAGAGATTGGGTAAAGTGTGGCCATCACCCTAACATTCTTGGATGGTGAGTTCTGGAGCCATCACCCAGATGCTCGATGAGTGTGGAACCAGGAAAATGGCCATTTGGCAAGCCTGTGGAAAGGGTGGGATCCACGAGATCCCAGGGAAAAGTAAAAACATATTATTGTACTGAATGATATTGCAATGACAGATACAGACTTCTTGCCAAAACCTACAAAATTGTGTGGGACAGAGTGAAAACTACAATGTAAATTATAATCCATGCTTAGTGGTAATGCTCCAAAATGTGTTAATCAATTGAAGGATGTTGTTAATGTGGAAAAATGTGGGGGATATAGGGAGCAGGGTATATGGAAATCCCCCTTGCTTTTTATATAACATTTATGTAATGTTTTTTAAAAATAAGAAATATATTAAAAAATACACACACAAACACAGAATGACTCTCAGACTTTGAAATATAATGAAGTGTACCCTACAGGGTTTTGGAACTGTAGGGTACCAGTGATACATGTTTCCCTCCCAAATCCTCTGTATGGTAATGAAAATGTTTATCTTTTGCCTGTTCCTTTGTATATTGGAATCAGATAAATTGTTTTGTAAATTTCAGAGGCCAACAGCCAGGTAGAACTTTGACCCAAGACAAACTGTATTTCTAGAAACTGATTATGATGTGATTTTGTACTTAGCATTATTACTGTTTTAAGGTTTTGGGTTTATTTTTAATATGGTGAAGTCTTTTTGGAATTCAGAGGGTGGAATGTGGCAGTTTGATATTATTTATGCATTCCAAAGAGAGGTGATGATTGTGTTTGTTAACTGGTCTGTTTCCCTGGGTGTGAGTCCTTCAGAAGTTTCACTTTTGCTTTATTAAATCAAGATTAAAGTTTTGATTCAACCATGTCATTAGGGTGTGCAGGGCTGAGTCCCCACCCCCCTGGTGGGCTATATAGGTGGATGCTCAATCAAGAACAGAGAAGTAGAGACAGAGAAGATGAAGAGGAAGAGAGACAGCAAATACATATGGAAGAAGCCCTGGGAAGAGATGAGCCTGATAATTTGCAGCTGAGGAAAGCAGAGCAGTGGAGAAACCCTGAGAGACAACCTTATGCCAGCCTACAGCTGAGGGACCACAGACTCTTAAGAGGAAAAAGGAAGGCTCAACCCCCATGGACATCACCTGCCATCTTGCTTCAACATGTGGCAAATAATTTTGGGTAAGAAAGTACCTTTTATTGTACCTTGATTTGGGCTATTTAAGGCATTCTATTTATTATATTTAAGGCTTCTACCCCAAATAAATATCCTTTATAACAGCCAACAGATTTCTGGTACTTTGCACCAGTACCCTTTTGAGTGACCAATATATCCATTCGTATTTAACAATGCTGAAAATTTTTGAAGGTTCATTCTTATCAAAAGGTGGATTGTTATAACACTCATTTTTGGGAACCATTTTCCTATAGATGTTTCTCCAGAAGAGAATCCTCCAGTATCCACTGAAGGGTGGTTATTTGGCAATTAGTCTCCTGGGTGTAGTATGAAGGAGAGGGAATAAGAACCTCTAACTTCATTAAATAGACTCTTAATTAATGTCCCTGTGCCTAGCATTTGTTAAATCTTTGCATTCCCCTGTTACAAGTATTCTCAGGTCTTGAAATTTTCTCATTCAAATTCTCCATTTCTTTATTCCACAAATCCTTATTGGGACTTATGATGTGTTAAGTTTAAATAGAAACATAAATCCCTTACCATGTGGAGTTCATTTTCATTCTAGCAGGTAAAGTCATTAAATAAGCAACAAACATCATAATGTATGCTATAATATTTTTCATTATGGTATTATATAAATTCATTAAATAACCGTTACATAGTATGACGGTATTATCAAGGTTATGAAAAACAGGAATTAATTAAGAATTAGGAGAATAGGATGTTGGGAAGGTGTTGCCATATTAAATGGGATTTCCAGGGAGGTACTCATTAAGAAGGGATTGTGGCAGTTTGAGATTATTTTATGTATGCTAAAAAGAGAAAGATTGTTTGTAAACTAATATATTCCTCTGGGTGTGATACCCTTTAACTGCATTAAATAATTATTAAATTATTTTGTAAGATTGCTTTAGAGCAGGGGTTCTTAACCTTTTTTGTTCCATGGACCTCTTTGCCAGTCAGGTGAAAACCACAGACCCCTTATGAAGTCCACACTATAAGGTGTATTATTTAATAAATATATCACACATATATTTTAATAAATATATCATAAATATACCAACACATCCCCACAAGAATAATGTTTTTTAAATTTAAATTCCAGCTCATTGACCCCTTGTAAATAACACCTGCTTTAGGGTTTTTGATTGGACTACATCAGTAGGTGTGACTCATCTGAGTCCTCACCCCTTTGCTAGTCTGATATAAATAGACATTTGTTAAGACACAGAAAGAGAGAGCTCTCATTTCTTTTCCTGCCATGTGACAGAAAGGAGACGGTAACACAGCTGAGGCCCTGGGGAGAGAAGAGACATTTGCCTGAGAGCTTACAGCTGAATTTGTGAAGAGAGCAGAGCAGCTGGGCCTGAGATCCAGGTAGAGATCACTCACCACCTTGCTTCAAAAGCTGACTTTATTGGGAAAGTCAACAGATTTCTGTTACTTTGCATCTGTATCCCTTTGCCAAACCAAGACAGACATGATAGAGAAAACACTTGAAGGATGTGAAGGAATTCATCCTGCAAATATATGAGAACAAATATTCCAATCATACAGGACTGAGGAGGGAACATGGAAAAGATATAAAACATTGTGGAGGGATCCCAATTAGCAAGTGAGAGCTTAGGATGAGATGAGGTGCAGAGGAAAAGTGAAGTCAGTTTGGGTAGAAACCTACTGGCCAATTTTTCTGTTGTTAGAGTTGTGGGATTATAGATAATGATGCATAAAATACAGAATATCCATTTACCATGTCACTATCAACACCCTGCACTGGTGTGGTACATTTGCCACAATTGGTGAAAGCACATATAAAAAATTGTACTATTAGCTATAGTCTGTGATTTAACTTAGGGTTCACTGTGTAGTATAGATTCATGAATTTAAAAAATACATATTCTATTGCCATGTATACAAGCTAACATTTCCCCTTTTAACCACAATCAGATATATATTTAAGAGCTCTTAATTACATTCACGGTGTTGTCCTACCACCATCACCATCCATTGCCAAAACATTTCCACTGTTCCAAACTCTGTACAGTTTAAGTCTTAACTTCCCATTTAAGACTTTAATATCCCCAAAATACCTACTGACTTTTTAAAGGATTTTGGATTTTATTCTGAATGAGATGGAAAGCCAATGGAGAGTTTTGAAGTTATTGTATGACTTATCTTAAAAATGTCTTTGACTGCTGCATTGTGAATGAAATACATGGACTAATGTTGGAAGCAGGGGAACAGACTGAATCTCATGCAGGAATCCAGTAGAGATGATGGTGGTCAGGAAAAGCACCATACCATGGAGATGGTAAGAGACTTAAACTTGCTTCATATAATACCACAATGTCTCTTGAAAATTTCCATCAAGTTCTTTTTTATATAATGGCATTTTACTACCCTGAAACATATTAAATATATATAATAATTTGACATTAGAATGTTAGGAAAAGATACATTCATTATTTGCATGGCATAATAGCTGCTTCTTAGAAAATATGATATATGATGTAAAACACATAGAAACTGCTCTCTACATTTGAATGAACCCAAAATACTTTATGCACAAGTGAGAGGGTAAGGCAGCATCTAAATGACTCAGTCTGTGGTTTTACTGGGATATTTCTCCATATTTTGAAGAGTTATATTGGAAACCCCAAGGAGGTTGAAAACTTGGTAAAGGAAATAGGGCAAAAAAAAAAAAAAAAAAAGGAAAAAGGAATGGATACAATAAAAACTCTAAGTGTACAATTCAGAAGTATTAATTAAATTCATAATGCTATGCTACCATCAATACCAACCATTGCCTAAATTTTTCCTCACATCAAGTACAAACTCTATACCCATTAAGCAATACCTCTCCATTCTCCCCAATACAGGCTCTGATAATCTCTAATAAACTTTCTGCCTGTATGTAGCTTATTCATGTAGTTGGAATCATAGAATATCTGTCCTTTGTATCTAGTTATTTCAGCATAATAGTTTCATTCATCCATGTTGTAGCATGCATCAGAGTTTCATTCTTTTTTTTTTGACTGAATATTATTCCATTATTATTATTCCATTAAATATGTTTATATATATATATATATATATACACACACACACTATGTTCCATTTATCCTTTTATCTTTTGATGAACACTTAAGTTGTTTCCACCTTTGGGCTATTTTAAATAATACTGACATGAACATTCATGTTTAAGAATATATTAGGTATTCTGTTATCATTTCTTTTAAGTATATACCTAGAAGAATGGCTGTTGATCATAGGTAATTCTACATTGAAATTTTTAAGAAATTACCAAAATGTTTTCCACTGAGCTTGCACCTTTTTACCCTTCCAGAGTCATATTATTCTTAACCATTTTTTTCTTTTGTAAACATAAAAATGCATAGAACACAATGGTCAATTTAAACATTATTAAGGCAAACACCCATATAATTGAAAATATAGCCAATAACTCAAATCCATACCAATGGTCAATACTTTACTTTTCCCAGGAATTACCACACAACTGACATTATAGGAATTTGAATTCTTGTTTTTAATTTTTAACCACCTTTTATTTTTTTAAAGATTTATTTATTTATTTCTCTCCCCTTCCCTTCACACCTTGGTTGTCTGTTCTCTGTGTCTATTTGCTTCATCTTCTTTGTCTGCTTCTGTTGTTGTCAGCATCATGGGAATCTGTTTCTTTTTGTTGTGTCATCTTGTTGTATCAGCTCTCCGTGTGTGCACACCATTCTTGGGCAGGCTGCACTTTCTTTCACACTGGGTGGCACTCCTTGCACGTGGTGGCATGGCATTCCTTGCATGCATCAGCACTGCACATGGGCCAGCTCCACACGTAACCACCTTTTAAAGCACCTGTACAATATTGCAAAGTTTTTCCTGTTTTTGAACTTTCTGTAAGAAGTGCCTTATATATTTATTTGTGCCTTGCATTTTGCTCTTTTGTTCTATTACCATATATACAACCTAAAATTTTGACTTTTAACCATATTCAAATATATAACTCAGTGATGTTAATTGTGTTCACAATGTTGTGCTAAAATCATCACCATCCATTACCAAAACCTATCCACCATCCCAAAAAGAACCTCTGTACATTTTAATCATTGACTCCCTATTTCCTACCTCCACTCTATTAACCTACATTCTAAATTCTGATTCTATGAGTTTCCTTACTTTACTTATTTCAATGAGATCATACTATATTTGCCCTTTTGTGTTTGGATTATTTCACTCAATATAATGTCTTCAAGGTACAACCTGTTGTTGCCTGTGTCAGAATTTCACTCCCATTTGTTGCTGAATAATATTCAATTTTCTGTATCTACCACATATTGTTTATCCATTCATCAATTAATGTACACTTGGATTCCTTCCATCATTTGGCATCATGCCACTAAGAACATGGATGTGCAGATATCTGCTTTCAATTGTTTTGGCTATACACCCATGAGTGCGATTGCCAGACCAAATGTTAATTCTATGTTTTCCACAGTGGCACCATTTTACATTCCTACCAACAATGAATGAGTATTCCTATTTCTCCACATCCTCTCTAAGACTTGTAATTTTCATTTTTTGAAATAGTAACCATTCTAGTGGTATATGAAATGGTATATCATTGTGTTTTTTATTTGCATTTCCCTAATGGCTAAGCATCTTTAATGGCTTGAGTGTCTTTTCATGTGCTTTCTGGTCATTTGTTTGTTGTTTTTTGAGAAATGTCTATTCAAGTCTTTTACCCATTTTTGAAATGGTGTGGTGGTTTGGAGCTATATGTACCCCAGAAACACATGTTCTTAAACTTATTCCTTGTAAATACCAAGAAATTGCTCTCTTTACTCACTGGTTACTGACACCCATCCCCCACTCTCACATTAGGCAGCAGTGGGATCCAGTCACTGCCATAGATTGCTGGTGCCAGACAGAGACATGTAAAACCTGGTTCCCAAGATTGAAGGGAGTACAGCACAGGCCCAAAGCTTCCCACTGCTTTTTGATTAACTACTTTCTGTCTCTGGGGGCATGGCCTTAAGGGCAATTACTATTCCATGCCTCCCCATCCTCAGCAAAAGTGGCAGAGGAGACTTAAAGAAAGAATGCTTCCTCAGACCTGTGGAAGATAGTTGGACTACATTTTGTAGAAAGGTACCAAGTCAAGAAAGTATAGCTTTGTGGAGCTATGAAAGAAGTTCCTGACATACTTACTGGCCTCTATCTGATCCTCTACCCTGAAAGCTACTCTGGCTGGTGCTGGTTTTGTGGTTCCTGGCCTTGATCCAGCAGGAAAAGGCTTTCTTGGGAAACTCTATCCAGCTTTTCCCTCCTCCCAGAATTTGTCCTACAGGCAAAAGCAGCTTGAGACAACTAAAGCAGTGTAAAAAACAATTGAGGCAGACAGCCTGTGGCAAGGAATTGTCTGCTTTAAATCCTACAGTGGGACACCTGGAGAAGGAAGGTCTGCCTCTGTGTAAGTCCAGAGGGGCATTCAAATGCTTGCAAACAGAGGAACTCATAAGAGAAAAAACAATTCTAGAAACAGCAATGAAGACCATACTTCTCTGGACATACCAGACAAATTCTTTAAAAAAAATGTTATTCAATATGTTCAAGGAGATGAAGGAAAATACAGAGAAAAAGCTAAAGGATAAAAATATTTATAAAGAACCAAACAGAACTACTGGAGTTGAAGACCACAATAATTAAAATGAAAACTTCCCAGGAGGGTCTCAAAGCATATTGGAAGTGGAAGAAGAAAGAATTCATGAATTTGAAGACAAGAAAATTAATGAGCAAGGCTGATGAGTAGAGAGAAAGATGAATTATAAAAAAGGTAAAATAGCATAGGAGTCCTGTGAAATATCAAGTGTACCAATATACACATTATGAAATTCCCAGGAATAGAAGAAAGACACAAAGAGGCAGAATGAATATTTAAAGATATAGTGACAGAAAACTTCCCAAACTTGGCAAAAGACATGAATATGCATATCTAAGAAGCCAAGGGAAAAGCAAGCAATATAAACCTGAAGAGAAAAGTGTACTTTCACATTCTATTCAAACTACTGAGTACAACAGAGAGTGCTCAGAAAGCTGCAAGAGAAAAATAACACATTATGAAAAAGGGAGATTCAATTATTTTAAGTGCTGATTTTGTTGTAGAATTTGAGAGAGGTTCAATTATTTGCGTATAGAGAGGCCAGGACTCAGGAATGATTTTGAGAAGGAAAAATGGTTTATTGATGGCTGGCTGGACTCGGGAGCTTTCTGTTTGAATCCCAAGCCCCGAACAAGATTTTTGAATCCCTTTTATACAGAGAGGAAAGGCCAAATGGTCCCTTTGTTTCAGTTCTCAATAGGCTTCAATTAGCATATATATCTTCCACATCTTAGGTAAGCTTTTAGCATGGACTTCAGACATTCTAGGTAAGCTTTTAGCATATTTAGTTTGCATTTTCCCTAAATACTTAAAGTTTATAGACCTTGCATTGTTCAACTGTTTTCTGGGACTGGAGTCCTTGCCATTGTTACCAAGGGCAGGACTGCAGCCTTCTACCATCACACCCACAAGTCAGAGAGCTTAGGTTATCTCTGAAGAGACAAAGAGCCTCCCACCCATAGCCCACACCATTTTCCCCCTTTGCCAAAGTTTAACTTGCTAAGCTTTGGCATAATTATTGTTGGAGCTATGAGGTGGATGGCTGTTTGTTGTTTTGATTGATTATTTATCAATCTTTAGTGTAGCATCCAGGAGTGTTTTTAAAAGTTTAGAAGTTTTCATTCTGGACAGCAGAATCCTGGGGCAGGGGCCTCCTGCAGTCATCCTGCGGCCACCGGCACTCATGTGGATTTCCAGTCAGGTTCCAGATCCATCTATTAATTTTATTTTACCCTTGAAGAGTTTACACCTTTAATTTAAAAGGGGTGCTGAAGGAAGATGATCTCTTTTCTGTAACTGCTTCTTGCTGGCCATGGGCTGTAGTCATTGCCTAATAAGGTGTAAAACTCTTAATTTATTTTAACTGGAGGAAGATGGATCTGGCATTCTGTACGAAATTGGGTGAAGTTTTCATATGGTTAATAAGATGTTCACTCTGAAAGAAACAAACTTAATTAAAAATTTGGAATACCCATTTTTAAAAGAGGACATTGGATTACAGAGGTAGACAAGGTTAGGTGCCTATAAAGATGGCACTCCTTAAAAGCTGGTGGGAACAGCATATATATTCTTTTTTAAGTTATTCATCTTCAGAGAGAAATTGCAACAGACACTTAGCTTTGTCTGAAGACACATTCCAAGCTGTTCAATGATTGGCACTCATTCGCTCTGTCAGATGCTCCTGGTCAACTGGCACTCCTTGGGCAACTGGCTTCACTCAGGATTAGAACACTAAGTTGGAAATTCTCTTAGTTTTCACCTGTGGGAGTGATCAGAACTTCAGAATAAAGGTTTTTTTACACCTTGGTTTTAATTGTACAATTTCTAGCAATTTTGACTTGTTCAATAGGTGACTCACCATCAGCAAGCAAGCCTCACTTTTGCTACACAGCAGAGTACAGTAGAATATAGAAGTTGACTGAGACTGGCTGAGACTGCCACCTTATTTTATAGACATGTTCATTAACTGTTTAGAAAATGATTTTACCAGGAATTAACAAGTCTAATATACTTCTGCACTTGATCCAAAATAGAAAAGATAATGTTATAATTATTAGGCATATATTTAGTACAGGATAAAAGTACAGCACTTAATATTAACTAATGTATTACTTAATGCATAAGGATTCAGAGTTGCAATTATTAGTTTTGAGTTTCAGGTTTGTAATACTTTACATGTTATCTCTCCATGAGAGCACGCCATAATGCCATTTGTGTTTAAGTTTCACTTACAGTATCCTGGTATCATGGCTCCACTTAGCATGTTCTTCAATGCAGTGAGCAAGTCGCAGTATCCTTGATCTTAGAGAGATTTTCCAGTATTCTACTAGCCTGGTGCATAGTGCTCTCTGGCACTATGGAACAGGGCCAGTCTGGAGGTGATATCCGTTGTACACTTGGTTGTACTGAGTCATTATTGGCTGCTGCAGGAGCTTGAAACTGCAACGTAGTTTCCATCGACTTCAGGAGCAGAACCAGAGGCTGATATAGCAAATATTTTTAATTGAGGGGTCAGTGGCCAGCGTCGCCAATAACTCACATGGAGAGGCCACCTGTAATGTATTCAAGGCCTGGTTTGAATGCACAAGAGTTTGACAATGTTAAAGTTTATTCCTTGTTTTTATATATATTTTAAACAACTTAATGCAACACATATATCAAATGACTGTTTACTTACACAATTTTACTATGAAGATAACAGTAGGTACTTTACTTTAGTAATAAAGGAAAAATATTATTTTTCATTGTTAAAATGAAAACAGAAGATTTCCAATAGAATCAAGATAACTTTTTATTACCATTTACTTAAATATGTACTTTGTGGTGGCCTTCAGACAGGTTTTATTATCATTAAGTTATTTCTGCTACCAATACCAATCTAAGTTTTAGTTAACAATGACTTCTAGAAGTAGAACTATTTAAACATTTTCAGTTTGGCAGATGTTTTACCAACTCCTTATAATTGACTATAACCACATTGACTAGACACCTCATGTTTAAATAAACTTATTAAATTACAATTACCAAAGAAATTTCCTCTATTTATTTAAGAGAGCATATCTACAATCTTTTTCCTTTAGCCTAATTTCACCAATGTGAACTTACAATTTTCATTACTCTAAAGATTTCATACATAATGTTAATTTAGTTTATAAATTAACTATGGGAGATTACACTCACATTAAATAAAATTGAAACCATTATAGTTTATGCAAGGAATGTTCTCTTTTTCCCTTACAGGAAGCTAAAACTTCTTTTCTTTGTTTAATTATGAAAATGAATAATTTAAAAGCATACTGACTACCAGGTTTTAAAACACATTACACAATTATTTAATTTATTTAATCATAACCCAGGAAAGATCTCTCCATAGTTTTTATGGACTTTTCTTTACTTACTGAAATTTGTTAATAGAGCCACTAATTACCTTTATTTTGTTGGAAAGAAATCTTCTGGAAGTAAATAAGGCTCACCAGATTGTGGAAAAGAAAAGAATTTATTCTCAATCTTGCAAGAAGGGGCACAGAGCCAGATATGGCTGGTGCCCTGAACATAGAAAAATGACACAATTTATACCCCTAAGCCTAGCATACAAGCTCTTCCTCTGTTTTTCCATAGATTGGATACTCCAGAAGTTACAGCTTATCTGAGATCTAACTTTCCAGGACAAAAGTTTATGATTTAACTGCTTCCTCTATGACATTCAATCATTTTAGTTTTTACCTGTTCCCCTTTGTTAAATAAGGAATAGAATTTAGTGTGAAATGGCACCAACCTAGCTCCTTCTTGGCATCCTTTCACTGCCCATAGGACTGGCCTAAGATGGTCTCCTCCACTGCTGTCCAACCCAGGAGTGGGAGACTGAGGCAGCAGGCCACCAGGTTACAAAAATCAACATTTTTTTCTTTATGTGAAAACTAACCTAATCCTTGTTTTGTTTTTGTTTTTTTAATCTAGACCAATTTCAAGGATGTTAGGACTTGAACCTATAAACATCCCTTTTTATTAAAATCAAGTCTCCACTCCTTTAGTGGATATAAGACTAGTACCAGATTCTAACATGCAGTTAGACAAACCCAAAACACCAGGACTTTTCCCCAGTTTTTCTCCTTTTCCCAAGCCTAGAGAGAACGGCTTCCCCCCAACTTTCTGGGGCTACTAGGGTTCTCTCAGGAGGTGATCAGCCTCCCCTTCCTAGCAATTAAAGCTAGGGCTTTCCAGACTGTGCTCACCCGGGGAGTCTTTCCTTCTTCCATGTTCAGAGATCTTTTTTGTTCCCAGAATCTTTCTCTTCAGACCTTCCATTGCCCTCAATTTTTGTCGGGAAGATTCTGGTGGAGCCCACATCTTTTCTGCATTAAATTTAATCCAGGGGCACCCAGATTTGGGGTTCACCTGAGTCCTCCTGGCTTCCTCAGGGATTTGGAAGGGGCAGCAAAATGCTACCATCTCTGGCCTTCGTTTGTTATCCCTTCGTGGTTGCCAAAAATGTTGTAGAATTTGAGAGAGTTTCAATTATTTGCGTATAGAGAGGCCAGGACTCAGGAATGATTTTGAGAAGGAAAAATGGTTTATTGATGGCTGACTGGACTCGGGAGCTTTCTGTTTGAATCCCGAGCCCCAAACAAGATTTTTGAATCCCTTTTATACAGAGAGGAAAGGCCGAATGGTCCCTTTGTTTCAGTTCTCAATAGGCTTCAATTAGCATATATATCTTCCACATCTTAGGTAAGCTTTTAGCATGGACTTCAGACATTCTAGGTAAGCTTTTAGCATATTTAGTTTGCATTTCCCCTAAATACTTAAAGTTTATAGACCTTGCATTGTTCAACTGTTTCCTGGGACTGGAGTCCTTGCCATTGTTACCAAGGGCAGGACTGCAGCCTTCTACCATCACACCCACAAGTCAGAGAGCTTAGGTTATCTCTGAAGAGACACAGAGCCTCCCACCCATAGCCCACATGAATTTCTCATAAGAAACAAGGAGGCAAGAAGGCAGTGGGGTGAAATAATTAAAATATTGAGAGGAAATAACTGCCAACAAAGAATTTTATATCTGGAAAAACATTCTTTTAAAAATGAGGGAAAGATTATGACATTCTCAGATTAACAAAAGTTGAGGAACTTTATCAACACTAGAACTGCTAAAGGTTATTATACAGTTTGAAAGGAAAGGAAACTAGAGAGCAATTCAAAGTGGCATAAAGCATTAAAGTCATCAGACAAAGCAAACCATAAGAATAATTATAAATAAGAGTATTATTGTATTGTATTTTTAAGTATGTAACTCCTCTTTTCATATACTAAAGGTGTTAAAATGCAAATGCAAAGAAAGTAATGATTTATCTATGGATTTTATTTTAAAAACAATATAAGTTGTAACAAGTACAAAAAAGGTAGGGGAATGGAGGGGTATAGGAACACTCTATCTGTAAGCTATAGAAGTCAAATTGGTATCAAATCAAATATGACTGCTACATATTTAGAGTGAATTTTAGCCCTTGGTAGCCATAGGAAAACATGAAAAATAAACTGAGAAAGAAATGAGAAGGTACTTAATATGATATAATACAAAAAATAACCAACCAAATGACTATGAAATTATAATATATATAAGTGGACATTAATGGAAGAAGTGAGGGACAAAATAGGCATAAGACTTACAAAGACTAAATAGCAAAATGGCAGACATAAGTCCTGAATTATCAATAGTTACTTTAAATGTAAATGGATTAAACTCTCCAATCAATAGGTACAGATTGGCAGAATGGATAAAATATGCTGTTTACCCAATAATTGTAATTAAAAGGTGTAAATGGGTTGGAAGTGAAAGGATTGCAAAAACTTACTGTACAAGTATAAAACAAAAGAGAGCTGGAGTAGCAATAATAATATGATAAAATAGATTTTAAGTCTAAAACTGTTAGAAGAGACAACTCAGCAGGCCCACCCTGGATGAGGTGAGTCACATCTTAAGATTCTTCTCACCAAGTTTCTACTTAAACTAGATCCACATCCACAGGAATGGATTAACATAAAGAACATACTTTTTGTATTCTCCAAGGTATCAGCATAGGTTGGGAAGCCTAAAACTAAAACTCAAAATATAGCAATTTATCATTAAACAGAATTTAGGGAAAAACAGAGAACTTTGGGCTGTGAGCTCCTGTGATCAAATTCTGTCTCTCCCCTAGAGTCCCCTTGGGTGGGTTACTGCACTAAATAGTCCCTTAGAGGTCAAGATCTCAGAACAGAGCTTGGCACCTGGTGAGCCCAATGTCTCTTACTATCATCATGGCCACCAGGAACTCAAAGCCATCTTCTGGACTCACAGTTCATGGGTCCTGTTAAATTATCATATTTTGCAGTAAATGTGTTTCCAACTCCTCATGACAAGATAAGTTAGATGCATCAAGAAACTGGTATTAACACCCTCACTTGACATATGGAGAAACTTATTTCTGAGGAAAGAAATAATTTTCCAAGGTGAGTGAGTCAATGATCACACTGAGCACAGTATCCAGATTTATCACCCCACTCTTGAAACTCTATAAGTAGCCGTTATTCCAAACCTGGCAGTCTCTCAGGAAAAATCCAGCCTAAAAAGGCAGGGCACACTTCTCTTTTCCAAAATAGGTCAGAGTAGACAGAAGTTTTCTGAGCCCAACATCCAGACCAGACAGTGAATTCTGTTGTGCAGAGAGAAGCAGCTTGCAAGCTCAACAATGTGATAGGTACTCTTGGATTTATTTCCAGAATGACTGGACCAGAATTGAACATTTTAAAAAATATATATTTTTTAGAGAAGTTGTGAGTTTACAAAAATTCATGCATAATGTGCAGAATTCCCATACATTTCCCATCCACCAGCACCTGGTATTGTTTTGGAATATTTGTTACAGATTATTCAAAAAATCATCAAAATATGACTAGTAATATGGTCTATTGCTTACATTTGGTATAGCTTCCCATTGATCTGGGGGTTCTTTCAGAGGATTATGTTGGTGGACAGTCCCCTGCAGATACAGAGTAGGGTTTCACTCCACCACCAAGTGACTCAGTGCTTAGAGGTTGCTTTTCCAAGCATATTCAATGATGCCCAGTTTGAAGGACTCCCACTGGCTGCCTGCAAGAAGAAAAATGCACCAGGCCCCTTGAGATACAGTGCAATGAAACATTGGTTACCCAGCTATTGTAACTGGCAACCTCAACATTATTCATATCCATTCTTAAATGACCTGATGGGCTTTATGAAAGTTTTCTCTGAAATTAAGGAGTTATGCTCATTTTCAAACCCATGTTAATTAATCTTTAAATCTCTGCTAAATGCATCATGACTCTCTTACCCAAAACTGCTCTCTAATGATCCTGATTAAATGCTTGTTACATTTCTATTGCTTGCCTTACCTTTATTGTTTTTTCTTCACTTTATTCCCTTTTCTTCACATGTCTAGGTACTTATCTGCACATGGTTACTATGAAGAGAGGATTCACAGAGATGGCCTGAAACCATTTCACATCCATCAACCTGCAGTGCCATAATTAGGCATGGATGGGAGAACATATGGCTAACCCTTAAACAACTTCTACTTTTTTGGGGGCTTGCTTGTTTCTTCCTAGCCAACAAAGTTCTTGATTGCAATGTATTTTTAATTTTATATTCCTGATATGTACTGTAGGACCTCAAACACAATATTCATTAAATAAATAAGGATGGATACATGAACTGATTTCATGTCCAAAGACAAATAATTAAGTAATATTATTTCTCTAAGAGGTATAATGTGCTCTTAAAAAGTTGTTTATAAATGAATGGAGCCGAATGTGAAAATTAAGTAGAGTATAAAATATAATCTCAAAAATTAATAAGCTCTTCATGTATTCATTCATATATATAAATATACCCATTAAAAAATTTATTGAAGGATATCCATTCATATATAAACATACATATATAAACAATAAGAGTATAGTAATAATTGTGAACTTACTAAACAAACATGTACAACATTATACAGGGCTCTCATACTTCATACTACCCTAAATACCTCACATTGTTGTGAAATATTTTTAACTAGTGATTAAAGCACATCCTCAAAATATTACTACTAGCCAAAGTATTTTACATTTGGTGTATCTTTCCCCCAACACACCCCATTATTATTTTATATCATTTACACGTGACCATACATAAACAATTAACATATAGTAAAGGTTTGAACTTACAAAGCAAACATACATAACATCATATGGGGGTCCCATCTACCAACTGACCACCACCACCTTGCTTTGTTGTGAGACATTTGTTACAAATTATTTTTTTAAAGATTTATTTATTTACTTATTTATCCCCCCCCCCGGTTGTCTGTTCTCTGTGTCTATTTGCTGTGTCGTTTTTGTCCGCTTCTGTTATTGTCAGCGGCACAGGAATCTGTATTTCTTTTTGTTGCATCATCTTGTGTCAGCTCTCCGTGTGTGTGGTGCCATTCCTGGGCAGGCTGCACTTTCTTTCATGCTGGGCGGCTCTCCTTACGGGGTGCACGCCTTGAGCATGGGGCTCCCCTACGGGGGGGACACTCCTCCGTGGCACAGCACTCCTCGTGCACATCAGCACTGTGCATGGGCAGCTCCACACAGGTCAAGGAGGCCCGGGGTTTGAACCGCGGACCTTCCATGTGGTAGATGGATGCCCTAACCACTGGGCCAAGTCCACCACCCTGTTACAAATTATTAAAGAATATTGTCAAAATCTTATTACTAATTATATTCCTTATCTTACATTTGGTATATTTTCCCCTAACCCATCCTATTAATTTTTTTAAATACATTTTTTATGACAGAAGTAAATTTACAAAACAATCATGCACATGTGTAGTATTCCCATTTACAACACCCCTCTATCAACACACCACACTGTGGTGGAACATTTTTTACAGATGAGATAATATCATCAGATTATTACCAGGACCATAGTGTACATTTGGCACACTTTTTCCATACTCCCCCATTATCAACACAGTACATCTTTGGCATAGATGTATGAATATTACATTATTACTGTTAAGCACATTACATAGGTCACTCCATTTGTATTTTTCCCATGTTTCTCCACATTTCCACCCCCACAAATAGTGATGTACATCTCTTTAGCTCACAAAGAACAGTCTTGAATCTGTCCCATCAACTACAATTCTCACCCACCTCTGGGTTTACTGTATTATTCAGTCCCTAAATTATTCTCTAGCTTTCTTTAGTTGGCATTTACATTCCTAGATTGCCCTTTTCAGCCACATTCCTATTTATAAACCAGCTGTTACTCACTAAAATGTGTTACCATCAACTTTATACATGTCCACACTTTTACACTAGTTAATTAAAACCTCCACATACATTAAATATCAGTAGTCCATCTCAGTCCTCCTATTTCCTTTAAGAATCCACCACCTACCACCAGGTCTTAAAGATATTTTCCCATATTTTCTTTTAGAAGCTTTATTGTTCTTGTTTTTATATTTAGGTTTAATCCATTTTGAGCTAATGTTTATATAAGATGTGCAATAGGGGTTCTCTTTCCTTCTTTTGGTTATGGATATCCCGTTCTCCCAGCACTGTTTGTTGACTGGACTGTTCTGCTCAAGTTGGGTGGGTTTGATAGGCTAGTTAAAAAATCATTTGACCCTAGATGTTAACGTCTGTTTCTGAACCATCAATTCTCTTCCTTTGGTCTATGTGTCTGTCTTTATGCCAGTACCATCTGTTTTTACCACTGTAGCTAGGTAATGTGATTTAAAGCCCAGAAGTGAGAGTCCCCCAACTTTGTTTTTCCTTTTTAAGGAAAAGGAAAATTTCCTTTCCTTAAAGGTCCTGGCTATTCAGGACCCCTTAACCTTCCAAATAAATTTGATAATTATGTTTTCCATTTATTTAAAAAGTACTGGTGGAATTTTTGTCAGGATTCCATTGAATCTGTATATCAATTTGAGTGAAACACCTTTTTAAAATTTTTACTTTTATTTAAGAATTGACATCTTAATGATATTAAGTCTTCCAATCTGTGACATTGGAATGTTCTTCTAATTAATTTGTTTTTTTTTTTAACCAATGAGTTGCTTTACATCATTGGTTAAGTTTATCCCTAAATATTTGGGTTTTATCTGTCATATATTATTTTCATCACTCTCTTGACACTTTTAATTACATTTACTGATATAATCTTCATGTCTAGACTCTCTTCCAAGTCTCCCTCTCCTGACTTTTCTTTTCAGGCTATAGCACACCCTCTAGTATTTCCTGCAAAGCTGGTCTCTTGTTTACAAACTCTTTCAGTTTCTGTTTATTTGTGAATATTCTAAACTAGTCCTCATTTTTGAAAAACAATAATGCTGGATATTAGATTCTTGGCTGTAAGTTTTTCTCTGCTGTATCTTAAATATATCAGACCAGTGTCTTCTTACCTCCATGGTTTCTGTTGAGAAATCAGCATTTAAACTTATTGAGTGTCCCTTATGTTATGCATTACTTTTCTCTTGCTGCTCTCAGAATTCCCTTTGTCTTTGGTATTTGAAATTCTGATTAGCATGTGTCTCAGAGTTGGTCTATTCAGATTTATTCAGATAGGAGTACATTGTGTTTCTTGGACATGGCTACCTATGTCCTTCAATAGGGTTGGGTAATTTTTTACCATATTTCTTCAAATATCCTTCTGTCCCTTTTCCCTTCTTTTCTCCTTCTGGGACACCCATGACATGTATGTTTTCATGTCTCTTACTGTTGTTCGGTTTCCTGAGAATTTGTTCTATTTTTTCCTATCTTTTCTTCAGCCGTTCTTTTGTATGTTCACTTTCAGAGGCCATTTCTTTAAGCTCAACAATCCTTTATTCTGCCTCATCAAATCTGCTATTATATGATTCCAATGTATTTTTAATTTCATTTACTACCCTTTTCATTCCCATAAGATCTGCTATTTTTCTATGTAAGCTTTCAAATTCTTCTTTGTGCTCATTCAATATCTTCTTAATATCCTTAATCTCTCTAGCCATCCCATTGAATTTATTAAGAAGATTTGTTTGAACATCTATGATTAGTTGTCTGAACTACTTTATGTCATCTGGAAGCTTATCTTGATCCTTTAACTGAGCCATATTTTCCTGTTTTTTGGTGTGGATTGTAATTTTTTGTTGGTGTCTTGGCATGTGGCTTAATAGATGCATTTATTCTGGGTGCAGTTTCTCTCTTCAGTTTAGGGCTTCTTGCCCTTTCTCCCTTGCTGGTTGTGTATAGGTGCCAAGAATATAGTTGATGCTGTTAAGCTGTAGAAGCTCATGCTTCTCTCATTGCCCCAGGGAGCAATGAAGCTTCTCCCAACTTTCTCCTTTGCCAGGGGTAGTGACAGAGCCACAGCCAAGTGTAGTAATCCAAGTCATGCAGGCCTAGACTATAGTTGCCTAAGAGACTGATGAAGCTTCATGTCCCTTTCTCCCCTGCCTGAGATGTGGATGGGGCTACAGGTGTGGGCAGCAATCTAGGCTGTGTGGGTCTAAACTGACCACATTTGCCCAGGTAGACTTCCAACTCTGTCCAGCCAAATATACCTGCAGTTAACAGGAGAGGCTGGCACAGGTCCCCCCTGCTTCTTCCCTGCTGGAGGTGAGGCTGGGGCTTAGGATAGAGCTGCAATCTGATCTGGATGGAAAGAAGGCTTCCCTTGCCAGCACTAAGATTTTCAGTGCACCCTGCTTCCCCTCATGGCAGGGGCAGAGTCTGGCCTCTTTCTGACTTGGACATGTTCAAATTTTATCTGTTCTTAGGGTTATAATTTAGCCTGCCAAATTTACTAATCAGTAGCTGAAGTTGATGCCCAACTATCTCTTCCTCCCCTGTTTTTTGGGAAGTGGAGCCTCCAATTCTAGCCACAGATTAGCTCCTAGGGTGGCTTGAAATGCCAGTGGAGGATTGTCACCGGCCTCCAGGACATGGAGTACTTTACTCATGAATCTTCTCTGCAGGTGGGTAGTCTCCTCCTTCCATTCTTTCAAGGATACTGGAGGATGTTCTTCTGGTCTCCTGGAGCTCCCAAACAGGAGCTTCAGATAGCTCTGGGTGATTACTAACTGCCCTGCTGCATGAGCTGACTCTAGGCTCCTTACTCTCCTGTCATCTTGCTGGTTGTCTATCCATTTATTTTTTTAACATCATTTCTGGATTAAAGTGGTTTCTGTTTTAAATTTTACTACATTGTTTAGACACACATCTTTAAAAAAAAATTCAAACAAAACCACATCCCTCTTATGAAGACTTTCCTTTTACTTGATGAATAATATACAAATAAGGTTTACTGACCTTTAAGGTCTTTGAAAAATTGACTCAAACTTACCTTTAATTACCATATCCTGCTATTTGATTTAGTCAATATATACAGCAATGTCCCCACAAATTTATTCATTTTTAAAATCTTGTTTATTAGAGTATTTGTGAGTTTACAGAACAACCATGCAAAAAATACAGGGTTCCTATACACCACTCTGCCACCAATGCCTTGCATTGGTGTGGAATGTTTTTTACAAGTGATAACATGATATTTTTACAATTTTACCATTAACTAGAGTCCATTGTTTAACATAGCAGTCACTGTGTAGTATAGTTCCATGGACTTTTTAAAAAATTTTCTGTTACCAGCTATACAGTCTAGCATTTCCCCTTTTAATCACATTCAGAAATGTATTTCAGTGGTGTTAATTGCATTCACAATGTTGTGCTACCATCAACACCATTCATTACCAAAACCTTTCCATCATTCCAAATAGGAACCCTTAAACTTTGTATATTCTAGCTTTATAATCACAATGACCTTTTGTTTTGTCTCAAGGTAGTTGGAAAACCTATAGCCAGTAGACTGTGTTCACACACACTAATATTTTCTAGTGTGGCCTTTTTCTTCATCTATTTCCAAGGCTTGATTTCCCAGCACAAAATCTTTTTTTTTTAACCTATTAAGTTACTTCATTCATTGCAGAGAGGGTAGACCTACATTTCCTTTTTTAACTTTATTCCATTAAACATGGATTTAGAACTTTCAGCATCTTAAAGGTTTAATAAATATAATATTAATTTATTTAATTGATATTCCATAAATGTAGGGAGATTACATTTAAGCTAAATAAAATTGAAACCATTATATTTTATTCCAGAAAAGTTCTTTTTGCTTCTTTTATAGGAGGTTAAATGGATTTTTCTTGAATAAAATTCTAAACCTGTGAATAATCATAAAAGCATACTGAATGCTAGGTTTTGTAATATATTACAATTGTTTAATTTTTTAAAATTACAATTGAGGAAAGATCATTCCATACATTTCAAGGAATTTTCCTTTACTAGTTGATATTTGATAATAGGGATATAACCACTCATATTTTAGGCAGCACTAAATCTTTTTCCTTTTTTGCTTGGGCCCTTTTTATTTTCTTTATTTTTTTAATGTTACATTAAAAAAATATGAGGTTCTCATATACCCCCAACCCCGTCACCCAACTCCTCCCCCAATAACAAAAACCTCCTCCAACATCATGAGACATTCACTGCACTTCGTGGATACATCTCTGAGTACTGCTGCACCTCATGATCAATGGTCCACACCATAGCACACACTCTCCCACAGTCCACTCTGTGGGCCATGGGAGGACATACAATGTCTGGTAAATGTCCCCGCAGCACCACTCAGGACAACTCCAAGTCCCAAAAACGTCCCCACATCACATCTCTTCTTCACACTCCCTACCACCAGCAGCCACCATAGCCACTTTCTCCACACCAATGCCACATTTTTTTGATTACTAACCACAATAGTTCATGAATAGATTATCAGTAAGTCCACTCTAATCCATACTCTAAAATCCTCCATCCTGTGGACCTGGAATAGTTGTGTCCACTCCATATCTATATCAAGAGAGGGCTTAGATTCCACATGGATGCTGCTTGCAATTCTCCTGCTTTCAGGTGAAGGCACTCTTGGCTCCATGGTGTGGTGGTTGACCTTCTTTACCTCCATATTAGCTGAGGGGGGGATAAGTCCAATAAATCAGAGTGTAGGAGTTGCAAGTCTATTGAGGCTCAGGGCCTGGCTATCACATAGTCAGTCTAGAGATTCAAGTCCCCTGGGTATATATTAAACCCCAGCACCAACTACAGATCCAGTAAAAGTAACAGGAGAGGTTTGTGAACAAAGATCATATCTGAATCCAGCTCCATCGTACAGAAACACAAACTGCAAAGTAGGGCCAACTGACATGGGACTGAACTCCATCTGCCATGACAATAGAAACTGTGGGTCTCTGGCCCTCAGAAGAACCAATATCTGAGGTTGTATCTACTTTATCTGTCTTTAGGACTCTGCTGAGGTGTGCATAAGGGTGACCCCTCTGATACCCTCCTGGCTCTTTTTGGAGACTCATAGCCATATAAACTCATTTGTCCTTTCCATTTCCCCCTTTTATTCAGGTCAAAAAGCATTTTTTAACTCTGGGTATTATATGTAGACTGAGATGTTCTGCTGGTCTGAGTTGACCCTTTTATTCAAGGTCATTTTCTAGTTACATCATCAGCTGGTACTTGGTAGTAATCCCTCAGCACCAGAGAGGCTCATCCCCGGGAGTCATGCTGGGGGGAAGGCAACACATTTACATGCTGAGTTTGGCTTTGAGACTGGCCACATTTGAGCAACACGGAGGGTCTCAGGAGGTAACTCTTAGGCACCCTGCAGCTCTAGGCCTTGTTCTTATTTCAGGTGCACAGGTTCACAAGCACAGTCATTAGTCAAGGTCTCATTGTTGGATCTTCCTTTTTTGGTCTTTGCCATTGCATTTGGGGGGTTGTTGCTGTTCCTTTAGGGAATGTGATAGAGCTCCCCTGGCTAGGAACTCAGCACTCCCTCAGTTGTTTTTAATTGTAACCACTATGAAAATATCCATTTTTATGTACTCTGGATATATACCCAGAGAACTCCCTGCCAACCATGTGTCCCCTGTTAATAACACCCCACACCAGTATTCCTCCCCTGCCATTGTTGAACCTCTCTGTGCTCCAAAACTTCTTAAAAAATGAAGCCTAATATATTGCCAGGTTCCATTAATAGTAAAATAGAATATAGTGATGAGTTTAAAGGTTAGATATAGAATACATATTAATTTTTAGAAAAATTAAGGTAAAAATAAATTGGGGTATCAAAAAATTAAAAGATATAAAAGCTTTGTTTTTAATATTTTGCCTTCCATCACTGCAATAAATGTGCAAATTGGCAAGGCAACTTCTTCCATCTTTTCCTCAGTGTCTATATCCTTTGACCTTTTTTCCCTAATTATTAAGCTTGTCTTCACAAAAGTTTTAGATCACAGTAATTCATTGAGGTCATTTAGTATTTGTCCTTCAATGCCTGGGTTGCTTTGCTCAAAATAAGGTTCTCAAGATTCAACCATGTTATCCCATGCGTTTTAGTGTATTTGTTCTTAAAGTCGAGTAGTATTCCATTGTATGTATATACCACATTTTATTTATCCATTCATCTGTTGATGGACATTTGGGTGATTCCAACTTTTGGCAATAGTGAATAATGCTGCTATGAACATTGGTGTGCATATATCAGTTTGTGTCCTTGTTTTCCATTCGACTGGGTATATACCCAGCAGTGGAATTGCTGGGTCATGTGGCAGATCTATAGCTCGTTTTTGGAGAAACTGCCAAATTGTCCTCCAGAAGGGCTGGATTCTTCTGCATTCCCACCAGCAGTGGATGAGTGTTCCCATTCCACCACATCCTCTCCAGCATTTGTAGTCTTTTGTTTTTTTCATAGCTGTCAATCTTATGGGAGTAAGATGGTATCTCATTGTAGTTTTGATTTGCATTTCCCTAATAGCTGGAGATCTGGAGCATTTTTTCATGCGCTTTTTGGTCATTTGTATTTCTTCCTTGGAGAAGTGTCTGTTTAAATCTTTTCCCCATTTTTAAAATGGGTTGTTTGTCTTTTTATTTTTGAGATATAGGAGTTCTTTATATATGCAGGTTATAAGTCTCCTATCAGATATATGGTTATGAAATATTTTCTCCCATTGTGTTGGCTCTCTTTTCGCTTTCTTGACAAACTCCTTTGAGGTACAGAAGGCTTTAATTTTGAGGAAGTCCCTTTTATCTATTGTTCTTTTGCTGCTCGTGCTTTTGGTGTGAAGTTCATGAAGTGATTTCCTATTACAAGGTCCTGTGGATGCTTCCCTACACTGCTTTCCAAAGTCTTTATGGTCTTGACGCTTATATTTAGGTCTTTGATCCATCTTGAGTTGATTTTTTAATAAGGCGTGGGTTGGTAATCCTCTTAAATTCTTTTACATATGGATATCCAGTTCTCCAGGCACCAATTGTTGAATAGGCCATTCTCTCCCAGTTGAGAGGATTTGGTGGCTTTATAGAATATTATATGACTATATATATGAGGATCTCTATCAGAACTCTTAATTTGGTTCCACTGGTCTTTGTGTCTCTCCTTGTGCCAATACCATGCTGTTTTCACTATTGTAGCTTTGTAGTATGTTTTGAAGTCAAGTACTGTTATTCCTCCTATTTCATTTTTCTTTTTCAATATGTCTTTGGCTATTCAGGGCCTCTTTCCTTTCCAAATAAATTTCATAGTTAGTCTCTCTAGTTCCTTAAAGAATGATGTGTTGATTTTTATTGGGATTGCATTGAATTTGTACATCAGTTTTGTTAAGATAGACATCTAATATTTAGTCTTCCTATCCATGAACAGGGAATATTCTTCCATTTCTTTAGATCTTCTTTGATTTCCTTGAACAGTGTTGTATAGTTCTCTGTGTATAAGTCTTTTACCTCTTTAGTTAAATTTATTCCTGGGTATTTAATTTATTTATTTACTATTGTGAATGGTATTTGGTTCTTGATTTCATCAAAAGATTGCTCATTATTGGTGTACAGAAATGCTACTGATTTTTGTACATATATCTTGTAACCTGCGACTTTACTGAACTTATTTATGAGTTAAAAGCTTTCTTGTAGACTTCTCAGGGTTTTCTATGTATAGGAACATGTCATCTGCAAATAATGAAATTTTGACTTCTTCCTTCCCAATTTGAATGCCTTTTATGTCTGGTTCTTGCCTCAGTGCTCGACCAAGTACTTCCAAGACAATGTTAAATAAAAGAGGTGACAGTGGGCATCCTTGTCTTGTTCCTGATCTTCCAGGGAAAGATTTTAGGACTTCAACATTGTAAACAATGTTGGCTGTGGGTTTTTCATATATACTCTTTATCATGTTCAGAAATTTTCCTTGTATTCCAAACATTTGCAGTGTTTTTATCAAGAAGTTTGCTGTATTTTGTCAAATGCTTTTTCTGCATGAGTAGATATAATCATGTGACTTTTTCCTCCAATCTGTTTATATGGTGTATTACATTGATTGATTTTCTTATGTTGAACCATCCTTGCATAACCAGAATGAATCCCATTGGTCATGGTGTATAATTCATTTAATGTGTTGTTGGATATGGCTAGCAAGTATTCTGTTGAGCATTTTGGTGTCATTAGAGAAATTGGTCTGTAATTTTCCTTTCTTGTGATGCCTTTGTTTGACTTGTTACCAGGGTAATGTTGGCATCATAGAATGAGTTAGGCAATATTTCTTCTCTTTCAATTTTTTGGAAGAGTTTCAGCAAGAGTGGCATTAGTTCTTTCCAGAATGTTTTGTAGAATTCACCAGTGAAGCCGTCTGGCCCAGGGCTCTTCTTAGTTGGGAGATTTTTAATGACTGATTCTATCTCTTTCTTTGTGATGGTTTGTTGAGATCATCAATTTCTTCTTTCATCAATACAGGCTGCTTATGTGTTTCTAGGAATTTGTCCATTTCCTCTGAATTGTCATTTTTGTTGGAATATAGTTTTTCAAAGTATCCTCTCATGATCATCTTTATTTCTGTGGGATCAGTGGTGATATCTCCTTTCTCCCTTCTTAGTTTGTGTATTTTCATCTTCTCTCTTTTTTTGTTAGTCTAGCTAAGGTTTTGTCAATTTTATTGATCTTCTCAAAGAACCAGCTCTTGGTTTTGTTTATCTTCTCAAGTGCTTCCTTATTTTCTATTTCATTTAGTTCTGCTCTTATCTTTGTTCTTTCTTTCTTTCTTCTTACTGTGGGGTTGCTTTTTTATTTCCTTTTTTACTAATTTCTCCAAATGTGCAGTTAGTTCTTCAATTTTTGCTCTTTCTTCTTTTTTGTTGTATGAATTTGTTGCTATAAATTTCCCTCAGTACTGCCTTTGCTGCATCCCATTAGTTTTGGTAGGTTGTGTTATCATTTTCATTAGTTTCAAGGTAGTTATTAATTTCTTTTGAAATTTCCTCCTTCACCAACTGTATTTCTAAGAGTGTGCTGTTTAATGTCCATATCTTGGTGTGAAATCTGGGTCTGGTCCTCGTAGATTTCCAGCTTCACTCCCCTGTGATCAGAGAAATTATTTTTTATGATTCTGATCTTTCTGAATTCCTTGAGCCTTTCTTTGTGGCCTAGCATATGGTCTATCTTGGACAACAATCCATATGCACTTGAGAAAAATGTATACCCTGCTGTATTCAGGTGTAATGATCTGTATATGTCTATTAAGTCCTGCTCCTCTAATATGCTGTTCAGAGTTTTTGTTTATTGATTCTCTTTTGAGATGTTCTGTCCATCTATTATTTCTATTATTTCACTTAGCTTTTCCAATGTTTACCTCATGTATTTGGAGGCTCCCTTGTTAGGAGCATAAATATATATGATTGTTCATCCTTCTTGAAAGATTATCCCTTTCACTAATATGTAGTGTCCATCTTTGTCTCTCACAATTATTTTGCATTTAAGTCTATTTTGTCTGATATTAATATAGCTACTCCTGACTTTTTTTGGTTATTGTTTGCTTTTAAGATTGTTTTCCAGCCATTCACTTTCAACCTCCATGAATCCCTGGGTCTAAGATGTGTTTCTTGTAGACAGCATATAGATAGGTCATATTTCCTTATCCAATCTTCCAGTCTGTATCTTTTTACAGGTGAATTTAATCCATTGACATTCAGTGTTATTACTTTCAAAGAATTATTTATGTTAGCCATATTTTCTTTGGACTTGTATTTGTCTAAAATTTTTTTCTTCTCTTTTTGTCTTTTTTGTTGCTTGTATACGCTCTTCCAACTCTGCCTCTCCTGTTTTTTTCTTTGTTCCTGCAGAACTCCCTTTAGTATTTCTTGAAGGGCAGGGTTCTTGTTGGCATACTCTTTTAATTTCGGTTTATCTGTGAATATTTTGAACTCTCCATCATTTTTGAATGCTAGTTTAGCTGGGTAGAGTATTCTTGGTTGGAAATTTTTTGTTTTATTATCTTGACTATATCATACCACTGCCTTCTTGCCTCCATGGTTTCAGATGAGAAAGCAGCACTTAATCTTATGGAGCCTCCTTTGTATGTGATGGTTCTCTTTTCTCTTGCTGCTTTTAGAATTTTCTCTGTCTTGAGCATTGGATAATTTGACAAGTATATGTCTTGGGGTGGGTCTGCTGGGATTTATGGTGTTTGGGGTGCATTGTACTTCCTGGACGTGTACATCCATCTCCCTCAGTAGATTTGGGAAGTTTTCAGTCATTATTTCCTCCAACACCCCTTCTGTCCTCTTTCCCTTCTCTTCTCCTTCTGGGATGTCTATAATACGTATGTTTGTGCATTTTGCATTGTCATTCAGGTCCCTAAGTCCCAGCTGCGTTTTTTTCTACCTTTTTATTGATCAGTTCTACTCTCTGATTTCAGATGTACTGTCTTCCACATCACTAATTCTGTCCTCTGCCTCTTCTAATCTGGTGCTCTTTGCTGAGAGGGTATTTTTGATTTCTTGAACTGTGGTGTTCATCACCATCATATCTGTTATCTTTTTGTGTGACTGCAATTTCTTCTGTATTCTCTCCAAGTGTTTTCTTCATATTGTTAATCTCTTCCTTTACTTCATTAAGTTGGTCTCTAATATATATGTTTTGAGAGCTCCTCTTCCTGGTTTTTAGTTTGTTCATTGGATTCAGCCATGTTTTCCTGATTATTGGTTTGGTTTGTACTTTTTGGTGCTGTCTGGTTATCATTTTATCTTGACAGGTTTAATCAGTTCCTTAGCTTCTTTGTCTAGTCTTGGGGATTAATTAGTTGTTGTTCATGTGTAAGTGTCTTCTCTTCATCACTTTGTTCTTCTTACTCTATTTTCTTGTTGCTGGCTAAGTTCACTTTGAAGGAAAATTTAGGGCCAGGGGAAGCAAAATGAGTAAGAAAAGAAAATGTATAAAGTAGTATTGGTAATAAATGTTAACAGAGAAACAATGTGAGATTTAGGAGAAATGGATATTAGACTCATGTAAGTTGTGTAGAGTTATAGCAGTAAGTAGAGTACCTATAATGAGACAGTCAACTGAATATGGGGAGGAATATAGTATGAATTAAAAGGCCAGTATTTTCATGAGAGAGGGAAAGAGAATAGAAAGACAATAATATCAAGAGTGGATAAAAGAAAACAGAACAAAGGTATGAGAAATAAAAAATCAGACAATTTGGGGGCCAAAGAAAGGGAGGTGGAATGCAAGAGAAACAGTAGATGATGGAGGATAGAAAGATGTAGAGGAAAGGGAGAGTGTAGGTGGCCAAAATCAATACACACAGAAAAGAGGAAATGGAGGATGAGGAAACACAGCAAATGTGAAGTGCTCCCTGCAGCACCTATTAAATAAAGAAAATAAAATAAAAAAGAAGAAAAAGAGAGAAAAAAGAGAAAAAAGGGGGGAACACAAAAGGGGATGAAACAAGCAAGATAAACAGAAAATAAACTAAATAAATGAAAAAGGACCTTGTGGGATAAAATAGGAGATAAGACCAGGAGACAATGCAACAGTAGCAACCATGATAAAAAAAAAAAAGAATCAAAGTTTCAAGCTAGGAATCCTCTTTGCAGTTAAATAAAATGCTTAGGGATCTTACATTCCCTCTTTCTCCCATCCTCACTTCTGTCTCACCCAGGTCAGCTGGAAAGCTGCCTGAGAGGTCCGGTAGGAGATTCAAGTGGGTTCTTGTTGAACCAACTCAACACAGAAGACAGTGACTCTTTATTTCCAGCATGAGAGCACTTACACCTCACCAGCAACCCCAAATATGATATTGGAAGCTTGGATAGCATGTCCTACAGTCTCTTCCCCTTAGGTGTGCTAGGGGAGGTCTAATTGATTTTCTGATCCACCTCCTCCCAGACCAAGTTTCCTATCCTAGGACATTTAGGTAAATTGGGCTTTCTCAGCAGATTCACCTCTGCTTTCTTCCCGGACTCTCCCCAAGTCAGCTGGTACACTCCTCAAAGCTCAAAGAAAAAAACAAACAAACAAAAAAAAACGTGGAGTGCTAGGGTAATCAAGGACCTCAGACGGGCCTCAGGGTGCTGGATTTGGGGATGGGAAGACCGGGATATTGCAGACTTAAGGTATGTGAGTCTGTGGAGTGTGGGCTATGAGGTTTTAGGGTATACAGACCTGGGAACCATGCATCCAGTAAACATGGGGTTTGGGAATGCTGTAGCACAACAATGATTTCAGGGATCCCTGTGGCTGGGCTGCCAGCCCTAGGGGGAGGGGTCCCACCCACAACTTCTGAGCTTTGTGTCAGAAACCCAAAATTCCACCTCTCACAAGAATCTCTTCTGTCACTGTCTCACCAAATTGACATCCAGTCACCTCCTGCCCTGCAAGCCCCTGAAACAGCCTGCTCAGGGTCTGGGAACACCTCAGCACAACAAAGTTTTCAGGGATTGCCACATCTGGGCTGCCAGCCCTAGGGAGAAGAGTCCCACCCACAACTTCTGACCTCCATGTCAGAGACCCAAAATTCTACCTCTTGCAAGAATCTCTTCTGTCACTGTCTCACCAAATCAATGTCCAGACACCTCCTGCCCTGCAAGCCCCCAAAACAGCCTGGTCCAGCAGAACTCTGATCGTACTCACCTGCTTCTTTGCAGGAGAGATTAAGAGATGTACTCACTCAGATACCATCTTGCCCCTAGCACTAAATCTTTATTGTCATTGATTTGTCATAAAATCCCTGAGGTTAATACATGATATGATTTCATCTTTCAGAAGTGAAAGGTCAAAGTAAGAGGAATTCAGGGGACCAATGAGAGTGCCTCCTCTGGATTTATTCTGATAGGTTTTTCAGACGAGTCTCAGTTAGAGCTGGTTCTCTTTGGAATAATCTTGTTCCTTTACCTCATGACCTTTCTAGGCAACACTGCTATCATCTTGGTGTCCATCTTGGACTCTAAACTCCACACTCCTATGTATTTTTTTCCTCTCCCATTTCTCCTTCCTGGACCTCTGCTTCCTCAGCAGTATCATTCCCCAGCTTCTAGTCAACCTCAAGTGTTCAGATAAGTCCATCACATATGTAGACTGCATGATTCAACTCTATGTCTCCCTTGTAATGGGCTACACTGAGTGTATCCACCTGGCTGTGATGACCTATGATCACTATGTTGCTGTTTGCCATCCTTTACATTATATTTTTTCATGCATCTTTGGCTCTGCCATGTCTTGGCCTCTATGGAATGGCTCAGTGGGGTGGCCACTACATTGATTCAGTCCACACTCTCCCTTCAGCTGCCCTTCTGTGGTCACTGCCAGGTGGATCATTTCTTCTGTGAGGTCCCTGTACTCATCAAGTTGGCATGTGTGGACACCACCTTCAACCAGGCTGAGCTCTTTGTGGCTAGTGTATTATTCCTGGTGGTGCCTCTGTCACTCATCCTAATCTCCTATGGGTACATTGCTCAAGCAATTTTGAAGATCAAGTCAGCCATTGGAAGACATAAAGCATTTGGGACCTGCTCTTCCCACCTGATGGTAGTCATCTTCTATGGAACCATCATTTTTATGTATTTGCAGTCAGCCAAAAGTAGATCCAAGGACCAAGGAAAGTTTGCTTCCCTCTTCTACATCGTGGTGATCCCCATGCTTAACTCACTCATCTATACCCTGAGGAACAAGAAGTAAAGGCAGCACTGAAAAAAAAAATTGGAAACTCTATGACTGAGTGGGACATGATTATCAAGAAACATTTAGGAGAGACTTACTAAGGGTGAATCACTTAATGAAGGGTGACTAAATAACTAATTTTGTTATGTTCATGACCCTGTCAATGGGATTCAGTAGAAGAGAATAAATTAGCACTTGAATTTCAGAATCTGAACAATCTGAGTTTGAGTGCCCATTTCACCAAAGAAGAGCTGTGGCTGGGAAACGGACTTTGGCCCAGTGGTTAGGGCGTCCGTCTACCATATGGGAGGTCCGCGGTTCAAACCCCAGGCCTCCTTGACCCGTGTGGAGCTGGCCGTGCGCAGTGCTGATGCGCGCAAGGAGTGCCTTGCCACGCAAGGGTGTCCCCTGCGTGGGGGAGCCCCACGCGCAAGGAGTGCGCCTGTGAGGAAAGCCGCCCAGCGTGAAAAGAAAGAGCAGCCTGCCCAGGAATGGCGCCGCCCACACTTCCCCCGCTGCTGACGACAACAGAAGCGGACAAAGAAACAAGCCGCAGCGAATAGACACCAAGAACAGACAACCAGGGGTAGGGGGGAAATTAAATAAATAAATAAATCTTAAAAAAAAAAAAAAGAGCTGTGGGACTTGGCCAATTTGCGCAACTACCATTACATTATTTCTAAACTGGGCTGTATACTAGGACCTGAAATGCAATAGACCCAATTAAAACAGATCGCTGTTCTAAGGATTTTATTGTTTTTAAAGTTAGTTTTTATAAAATTTATTCTCTTTAATAGCCACAGCCATATTTTTAGATGGCTATAAACTACTGAATTATTATAAAGTTTTTACAATTTTTCTTTCACAAAAATTAAAATACTTTGACCAGTTGCTGAGAACAGAAAGAGAAAACACTAAACTTCAGTGATATTCTTTTATCAACTCTAAGTATGGGTTCCTAAGCCCCTTAAGTCCCATTTGTAGGCTCTCTGAATTCACCTCTAGTGCTGCACCCCACACCCAGTCCTGTATTATAAGTTTCTGATTTTTTGTATTTCTTCACTTACTAGTTTTTTTAAAAATCCCCCCTTGTGGCTATTTGCTTGCCATCTGCTCTCTGTGTCTATTCTCTGTGCATTCTTTTGTGTCTGTATTTTTTTACTTTTTATTTATCTCCCCGCCCTTGTGGCTTGCTTGCTGTCTGCTCGCTGTGTCCATTTGCTGCATGCTCTTCTGCCTTTTTTTTTTTTTTTGCTTGTCTCCCTTTTTTTTTGTTGTTGCATCACCTTGCTGAGGTGATTGTCCATGGTGCTTGTGGGCCGGAGGCTCTCCGCAGCATGTGGGTGAGCCTGTCTTCACAATGAGGCTCTGGGATGTGAACCCAGGGCCTCCCATATTGTAGATGGGAGTCCAACTGATTAAGTCTTAGCCACTTCCCCCCTCACTAGGTTTTTGAGAACAGCAAGTACATTTTGATTTAATCACAATTTAAAATAAAAACCTTTGCATATGACTTTACAATGCCTCCCAGCTTTCTCTTTAAGCTCAAATGTCTAATCTTCAAAACCTCATGTTAAATTATGTATTTCTCTCTAACAGCCTGTTTTATTCCATTAAAAATTTATTGAAGTATGTTATACTTACATGAACAATCAGAAACAGTAAGTATATAGTAAAAGCTGTGAACTTAGAAAACAAACATGCATAACATCATACAGTTCCCATACATCACCCACAACCAATACCTTGCATTTTTGTGAAACACTTGTAACAAATTATGAAAGAGCATCGTAGTATATTACTATTAATATATTACTACTAATTATAGCATATATCTTACATTTGGTGTATTTTTCCCCAAACTCACCATATTATTATACTAAAGTTTATAATCAATGACATTTGATATAATCACAGAGTTGTGCATTTATCATTTTAATCAATATTAGAGCATTTTCTTTTTCAAGACTTGAAAAAAGAAAAAAATTAACAAAAAACAAACCACTATAATGCTCATATGTTAGTGCTATAAATTATAAATCCTAAAATGTTCTTTGACATTTTTCATTCATTTCTAAACATTTAAAAACACATTTTTACCAATTCTGCAAAGATTAAATTTCAGCTTTTCATTCTGTAACTAGGTTCTATTTTCTGGTGACATATTCTTGCTATTATTAACTCCATGATTTTTCTCATTTTATTTATTAATAGTTCATAATAGTGAAATCATGCAATATTTGTCCTTTTGTGCCTGGCTTGCTTCATTCAACATAAAGTTCTATAGGCTCATCCATGTTGTCATATGCTCCACGACTTCATTATTTCTTACTGCTGAATAATATTCCATGTGATAGAATCCTGGGTTGATTCCATCTTTTGGCAATTGTGAATAATGTCACTATGAACATAGGTGTGTGGATGTCTGTCCATATCACTGCTCTAAGTTCTTCTGGGTTATATACCTAGTAGTGGTCTTGCAGATTCACATGGTAGATCTGTATCTAACTTTCTTAGGAACCACAAAACAGACTCACAGTGGGGATTCTACATTCCCACCAACAGTGAATAAACATTCCTGCCCCTCCACATCCTCTCCAACACCTTCAGTTTTCTGTTTTGTTAATAATGGCCATTCTAGTAGGTGTGAAATTAAATCTCACTGTAGATTTGATTTGCATTTCCCTAATAGTGAGTGATGTTGAACATTTTTTTTCATGTGTTTCTTCACCACTTGTAATTCTTTTTTTAAGAAAAATACCTATTCAAGTTTTTTGGCCAATTTTTAATCAGGTCATTTGAATTTTTATTGTTGAGTTGCAGGATCTCTTTATATATAATGAATATTAGACCCTTGTCAGATGTATGATTACCAAATATTTTCTTCCATTGTGTAGGCTGCCTTTTTACCATCTTCACACAGTCCTTTTTGCTGGAGAAGTGTTTAATTTTTAGGAGGTTCCATTTATCTATGTTCTCCTTAGTTGCTTAAGCTTTGGGTATAAGGTTTTGGAGACTGCCACCTACTGCAAGGGCTTGTAAATATTTCTCTACATTATCTTCTAGGAGTTTTATAGTCTTGGCTTTTATATTTAGGTCTTTGATCAATTTCGAGTTGATTCTTGTATAGGGGGTGATATAGGGCTCATGTTTCATTCTTTTTGTATGGATATCGAGTTGTCCCAGCACCATTTGTTGAAGAGACTGTTCTGGCCCAGAAAAGTGGATTTGGTAGGCTTATCAAAAACCATTTGACCTTAAAAGTGAGGGTCTATTTTTTTTTTTTTTAAAGATTTATTTATTTATTTAATTTCCCCCCCTCCCCTGGTTGTCTGTTCTTGGTGTCTATTTGCTGCGTCTTGTTTCTTTGTCCGCTTCTGTTGTCGTCAGTGGCACGGGAAGTGTGGGCGGCGCCATTCCTGGGCAGGCTGCACTTTCTTTTCACGCTGGGCGGCTCTCCTCACGGGCGCACTCCTTGCACGTGGGGCTCCCCCACGCGGGGGACACCCTTGCGTGGCACGGCACTCCTTGCGCGCATCAGCGCTGCGCATGGCCAGCTCCACACGGGTCAAGGAGGCCCGGGGTTTGAACCGCGGACCTCCCATATGGTAGATGGACGCCCTAACCACTGGGCCAAAGTCCGTTTCCCAAGGGTCTATTTTTGAACTCTCATTTTCATTCTATTGATCAATGTATCTATCTTTATGCCAATACTCTGCTGTTTTTTTAAAGATTTATTTTATTTATTTCTCTCCCCTTCCTCCCCCCCCCCCAGTTGTCTGTTCTCTGTGTCCATTTGCTGCATGTTCTTATTTGTCTGCTTCTGTTATTGTCAGCAGCACAGGAATCTGTGTTTCTTTTTGTTGTGTCATCTTGCTGTGTCAGCCCTCTGTGTGTGTGGTGCCATTCCTGGGCAGGCTGAACTTTCTTTTGCACTGGGTGGTTCTCCTTATGGGGTGCACTCCTTGCACATGGGGCTCCCCTACACAGGGGGCACCCCTGTGTGGCAGGGCACTCTTTGCGTGCATCAGCACTGCACATGGGCCAGCTCCACACCAGTCAAGGAGGCCCAGGATTTGAACCTCAGACCTCCCATGTGGTAGATGGATGTCCTAACCACTGGACCAAGTCAGCTTCCTTTACCCTGCTGTTTTGACCACTGTAGCTATATACTACACTTCAGTATCGGGAGGCATGCATCTTCGATTTTGTTTTTCTTTTTTAGGATGTTTTTTATTATTAAGGAACACTTTCCCTTACAAATAAACTTGGTAATTGACTTTTTTTTATATCTCTTAATTAGGCTGTTAGAATTTTGATTGGTATAGTGTTGAATATATAAATGGGTTTGAGTAGAATTGACATCTTCATGATGTTTGGTCTTCCAATGCATGAACACAAAATGTCCTTCCATTTGTTTAGGTCTTCTTTGATTATTTTTAGCAGTGCTTTGTAGTTTTTGGAATAAAGGTCCTTTACATTCTTGATTAAATTAATTTCTACATATTTGAATTTTTTGTTGCTATTTTTATTGACTTTGTAATAATATTACATTAAAAATATATATGTATATGAGGTCCCATTCAACCCCACCACCCCCACCCCACCTCTCCCCCCCCAGCAACACTCATTATAAATAGAATTTTTGCTTTATTTCCTCCTCGATTTGCTCATTACTAGTACTTAGAAACACCACCTTTTTTTGGCATAGTGATTTAGTTTCCTGCCACTTTGCTGAACTCATTTATTAGCTTAAAAGCTTTGTTGTAGATATGTCAGAATTTTCTAAATATAAGATCATGTCATCTGTAATAGAGTTTTATAAGTATTTTTTTATTTTTTAAAAGATACTTAGATTACACAAAATGTTACACACAAAAATATAAGGGACTCCCAAAATTTCCCCATCCCCACAATGTCCACTCTTCCCCACATTAACAAATTCTTTCTTTGGA
The DNA here is from genome assembly GCF_030445035.2 of Dasypus novemcinctus. Taxonomy (NCBI): domain Eukaryota; kingdom Metazoa; phylum Chordata; class Mammalia; order Cingulata; family Dasypodidae; genus Dasypus; species Dasypus novemcinctus. The sequence continues at coordinate 430,730 of NW_026688148.1, forward strand.
GTGGAACATTCATTGCAATTGATGAGCACATCTGAAGAACTGACAAAAGCATGGATTATAGTTAACACTGTACTTTACACTCTTTCCCACTCAACTCTGTAGGTTATGACAGGATATATAATGGCCTGTATCTTTCATTGCAATGTTACTCAGGACAATTCTAAGTCCTGAAAATGCACCTCTTTTTCCCTCTCCCAACCTTCAGCACCTCCAGTGTCTCCACATCAATGAAATAATTTCTTCCATTACTAGAATCACAATAAGCCTATAGTAGAATACCAGCAAGTCCACTCTAGTCCATTTTTTATTCACCAATCCTGAGGATTCTGGGATGGTGATACAACTCCACATCTAAATGAGAAGGGACCTTGATCTCATATGGCTGATGGATGGGACTCTTGCTTGCAGCTGAAGACACTCTCAGTTACTTGCTATGGTGGCTGTCCATCCTCACCTCTTTGTCAGTTGTCCAGGGTGAGTCCAATGAACTAGAAAGTAGGTATTGCATCTCCACTGAGGCTCAGGGCCCAGCCGACACATGGAAAGCCCAGAGATTCAAATCTCTTGGATGTACGCCTACCAATGTCAGCACCAACTATAGGTACAAATAGAAGGGACAGAGGAGGCATGTGTAGAGAAGTCACATCTAAGTCCAACTCTGTCACACTAGGTTGCACAAACTCCAAAGTAGGGCCCATTGGAGAGACACCAAACTCTGAAATCTACCTGCCATGACTCTAGGAACTGGGTGTCTCCAGAGCCCTCAGGAGCCCCACTGTTTGGGGTAGAATATACTTTGGTAGTCTATGAGATCCGGCTGAGGCATGCATGAGCATTACCTCTGGGATGACCTCCCAACTAATTTCGAAGACTCTTAGCCATATAAACTCATTTGTCCTTACATTTCCCCCCTTTTATTCAAGGTCTTTTTCAAGTTGCATCACCAGGCAGTGCTTGGTAATAAACTCTCAGTGGCAGAGAAGCTTATCCCTGGGAGTCACATATGGTAATATATTTATATGCTGAGTTTGGCTTACAGAGAGGCCACATCTGAGTGACATGGAGGATCTCAGGGGGTAACTCTTAGGCACCCTACAACACTAGGCTAAGTTTCAATTTCAAGAGCAAAGGCTTATAAGCATAGTCATCAATATCAGGGGTCCATCAATGGACTATCCTTCTTCTCTAGTCATTGCCTCCATACTTGGGGAATGTTGATATTCTATTAGAGAATGTGGCAGAGCTTCCCAGGATGGGAATTCAATATTCTTTCAGTTATTGCATGAATCTCCACTCACTGTGACAATGCCCCATGAACATTCCAGCACATGTATATACCTCACATGTATGTCCAGGTGAACTTCCTTCCATGTATCCCACATCACTGACACCCCACACCAATGATGCTCCTCCACCACAGTTGTAACCCTTCTGTGATACAAAACTTCTTCAAAATGAAGCCAATAATATCACCAAATGTAATTAATAGGAAAATGAAATAATAATAATGGGTTTAAACACAAGAAATAAAATATATAAACAGAAAAACAAAAACTAAAATAAAGTTTAAAAATTGGGGTATTCAAATAAAAAATATTTTTAAAAAATGAATACTTTTTTTTGACATTTTGCCTTTCATCACTGTAATATCTGTTGTCCTGTATGTACAGTGGAATTTTCTTTCATTTCTTCCTCAGTGTCTTACTTTTTTCATTTTCTCATTTCTTTTAGGTCACAGTAAAGTCACAAACAGAATATAGAGGATTCCCATATACCCCAAATCCTCCCCCTTTCCCCCCTTCCCTATTAATAACCTTTTTACATGTGGATGGTACATTTGTTACAACTGATGTAGAAATATTGAAACATAGCTACTAACCATGGTCAATGGTCTACATTATGGTTTACACTTTAGACCATACATTTTTATAAATTTTTGATGAAATTTAACATGGCCTATATCCATCATTGCAAGATCATGCAGAACACTTCCATCGTCCCCTAAATATCCCCCTTCCATATATTTTATTCTTCCCTCCCCCTCCCCATGGGGTCCACTGCAACCACCAGACTTCACTCCTTGAAGGACAAGATTCATAGATACTTGCAACAATGCTGAGGGCTTGACACACTAGTCTGTCTTTCCCTATAAGAAACTGTGTGTGCTCTCAAGAGGCACCCTCTCCTTATTTTGAGAACTTATTGGGCCTCCCCAGGATGGGAGTCTATTTCCCACTCATTATGTGGTTCTTTCCCCAATGATACAACACACTATGATGAAATGATCATTTGCCCTTTCTCTAGAAGACTGTCCCAGGTGCACCCTGTCCCAAATGACCCCCATTCAACACCCTAAACTAGTAACCCTTTTCATATTGCCAAAAGAGCTTTCTCAACATTTTAATTTCAGCCACATACCTACCAATCCCCAGTGTTTACCTCCTCCCTCCCTCAACAATCCCTCCAGTTCAATGGAGCATCCAACACATCCTCCCCACCCTGTCAAGCTTGCACTACCCAACCCAATAGTAACCCTGTACCCCTGCCATATTCCTTCACTGCACAACTACTCATTTCCACCTTTTCATAGATTTCACATATATGGGCATTAGCTAACAAACTTCTCCCTTTCTATTTCATGCAACCCTATTTTTCAGACCCTTGCTCTCTGTCATCTTGATTTGCTAAATTCATATCAGAGAGGTCATGTAATATTTGTCCTTCAAGACTTGACTTGCTTCATGCAATGTAATGTCCTCAAGATTCATCAGTTTTCCCATGCGTTAGTACTGTATTCTTTCTTATGGCTAATATCCCATTGTATGTATATACCACATTTTATTTATCCATTCATCTCTTGATGGGCATTTGAGCTGATTCCAACTTTTGGTAACAGTGAATAATGCTGCTGTGAACATTGGTGTGCATATAACTGTTTCTGTCCTTACTATCAATTCTTTTGGTTATATATCCAGCAGTGGAGTTGCTAGGTCATATAGAAAATCTATAGTTTCTTTTAGGAATTGCCAAAGTATCTTTCACAATGGCTGGGCCATTCTACATTCCCACCAGCAATTGATGAAGTTTCCCATTCCCCCACATTCTCTATATCATTTGTAGTCCTCTGTTTTTTAATGGTCACCAGTTAAAATTATGTAAAATGGTATCTCATTGTAGTTTTGATTTGCATTCCCTAATAGCTAGTGATGTTGAGTATCTTTTCATGTGCTTTTTAGCCATTTGTATTTCTTCTTTTGAGAAGGGTCTGTTCAAATCACTTGCCCATTTTTAAAATGAGTTATATCTTTATTTTTGAGATACAGGATTTCTTTATATGTGCTCCATATTTGGCCCCTATATGGTTATCAAATACTTTTTCCCTTTGTGTGGGCTGTCTTTTCACTTTCTTGGCATACCCCTTTGTGATGCAAAAGGTTTTAATTTTGAGGAGATCCCATTTATCTATTTTTTCTTCTACTGCTCATGCTTTGGGTGTAAAGTTTATGAAGCCATTTCCTATTACAAAATCCTGTAGATGCTTCCTAATATTATCTTCCAAGGTCTTTATGGTCTTGGCTCTTGTATTTAGATCTTTATTCCATCTTGCATTGATTTTGTATAAGGTGTGACATGGTGGTCCTCTGTCATTCTTTGGTTACGGATATTGAGTTCCCTGCCTTCAGTTTTATTGAGTATATACCAAGAAGTGGGATTGCTGGTTTTATGGTAATTCTATTTTTAACTTTCTGTGGCATTTCCAAGCTGGTTTCCAAAGAGTCTGTGCCATTTTACAATGCTGCTAGCAATATATTAGGATTTGTATTTCTTTGTATCTTCACCAACATTTACTATTTTTTGTTTTGTTAGTGATAGCCATCTAGTGGATGTTAACTGGTATCTCACTGTGGTTCGGATCTGCATTTCTCTGATAACCAATGATTTTGAGTATCTTTTCAGGCTTTTTGTATATCTCCTTTGGAGAAATTCTACTTAAATAACTAGTGAAGACTTATTGTCCTTGACTTCACTGCATTGGGAGTTTTTTTTTTCCTTAAGCAATTTTATTAAGATATATTCACATATTATATAATCCAACTAAAGTATTCATTAAATGGCTTTTCTAAAAATGAATGCATTGTGCATTCATCTCTGCACTCAATTTTAGGGCATTTTCATTACTCCAAAAAGAAAAGTCTCTTACCCATTAGGAGTCAGCAATCCCTCTGTCCTTCCCCTGCCATTCATAACCACTAATCTAATTCCATCTCTATAAATTTATTTTTATTTACATTTCATATAAATGAAGCCTAACAATATGTAGTACTTTGTGTTTGGTTTATTTCAGTCATTTTTTTTTTTACCATTGATAGAAAAATATTAATATTTTACTATTCTCTACAGTCCATTGATTGCTTTAGGTGTATTTTCACCCAAATACCACCCTATTTTTTAATATCATGTGATAGTAACATACATTTGTTCTGATTCAGGGAAGAATATGCTTAAATTTGTACTATTTTTTAATATACTTTAAAAAATTTTTTAAAGAAACGTAGATTACATAAATGTTACATAAAAAATTTAGGGGACTCCCATATGTCCCAATCCCTCATTTCCCACATCAATAATATCCTTAATTAATGTGGTACAATTGCCACAATTGATGAACACATCTTGGAACATGCCACTAAGTGTTGATTATAATTTACATTATAGTTTACACTCCCACATTTTTGTAAGTTATTACAAGATATATGATGGCCTATACCTGTCACTGCAATGTCATTCATGACAATTCCCACGTCCCAAAAATATCCCTAAATTATACCTATTTTTCCTTCTCCTTCCCCTCAGAACCTCCTGTGGCCACTGCCTCCATGTCAATGATAAGAGTTCTTCCATTGCTAGGATCACAATAAGTCTATAATAGAATAACAGTAAGCCTCCTCTTGTCCATTGTTCATTCCCCAATTCTGAGGATTCTGGGATGGTGAGGACCACTCTGTCTCTAGTTGAAAAGAGGCTTAGATCCCATGGGGTCAATGGATGGGACTATCTTGGGTGCAGTTGCAGACTCTCTGTTCCTTGAGATGGTTGTTGTCAATTATCATCTGGTTAGTTATCCTGGGTGAACCAATGAACTGGAGAGTAGCTTTTGCAAATCTGTTGAGATTCAGGGCCCACCTGGTACATGGACAACCCAGAGATTTGAGTCTTTAGCACTAACTACAGGTTCAAATGGAAGAGGCAAAAGAACCATGTTAGGAAAACCACCACTGAGCCCAACTCTGTCATATAGAGCATAAATTCGAAGTAGGGCCTGCTGGTAGGGTGCCAAAATCCTGAGCTGTCTGCCCTGCCTATAGTGTCCATTTGTCAAGGAAGAGAAAAGGCAACCTACTCAATGAGAGAAAATATTTGATAACCATATATCTGATAGGGGCCTAATATCTAGAATTTTAAAAGAAACCCTACATCTCAAAAATAAAAGAAACATACAACCCATTTTTTAAATATGGGCAAGAGATTTGAATAGACACTTCTCTAAAGAAGAAATACAAATGTCTGAAAAGTGCATGCAAACATACTGAATATCACTAGCTATTAGAGAAATACAAATCAAAACTACAAGAGATATCATCTTACACACATTAGACTGGCAACTATTTAAAAAACAGGACTACAAGATTTGGAGAGGATGTGGAGGAATAGAAACCCTTATCCACTGCTGGTGGAAATATAGAATTGTGCAGCCATTGTGCACAGTTTGATGGTTCCTGTGCTATAGAAGCTAACTATAGAGGTGCCATATGATCCAGTAATCCTTCTGCTGGGAATATACATAGAAGAATTGGAAGCAGGTCCGCAAGCAGATATATGTACACCAATTTTCATATCGGCATTATTCGCTATTGCCAAAAGTTGGAAACAATCCAAATGTCCATCAAGAGATGAATGGGGGGAAACGGACTTTGGCCCAGTGGTTGGGGCGTCCATCTACCACATGGGAGGTCCACGGTTCAAGCCCCGGGCCTCCTTGACCCGTGTGGAGCTGGCCCATGCGCAGTGTTGATGCGCGCAAGGAGTGCCCTGCCACGCGGGGGTGTCCCCCGCGTAGGGGAGCCCCACGCGCAAGGAGTGCACCCATAAGGAGAGCCGCCCAGCATGAGGGAGGGAGCAGCCTGCCGAGGAATGGCGCCGCCCACACTTCCCGTGCCGCTGACGACAACAGAAGCGGACAGAGAAACAAGACGCAGCAGGGGGACACAGAAAACAGACAACCGGGGGAGGGGAGGGGAATTAAATAAATTTTAAAAAAAAAGAGATGAATGGGGGGCAAGATTGCATCTGAGAGATAATCTCTCCTGCAAAGAAGAGGCTGAGTAGGGTTGGAGTCCTGCTGGACTAGGCTATCTCAGGTGCTTGCAGGGCAGGAGGTGTCTGGACATCAATTTAGTGGGATCGTGACAGAGGAGATTCTTGCAAGAGGTAGAATTTTGGGTCTCTTTCATGGAGGTTGGGTTTGTGGGTGAGACCCTTCCCCCTGGGTCTGGTGGCCCAGCACTGGGGATTCCTGAAGGCTTTGCTATGCTGGGGAGTTTCCAAGCCCTGAGTGGGCTGTTTCAGGGTCTTGCAGTGTGGGAGGGGTCTGGAAGTTGATTTGGTGAGACAGTGATGGAGGAGATTCTTGTGAGAGGTGGAATTTTGCATTTCTGACATGGAGGTCAGAGGTTCTGGGTGGAGCCCCTTCCCCTAGGGCTGGTGGCCAGGCCTTGGTGATCCCTGGAATCTTTGTCATGTGGGGTGTTCCCAAACCCTGAGTGGGCGGTTTCAGGGGCTTGCAGGGCAGGAAGTGTCAGGATGTCGATCTGGTGAGACAGTGACAGAGGAGATTCTTGTGAGAGGTGGAATTTTGAGTTTCTGACATGGAGGTCAGAGGTTGTGGGTAGGACCCCTCCCCCTAGGGCTGGCACCCAGCTGTGGGGATTCCTGAAGGCTGTGTTATGCTGTGGTGCTCCCAGGCATGCTGTTAACTGGATACAGGGCTCCCAGGTCTGTGTCCCCTAAACCCTGGTGGACCACACTTCAGAGACTCACACACCTTGAGTCTGCAATATCACAGACTTCCCATTCCTGAATATACCGAACCCTGAGGTCTATCTGAGGTCCTTGATTAACCTAGCCCTTGGAGTTTGTGTGTGGTTTTTTTTCTCTCTCTCTCCCTGAACTTGGAGGAGTATACCAGCTGTCCTGGGGAGAGTCTAGGAAGAAAGGAGAGGTGAATCTGCTGAGAAAGCTCTATTTACCTAAACGTCCAGGGATAGGAAACTTGGTCTGGGAGAAGGTGGAGGCAGAAAATCAATTAGACCTCTCCTAGCACATCTAATGACGAGGAACTGTAGGAGATGCTATCCAAGCTTCCAGTAGCATATTTGGGGTTGCTGGTAAGGTGTAGGTGATCTCACATTGGAAATAAAGAGCTATAGTCTTCTGTGTTGAGTTGGTTCAAAAAGAACCTACTTGAATCTCCTACTGGACCTCTCAGGCAGCTTTCCTGCTGCCCTGGAAGAGAGAAGTGAGGAAAGGAGAAAGGGGGAAGGTCAGATCCCTAAGTGTATTATTTAACTGCAAAGTGATTCCTAGCTTAAAATGTTGGTTCTTTTTTTTTTGTCTTGGTTGCTAATATTGCATTGTCTCCTGGTCTTTTCTCCCATTTTATCCCCCAAGGTCCTTTTTCATTTATTTAGTTTTATTCTCTTTTTCTTTTTCTTGCTTGTTTCCCTCCCTTTTCTTTGCCCATCCCCTTTCTCTCTTCTCTTTTCCTTCTTATTTTATTTTATTTAGATAATAGGTGCTGCAGGGAACATTTAACATTTGGCTGTGTTTCCTCATCCTCCATTTTCACTTTTCTGTATGTATTGATTTGGGCCACCTACACTATCCCCTTTCCCCCACATCTTTCTATCCTCCATCATCTACTGTTTCTCTTACATTCCACCTTCCTTTCTTTGGCCCCTTAATTGTCTGACATTTAATGTCTAATACCTTTTGTTTTCTGTCTTTTATCCACTCTTAATATTATTGTTTTTCTCTTTCCCTCTCTCATTAAAACACTGGCTTTTTATTTCATACTATATTCCTCCCCATATTCAGTTGACTGTCTCATTATAGGTACTTTACCTACTGCTATAACTCTACACAACTTACATGGGTCTAATATCCATTCTCCCAGATCTCACATTGTTGCTCTGATAACATTTATTACCTATACTACTTTATACATTTTCTTTTCTTACTCATTTTTGTTCCCTGGCCCTAATATTTTCGTTCAAAGTGAACTTAGCAAGCAACAAAAAAACAGAGTAAGAAGAACAAAGTGACAAAGAGAATACATAACACTTATGTATGAACAACAACTAATTGATCCGCAAGACTAGACAAGGAACTGATTAATCCCGTCAAGATAACATAATGACCAGACAGTAACAAAAAACTACAAACCAAACCAATAATCAGGAAAACATGGCTGAATCCAATGAACAAACTAAAAACCAGGAAGGGGAGCAGAACATTGGACAAATAATTAAAGATCTCAAAACATATATTAGAGACCAACTCAATGAAGCAAAGGAAGAGATTAACAAGATGAAGAAATCACTGGGAGAGGAAATTGCAGACATATGCAAAAAGATAACACATGATGGTGATGAACACCACAGTTCAAGAAATCAAAAATACACTCTCAGCAAATAGCAGCAGATTAGAAGAGGCAGAGCAGAGAATTAGTGACATGGAAGACAGTGCATCTGAAATCAAACAGAGAGTAAAACTGATTGATAAAAAGATAGAATAAATCCAGTTAGGACTTAGGGATGTGAATGACAATGCAAAATGCACAAACATATGTATTATATGCATCCCAGAAGGAGAAGAGAAGGAAAAGGGGAAACAAAGGGTGTTGGAGGAAATAATGGCTGAAAACTTCCCAAATCTACTGAGAGAGAGGGATGTACACGTCCAGGAAGCACAATGCACCCCAAACACCATAAATCCCAGCAGGCCCACCCCAAGACATATACTTGTCAAATTATCCAATGCTCAAGACAAAGAGAAAATTCTAAAAGCAGCAAGAGAAAAGAGAACCATCACATACAAGGGAGGCTCCATAAGATTAAGTGCTGCTTTCTCATCTGAAACCATGGAGGCAAGAAGGCAGTGGTATGATATAGTCAAGATAATAAAACAAAAACAAATTTCCAAACAAGAATACTCCACCCAGCTAAGCTAGCATTCAAAAATGATGGAGAGTTCAAAATATTCACAGATAAACCGAAATTAAAAGAGTATGCCAACAAGAACCCTGCCCTTCAAGAAATACTAAAGGGAGTTCTGCAGGAACAAAGAAAAAAACAGGAGAGACAGAGTTGGAGGAGAGTGTACAAGCAACAAAAAAGACAAAAAGAGAAGGAAAAAAACAAACAAAACATGACAAACACAAGTCCAAACAAAATATGGCTAACATAAATAATTCCTTGAAGGTAATAACACTGAATGTCACTGGATTAGACTCACCTGTCAAAGGATTCAGACTGGGAGATTGGATAAGGAAATATGACCCATCTATATGCTGTCTACAAGAAACACATCTTAGACCCAGGGATTCATGGAGGTTGAAAGTGAATGGCTGGAAAACAATCTTACAAGCAAACGATAACCAAAAACGGCAGGTGTAGCTATATTAATATCAGACAAAATAGACTTTGAATGTGAAACAATTGTGAGAGACAAAGAAGGACACTATATATTAGTGAAAGGGATAATCTTTCAAGAAGGAAGAACAATCATAAATATTTATGCTCCTAACAAGGGCACCTCCAAATACATGAGGCAAACACTAGAAAAACTAAGTGAAAGAATAGATGCCTCTACAATTATACTGGGGGACTTTAATACACCACTATCAGCTTTGGACAGAACATCTCAAAAGAGAATCAATAAACAAAAACTCTGAACAGCATATTAGAGGAGCTGGACTTAATAGACATACAGATCATTATACCCGAATACAGCAGGATAAATATTTTTCTCAAGTGCACATGGATTATTCTCCAAGATAGATCACATGTGAGGCCACAAAGAAAGTCTCAATGAATTAAAAAAGATCAAAATCATACAAAACAATATCTGTACCAGGAGGGAAGGAGGGCCCAACAGTGGGCTCCTGATACTAGTGGCTATGCTTTTGAGCCTATACAACTGCAATAAGAATGGGGCCTGGAGTAGCACTGTGCCTGGGAGTTTCCTCCTGACAGCCTTCATGTTACTCAAATGTGGCCACTCTCACAGCCAAACTCAGGATGTAGATGCAGTGCATTCCCCCCAGCGTGGGACATGACACCCGGGGATGAGCCTCCCTGGCACCGAGGGATCACTACCACATATCAGCTGAAGATGCAACTAGAAAATGACCTTGAATTAAAGGTTCAATACGGATCAGCAGAATATCCCTGTCTACATATAATAACATGACTTCAAAATGCTGTTTGACCTAGTGTAAGGGGGAAATGGAAAGGAGAAATGAGATTATAAGGCTATGAGTCTCTAAAAAAGAGTCTGGAGATTGTCAGAAGGAATGCCCTTATGCACAACTGAGCAGAGTCTAAGAGATGGATAAAGTAGATACAACCCCAGGTATTGGTTCTTTTGAGGGATAAAGAGACCCACGGGTTCTATGGTCATGGTGGATGGGGTTCACTGCCATGGCAGATGGCCCTTCTTTGGAGCTGGTGTTTCTGTGTGATGGAATTGGACTCAGAGGGGATCTCTTCTCACAAGACTTGCATGCTACTTTATTGGAATTGTAGTTGATGCTGGGGTTTAAGATATATTTAGGGGACTTGAATCTCTGGACTGATAATATGACACCCAGGCCCAGAGCCCCAACAGACTTCAGCTCCTACACTTTGATTTATTGGACTTACCCCACTCAGGTAACATGGAGTTGAAGAAGGTCAACCACGACACCATGGAGCCTAGAGTGTCTACAACTGAAAGCAGGAGGAGTGCATCCAGTATCCATGTGGAATCTAAGCTCCCACTTGACATAGATGTGCAATGGACACAACCAATCCAATGTCCACAGAGAAAATGTGGAATGGGTGTGGGAAGGGTAGCCATGGTGGCTGCTGGGTTTGGGGAATGGGAGGAAGAGATGAGATGTGGAGGCGTTTTCAGGACGTGGAATTGTCCTGGGTGGTGCTTCACGGACAATTACGGGACATTGTAGATCCCTCCAGAGCCCACTAGATGGAACGTGGGAGAGTGTGGGCTATGATGTGGACCATTGATTTATGGGGTGCAGTGATGTTCAGAGATGTACTTACCGGGTGCAATGGATGTGTCACGATGATGGGAGAGAGTGTTGCTGTGGGGGGAGTGGGGGTGGGGGCTTTGGGGTTTATTGGGACCTCATATTTTTTTAATGTAATTTTTAAAAATAAATAAATAATTTTAATTAAAAAAATAGGATCACAAAAAAAAAAAATCTGTGACTACAGTGGAGTGAAGCTGGAAATCTGCAAGGGCCAGTGGCCCAGATTTCACACCAAGATATGGAAATTAAACACCACACTCTTTGAAAAACAGTGGGTCAAAGAGGAAATCTCAAAAGAAATTAATAACTACCTTGAAACTAATGAAAATGATAACATAACCTACCAAAACTAATGGAATGCAGCAAAAGCAGTACTGAGAGAGAAATTTATAGCCATAAATTCATACATCAAAAGAGAAGAGCAAAAATGGAAGAACTAACTGCACATTTGGAGAAATTAGTAAAAAAAAACACAAAGTAACCCAACAGGAAGAAGAAAGAAAAGAACAAAAACAAAAGGAGAACTAAATGAAATAGAAAATAAGAAAGCACTTGAAAATATAAACAAAATGAAGAGCTGGTCCTTTGAGAAGATCAATAAAATTGACAAAACCTTAGCTAGACTAACAAAGAAAAAAAGAGAAGATGCAAATACACAAAATAAGAAAGGAGAAAGGAGATATCACCACTGACCCCACAGAAATAAAGACTATCATGAGAGGATGCTTTGAAAAACTATATTCCAACAAAAATGACAACTCAGAGGAAATGGACAATTCCTAGAAACACATAAGCAGCTTATATTGATGAAAGAAGAAATTGATGATCTCAACAAACCAATCAAAAGTAAAGAGATAGAATCAGTCATTAAAAACCTCTCAACTAAGAAGAGCCCTCGGCCAGACAACATCACTGGTGAATTCTACAAAGCATTCCGGAAAGAACTAATACCAATCCTGCTGAAACTCTTCCAAAAAATCAAACCAGAAGGAACATTACCTAACTCATTCTATGATGCCAACATTACCCTAGTACCAAACTCAAACAAAGACATCACAAGAAAGGAAAATTACAGACCAATTTCTCTAATGAACCTAGAAGCAAAAATCCTCAAGAAAATACATGCCAACTGTATTCAACAACACATTAAATGAATTATACAGCATGACCAAGTGGGATTCATTCCAGGTATGTAAGGATGGTTCAACATAAGAAAATCAATCAATGTAATACACCACATAAACAGATTGAAGGGGAAAAAATCACATGATTATATCTATAGATGCAGAAAAAGCATTTGACAAAATACAGCACACTTTCTTGATGAAAACATTGCAAAAGATGGGAATACAAGAAAATTTTCTGAACATGATAAAGAGTATATATGAAAAACCCACAGCCAACATCATTTACAATGGTGAAATCCTAAAATCCTTCCCTCTCAGATCAGGAACAAGACAAGGATGCCCACTATCACCTCTTCTATTTAACACTGTCTAAGAAGTACTTGCTTGAGCACTGAGGCAAGAACCAGATATAAAAGGCATTCAAATTGGAAAGGAAGAAGTGAAAATATAATTATTTGCAGATGACATGATCCTATACATTGAAAACCCTGAGAGGGCTACAACAAAGGTTCTAGAACTCATAAATGAGTTTAGCAAAGTCACAGGTTATAAATCAATGTGCAAAAATCAGTAGCATTTCTGTACACCAATAATGAGCAAGCTCAGGAGGAAATCAAGAAATAAATACCATTTACAATAATAAATTAAAAAATCAAATACGTAGGAATAAATTTAAAGATGTAAAAAACTTATACACAGAGAACTACACAAGACTATACAAGGAAATCAAAGAAGACCTAAATAAATGGAAGAACATTCCCTGTTCATGGATAGGAACACTAAATATTATCAAGATGTCTATCCTACCAAAACTAATCTACACATTCAATGCAATCCCAATAAAAATCAACACAGCATTCTTTAAAGAACTAGAATAACTAGCTATGAAATTTATTTGGAAAGAAAAGAGGCCCCGAATAGCCAAAGACATATTGAAAAAGAAAAACGAAATTGGAGAAATCACACTACCTGACTTCAAAACATACTACAAAGCTACAGTAGTGAAAACAGCATGATATTGGCACAAGGAGAGACACACAGACCAATGGAACCGAATTGAGATTCTGATAGAGATCCTCAAATATATCGTCATATAATATTCGATAAAACCACCAAGCCCTCTCAACTGGGAAAGAATGGCCTATTCAACAAATGGTGCCTGGAGAACTGGATATCCATATGTAAAGAATGAAAGAGGATTACCATCTCACACCTTATATAAAAATCAACTCAAGATGGATCAAAGACCTAAATATAAGAGCCAAGATGATAAAGACTTTGGAAAGCAGTGTAGGGAAGCATATACAAGACCCTGTAATAGGAAGTGGCTTCATGAACTTTACACCAAAAGCACGAGCAGCAAAAGAACAAATAGATAAATGTGACTTCCTCAAATTAAAGCCTTCTGTACCTCAAAGGATTTTGTCAAGAAAGTGAAAAGAGAGCCTACACAATGGGAGAAAATATTTCATAACCATATATCTGATAGGAGACTTATATAACCTGCATATATAAAGAACTCCTATATCTTGAAAAGAAAAAGACAATGAACCCATTTTAAAATTGGGGAAAAGATTTAAACAGATACTTCTCCAAAGAAGAAATACAAATGGCTAAAAAGCACATGAAAAACTGCTCCAAATCTCTAGCTATCAGGGAAATGCAAATCAAAACTACAATTAGATACCATCTTACTCCCATAAGATTGCCAGCTATGAAAAAAACAGAAGACTGCAAATGCTGGAGAGGATGTGGAGGAATGGGAACACTCTTCCACTGCTGGTGGGATTGTCAAAGAATCCAGCCATTGTGGAGGACATTTTGGCGGTTTCTCTAAAAACTAGCCATAGATTTTCCATATGACCCAAATGCCCATCAACAGATGAATGGATAAATAAAATGTGGTATACACATACAACTGAGTACTACTCAGCTATAAGAATGAGTACACTACAAACACACGTGATAACATGGATGAATCTTGAGAAACTCATGTTGAGTGAAGCAACCCAGGCATTGAAGGACAAATACTACATGACCTCAATGATATGAAATAAGTAAACCAAGCTGCCTCAGAGAGCTAGAGACTGGATGATAGGCTTAAAAGAAATTGGGGTGTAGAGGAAGGATGTAACAAGACACCTACATGGGTGAAATCTATGATAAGCTGGAGGTAAGTATTTGTACAAGGAAGGGATAAAATTGGGGCATAGGTTTACCTTTGTGTGGGGCTTTGCAGGCTTGAGGGGGGCTAGGGATGGGAAGATGGGTAATATTACCCAAGAAATTGCAGAGAGGGTAGGGCAACATACAAACATAGGAGATTGTTAGGTATTTGGTTGAGAGTATAATGCTGAGAAAACTTTTTAAAAAATATAATAAGGATCATTACCTGTTTAAGATGCTTAAAGGAGATAATCAGATGCAGGACAGGCTCCTAGGGAATATGTGAATGCTCATTTTGCCATAGTGGGTTATATCATTGGATAGAGATCCATATAATGAGAGTGAAAGTATACCCACACACTGGGGAGGACTGATGCCCTTAAACAGAGGGAATTGTATCTCTCAAGAGAAATAGTGGCTCCCAGTGCATTAGGGAAGTTGATCATATCAAGCCCTCAACACTGTTGCAAGTATCTCTGAACATGACCCTTCAAGCAATGAAGATTGACTGTCACTGTGGGCCCTAAGGGGAGGGGGAAAGAGGTATTGAATAGATGGAACCAATGTAACTGTGTGGGCAATAGAAGTGTTCCACAAGAGTACACAAGGATGTATATAAGACATAAAATTACACCAAAAATATATAGGGGCTGATAGGCTAAAATGTAAATCATAATGTAAAACATAAGATAACTGAAAATTTAGAAAATTGTATCATCGAAAATATAAACCACAAGGAAAACCCAAATGTTACCTTGTTTGAAAGCTATTGTCTCAATATCTGTACAACAGTTTCAGTAAATATAGTATGAATATGTAAAAAGATTATTGCTGTGGAAGGGAAAAGGTTTTATGTTGGATATGTGGGAGTACTGTATATTGTATACATCAATTACTGTGATCTAAAACTTTTGTGAAGATAAGGTTAATTAGAAAAAAGAAAAGAGAAAGAAAGGACATAGACAGTGAGGAAAAGACGGAAGCATTTGCCTTGCCAATTTGCATACAGGGTCACACTTATTGTAGTGATGGAAGGCAAAATATCAAAAACAAAGCTTTTGCATTTTTAAATTTTTTGATACCCCAATTTATTTTTACCTTAATTTTTCTAAAAATTAATATGTATTCTATATCTAAACTTTAAACTCATCACTATATTCCATTTTACTATTAATGGAACCTGGCAATATATTGGGCTTCACTTTCCAAGAAGTTTTGGATCACAGAGAGGTTCAACAATGGAAGGGGAGGAATACTGGTGTGGGATGTTATTGACAGGGAACACATGGTTGGCATGGATTTCTACAGGGCATATACCCAGGGTGCATAAAAATGTTTGGATATTTTCATAGTGGATATAAATTAAAAACAACTGAGGGAGTGCTGAGTTCCTAGCCATGGGAGCTCTATCACAGTCCCTAAAGAAACAGCAACAATCCCCCAAGTGCAATGGCAAAGACCAAAAGAGAATGAAGGTCCAACAAGGAGACCTTGACACTAATGACTATGCTTGTGAGCCTGTGCACCTGAAATAAGAACAAAGCCTAGAGCTGCAGGGTGCCTAAGAGTTATCTCCTGAGAGCCTCCATACTGCTCAAATGTGGGCAGTCTCAAAGCCAAACTCAGCTTATAAATGTGTTGCCTTCCAGCATGGGACATGACTTCCAGGGATGAGCCTCCCTGGCACCAAGGGATTACTACCAAGTACCAGCTGATGATGTAACTAGAAAATGACCTTGAATAAAAGGGTCAACTCAGACCAGCAGAATATCTCAGTCTACATATAATACCAGGAGTTAAAAATACATTTTGACCTGAATCAAGGGGGAAATGGAAAGGACAAATGAGTTTATATGGCTATGAGTCTCCAAAAAGAGCCAGGAGGTTATCAGAGGGGTTGCCCTTATGCACACCTGAGCAGAGTCCCAGAGACAGATAAAGTAGATACAACCCTGGGTATTGGTTCTTCTGATGGCTACAGAGACCCACAGCTTTTATGGTCATGGCAGATGGAGTTTAGTGCCATGTCAGTTGGCCCTGCTTTGGAGTTTGTGTTTCTGTGTGATGGAGCTGGACTCAGATGTGATATTTGTCCAAAGCCTCTCCTTTTACTTTTACCAGAACTGTAGTTGGTGCTGGGGTTTAATATATACCCAGGGGACCTGAATCTCTGGACTGACTATGTGATAGCCAGGCCCTAAGCCTTAACAGACTTGCAGCTCCTACACTCTGGTGTATTGGACTTACCCCTCTCAGCTAACATGGAGTTGAAGAAGGTCAACCACCACACCAGGGAGCCAAGAGTGCCTACAACTGAAAGCAGGAGGATTGCAGCCTGCATCCATGTGGAATCTAAACCCCCACTTAATATAGATGTGGAGTGGACACAACATTCCAAGGTCCACAGGATGGAGGAATAGAGTGGACTTACTGATATTCTATTCATGAACTATTGTGATTAGTAATAAAAGAAAATGTGGCATTGGTGTGGAGAAAATGGCCATGGTAGCTGCTGGGGATAGGGAATGGGAGGAAGAGATGTGATGTGGGGGCATTTTCAGGGGTTGGAGTTGTCCTGGTGGTGCTGAGGGGACAGTTATCAGACATTGTATGTCTTCCCATGGCCCACTGGGTGGAATGTGGGAGAGTGTGGGCTATGATGTGGACCACTGACCATGAGGTGCAGTGGTGCTCAGAGATGTATTCACCAAATGCAATGAATGTCTCATGATGATGGAGGAGATTGTTGTTATGGGAGGAGAAGTGTGGTGAGGGGGTGGGAGGTATATGGGGACCTCATATTTTTTTAATGTAATATTAAAAAAATAAATTGAAAAAAAATTATAATAACCATGTAAAAAATGATAAAAGTTCTCATTAAAAAAAAAGAGATGAATGGATAAGTTGTGGTATAGACATACAATGGAATATTACTCAGCTAATAATCATTTTCTCAATTATATAGAGATTTAATTCATATAGATACAAGCCAGACCATTCACCTGTTCACACCAGTACACTTTGACAAAGGCCTACCCCAATGAAACCAACAAACCAACCAAAGAATTTTTCCTTCATGCCCCTTTACAGTCAATACCTGCCCACCCCCAGTATTTCTCACACCTGCTGGGAAGAGACCAAACTTGGTCCTCTTCTTTTACAGGACATCATTTTTTCAGTTATAATGAGCTTTGTAACTTCAATCCATTGTGCCTACTGATAAAGTTTTCTGCTTCCATTGCAAACTCCTCCTTCTTGTATCTATTTCATTTAATAACATGTAATTTAAAAATGATCAAAATATGTTTTCAGGAGTACAGTAGATGCATTATCATGGTACATTGAGAAAACTGGCACTGAGAGTTTAACTGAATCAAAGTTGTTCACACGAAAAGGGTACTTGGGATTGAAATCAGGAGCTGACCAATTTCAAATTTCATGCTTGCTACTTATTTTTTTCTCTAATACTCATTTTCCTCACCTTTAAATGGCAATAATTACATGTGTTTATGAGGACATACCTATGAATTTTCTAATGGGTCCAGGCAATCAGTGAGTAGTTGATACTGCTTTTATTATCTTAATAGGAGTCAGAGAAAGTTGAGAATGTTTATTGTCACATACACATACGTTCTATCCCTCTCTCTTTCTCCCTCTCTCTCTGTCTCATACCCACCCACAGACACACATGTGCACAAGCACAGAAACACACACAGCTGCTTTCTGAAAGATCATGGCAAGTAATGCAACTCCCGCTTTTCCTGTTTGGGCCGTTGGAATGTGTCCTGGTGCTTAGAAAGACCAGGAACAAAGAGGAATCCCAGAGAAACAGAGCCATGGCCTAGTTGAGTGGTGGCTGCAAGAGTCTGCTGGGGATCATGTGACCTCTGTGGGGACCAAGTGACCCTTGCACTCAAGTCCGTGTCTTCTTATCTTCAGCAGCATCTCCATGAGCAAGTCCTAAACATGACTCAGTGTTCCAGTGACCTTCAGGTCTCTGGGCAAAGGGCCAAATGATCCCCCTCAGATGTCATCTTCCAGAGAAGAATGGTAGTTCACAGAAGCATATATTTTCTGAAAAACAATTCATTTATTGTAGACTTGCAACTGGAATGAAATGTTTGTAGTGTCCTTCCTACTCTGTTGCCTACCCCAAAACCATAACCAAATCTCCTAGAAGGCTGCAAGTGGTTTTTGTCTGAATTACAGTTTTTCTAAATAGAGACCTAACAGGAATTAGGCATATAAGCTACTATAGGATGTGTAGATGGAAGGCAATCATCAAGTAATCTTGGAAATTTCCATCTGTGCCCTGGATATAGACAACCCCCTGCAGGTGAGGAATGAAGCTCAGTAGGCATTGTAGGGTCAGGAGAAGGGTCAGCCTCACAGAATTAAGGAACACACCAGAATGTGGAAATGAAAATTGAGACGTGCCTGAGACCTAGAGGAAACCATGCAGGCTGTGAAGGATCACTCCTATAATGGATCTACTGCTACTTGATTCCTTAAGTGAGACTGATAGCTAGAATATACACTTCATAAAAATTTCTTCACTTAAGCAGCTCTGGGTCTTCCCAGACATAACTGAACTAGTTTTCAATCAGTCTAATTTTAGAAGCTTACACTTTGCATCTGGTTCCCTGAAGAATATTAACCAAACCTTCTCAATTTTGCTTACTGGAATAAAAACCTCAAAGCAAAACCAAACAGAATGGTGTCAGGTGTATCTTGTGACCCAGGAAATCTGTAACTTACCTCAGAGGATAAAAACCTTGATATCCTTGAGTGCTCACTGAGAAAGGAGTCATGGAGACTGGCATGTAAGCACCTGCACAACACTTTCTAAACTCTGACTTATTTGGTGCTGAAACCAAGGACAAGGTGAATGTGCTTGAGAGAACACAGGCCTGAGAAATTGCATGTATCCTCCTCACAAGGCCCCTGGAATATCTAGTCCTCACTATGTTTGTTTTTTTACTTGTTTTACTTCTCCCCTAGCCCTCTCCTTTGCCTATAAAAACCCTGGCTCCCATTCTCACTTTGAACAGGTTTTGGGAAGATCCCCCAGTTCCTTGCTTGTGCACTCATATAAATCACCTCCTCACAGAGACCTGTATCTCCTTGTGGCACAGGACTGGGGGTGGAGGGGCCTTCTGTTGGAAATGCCCCTGCACAGGGTAACAAGATCCCAGAAGATTCTGTTTGGTGGTGCTAAGTTCACAGCGGTTTTCTTTCTGTTGCTCACAGCTGCAAGTCTCCTGACCACAGTTCTCAGCCCACTTTCATGTCATGATTTTTCACATAGCTGTGTTCCAAGTGGTGTCCCAACTTGGGTTACCATGTTTGAGCATGAAAGTTGATGTTTTATGAAATATAAAAATAAATTACCTTGGCAACAAGCTTCTTGGTATTTCTCAGTTACTTGTGCTAAAATCATCAGATCATGACTCAGAAAGGAAATTGGGAAGGGGAAGGTTAGAATAACAACCTAGGAGAGGCAGGGCAAGATGGTGTCTGAGTGAGTGCACCTTACAGTCTCTCCTGCAAAGAGGTGGCCAAGTGGGGATGGGGTCTTGCCAGAGTGGGCTGTCTTGGGGGCTTGCAGGGTGGAGGGTGTGTGGATGTTGATTTGGAGAGACAGTGACAGAGGTGGCATTTGCTAAAGGTAGAATTGCGGGTTACAAGTACAGAGGTTGGAAGCTGTGGGCTGGTGGGACCCTTCCCTCTGGGGCTGGCAGCTGCGGTATGCCCTGAGAACTGTCGGTTGTGCAGCAGTATTCCTGGGCCCCATGGTCCCTGGATGTGTGGTGCCCAGGTCAGTGTCCCCTGAGGCCCCATAGCCCGTGTTCCACGGACCTTCATACCCTAGGTTTGCAGTGTCCCAGATTTTCCTTTCCCTAGTCCAGCACTCCTGGAGGTCTGGGATTGCCCTAGCCCTCCAGTTTTGGACTGATTCTGTGGGTGGGAGGGATTTGGTGGGGGGTGCAGCAAGGGGGCCTGGCTAATATGGGTTCAATATTCTGGTGATTCCCCCCACTTCTGTTCTTTTTATTTTTCCACTTGGAGGAGCATACTGGCTAGCTTGGGGAGAGCCTGGGAAGAAAAGAGTGGTGAATCTGCTGAGAAAGCCTATTCACCTAAATACCCTGGGATAGGAAACTTGGTCTGGGAGAAGGTGGACTCAGAAAATCAACTAGCCCTCTTGTAGCACACCTTAAGGAGAGGGACTGAAGGAGGTGCATTCCAAGCTTCCAATAGCATACTTGGGGTTCCTGGTGAGGTGTGGGTGCTCTCTCTCTGGAAAGTAAGTCATTGTTTTCTGTATGGAGCTGGTTCAATAAGAACCCTCTCGAATCTCCTACCAGACCTCTCAGGTAGCTTTCCTGCTGCCCTGGAAGAGAAGTGAGAAGGGAGAAAGGCCAAATGTCAGATTCCTAAGCATTTTATTTAACTGAAAAGAGGATTCCCTTGCTCGAAGCTTTGTCTGATATTTTCATGGTTTCGGTTCTTTTTCCTTCCTCTTTATCCCCTGAAGGCCCTTTTTTCTGTTTTTCTTTTTCTCTCTTTTTCTTCTTGTTGCTTGCTTCCCCCTCCCTTTTGTCCCTTTTTTCCTTTTCTTTCTTTCTCTTCTTTTTTATTCTTTTTATATTAGGTGCTGCAGGGAGCACTTCACATTTGCTGTATTTCTTCATTCTCAACTTTCTCTTTTCTGTGTGTATTGATTTTGGCCACCTACACTATCCCCTTTCCTCTACATCTTTCTATCCTGCATCATTTATTGTTTCCCTTACATTACACCTCTCTTTGTTTGCCTCCCTATTTTTCTGACTTTTTATTTCTAATACCTTTGTTCTGTTTTCTGTCTTATATTCACTCTTTATATTATTGTCCTTTCTTTTCTCTTTCCATCTCTCCTGAACACAGTGGCCTTTTAATTCATAATATATTCCTCCCCACATTCAGTTTCTGTCTCATTATACATTCTCTGCTTTACTTACTGTTATAACTCTACAGAGCTTACATGAATCTAATATCCATTCTCCTAGATCTCACATGTTTCTTCTGTTAATACTTACTATAGTAGTATATCAATACTACTAGGGAAACGGACTTTGGCCCAGTGGTTAGGGCGTCCGTCTACCATATGGGAGGTCCGCGGTTCAAACCCCAGGCCTCCTTGGCCCGTGTGGAGCTGGCCATGCGCAGTGCTGATGCGCACAAGGAGTGCCGTGCCACGCAGGGGTGTCCCCCGCGTGGGGAGCCCCACGCGCAAGGAGTGCGCCCGTGAGGAAAGCCGCCCAGCGTGAAAAGAAAGAGCAGCCTGCCCCAGGAATGGCGCCGCCCACACTTCCCGTGCCGCTGACGACAACAGAAGCGGACAAAGAAACAAGATGCAGCAAATAGACACCAAGAACAGACAACCAGGGGAGGGGGGGAAATTAAATAAATAAATAAATCTTTAAAAAAAAATACTACTATTATTCGTTTTCTTTTCTTACTCCTTTTGCTTTCTCTGGCCCTAATATTTTCCTTCAAGTGAACTTAGACAACAACAAGGAAATAGAATAAGAAGAACAAAGTGACAAAGAGAAGACTTAACACACACAAAAACAACTAATTAAACCCGTCCACAAAGAAGCTAAGCAACTGATTAAACCTGTCAAGATAAAATGATGACCAGACAGCAACAAAAAGCTACAAACCAAACCAATAATCAGGAAAACATGCACCAATCCAATGAACACAGTAAAAAGCAGGAAGAGGAGCAGAACATAGAACAAGTAATTAAAGCTCTTGAAACATATATTAGGGACCAATTCAATGAAGGGAAGGAAGAGATTAAGAATATGAAAAAAACACTTGGGGAGAATACAGAAGAAATTGATATACACAAAAAGATAATGGATATGATGGTGATGAACAACACAATTCAAGAAATCAAAAATACACTCTCAGCAAATAACAGAAGACTCAAAGAGGCAGAGGAGAGAATTAGTGATATGGAAGACAGTACATCTGAAATCAAAGAGATAGTAGAACTGATAGATAAAAAGATAGAAAAAATCCAGCAGGGACTGAGGAAATTGAATGATGATGCAAAACACACAAACATACACATTATAGGTATCCTAGAAGGAGGAGAAGGGAAAGGGGACAGAAGGGGTAATGGAGGAAATAAAGGCTGAAAACTTCCCAAACCTATTGAGGGAAATGGATGTACATTATTCAGGAAGCACAACGCACCCCAAACAGCATACATCTCAACAGGCTTACCCCAAGACATACACTTGTCAAATTATCCAATAATCAAGACAAAGTGAAAACACTAAAAGTAGCAAGAGAAAAGAGAGCCATCACATACAAAAGAGGCTCCATAACATTAAGCACTGATTTCTCATCTGAAACCATGGAGGCAAGAAGGCAGTGGTATGACATAGTCAAGGTCCTAAAAGAAAAAAATTTCCAACCAAGAATACTCTACCCAACAAAGTTAGCATTCAAAAATGATGGTGAGTTCAAAATATTTACAGATAAACAGAAACTAAGAGAGTATGCCAACAAGAATCCTGCCCTTCAAGAAATACTAAAGGGAGTTCTGCAGGAAGAAAGAAAAAAACAGGAAAGACAGAGTTGGAGCAGAGTGTAAGAGCAACAAAAAAGACAAACACAGATAAAATAAAACAAAATATGACAAACACAAATCCAAAGAAAATATGGCTAACATAAGAAATTCCTTGAAAATATTAACACTGAATGTCAATCAATTAAACTCACCTGTCAAGAAACTCAGACTGGAAGATTGGATAAGGAACTATGAACCATCTATATGCTCTCTACAAGAAGCGCATCTCAGACCAAGGGATTCAAGGAGGTTGAAAGTGAATGGTTGAAAAACAATCTTACAAACAAACAATGGCAAAAAAAGGGCAGGAGTAGCTATATTAATATCAGACAAAATAGACTTTAAATGCAAAACAATAGTGAGAGACAAAGATGGACACAACATATTAGTGAAAGGGATAATCTTTCAAGAAGAAAGAACAATCATAAACATTTATGCTCCTAACAAGGGAGACTTGAAATATGTGAGGAAACATTGGACAAACTAAGTGAAGGAATAGATGCTTCTACAATTATAGTGGGGGACTTTAATACACCACTATCAACTTTGGACAGAACATCTCAAAAGAGAATCAATAAAGGAGCAAAGACTTTTGAACAATATATTAGAGGAGCTGGACCTAACAGACATATATGGAACATTATACTCAAATATAGTAGGGTATACATTCTGCTCAAGTGCACATGGATCATTCTCCAGGATAGACCACATGCTAGGCCACAGAAAAAGTCTCAATGAATTCAGAAAGATTGACATCATACAAAATAATTTCTCTGACCACAGTGGAATGAAGTTGGAAATCTGCTAGGGCCAGGGACCTAGATTTGGCACCAAGAATGGAACTTAAACAACACACCCTTATAAAAACAGTGGGTCAAGGAGGAAATCCCAAAAGAAATTAATAACTACCTTGAAACTATTGAAAATGATAACACAACAAACCCGAGCTTATGGGATGCAACAAAAGCAGTACTGAGAGGGAAATTTATGGCCATAAATTCATACATCAAAAAAGAGCTAAAATTGAAGAACTAACTGCACACTTGGGGGAATTAGTAAAAAAAACCAACAAACTAATTCCAAAGGAAGAAGAAAGAAAGACATAACAAAGATAAGAGCAGAACTAAATGAAATAGAAAATAAGAAAGCACTTGAAAAAATAAAACCAAGAGCTGGTTCTTTGAGAAGATCAATAAAATTGACAAACCCTTAGCTAGACTAACAAAGAAAAAAGTAGAGAAGATGCAATACACAAAATAAGAAAGGAGAAAGGAGATATCACCACTGACCCTACAGAAATAAAGACTATCATGAGAGGATACTTTGAAAACTATATTCCAACAAGAAGGACAATTTAGAGGAAATGGACAAATTCCTAGAAACAATAAACAGTCTACATTGACAAAAGAAGAAATTGATGATCTCACCAAACCAAACACAAGTAAAGAAATAGAATCAGTCATTAAAACCTCCCAACTAAGAAGAGCCCTGGGCCAGACAGCTTCACAGGTGATTCCACCAAACATTCCAGAAAGAACTAACACCAATCTTTCTTAAATCTTCCAAAAAATTGAAATAGAAGGAACATTGCCTAATTCATTCTATTATGCCAAGATTACTCTGGTACCAAAGCCAAACAAAGACACCACAATAAAGGAAAATTACACACCAATCTCTGTAATGAACGTAGACATGAAAATCCTCAACAAAATACTTGCTAATCGTATTCAACAACACATGACCAAGTGGGATTCATTCCTGGTATGCAAGGATGGTTCAACATAAGAAACTCAATTAATGTAATATATCATATAAAAGATTGAAGGGGGGTGGCAGACTTGACCCAGTGTTTAGGGCATCCATCTACCACATGGGAGGTCCGTGGTTCAAACCCTGGGCCTCCTTGATTTGTGTGGAGCTGGACCATGTGCAGTGTTGATGCACACAAGGAGTGCCATGCCATGCAGGGATGTCCCCCACATAGGGGAGCCCCATGCACAAGGAGTGTACCCCATAAGGAGAGCCGCCCAGCATGAAAGTGCAGGCTGCCCAGGAATGGTGCCGCACACATGAAGAACTGACACAACAAGATGGCGCAACAAAAAGAAACACAGATTCCCATGTTGCTGACAACAACAGAAGTGGACAAAGAAGATGCAGCAAATAGACACAGAGAACAGACAACCACTGTGGTGGGGGGAGGGGAGAGAAATAAATAAATCTTAAAAAAAAAAAACAAACCACAGCTAACATCATTTACAATGGTGAAATCCTAAAATCTTTCCCTCTAAGATCAGGAACAAGACAAGGATGCCCATTATCACCCATTCTATGTAACATAGTCTTAGAAGTACTTGTTCAAGCACTGAGGCAATCACCAGACATAAAACGCATCCAAATTGGAAAGAAAGAAGTCAAAATTTCACTATTTGCAGATAATGTGATCGTATACATAGAAAACCCTGAGGAGTCTACAAGAAAGCTTCCAGAACTTATGAGTTCAGTAAAGCCACAGGTTACAAGATCAATGTGCAAAAAATCAGTAGCATTTCTATACACCAATAATGATCAATCTGAGGAGGAAATCAGGAATCAAATACCATTTCCAATAGTAAATAAAATCAAATACCTAGGAATAAATTTAACTAGAGATGTAAAAGAAATCTATGATAAGCTGGAGGTAAGTATTTATACAGGGAAGGGATAAAATGGGGGCTTAGGATGGAACTTTGTGGGCTTGAGGGGGGCTAGGGATGGGAGGATGGGGCAGATGGCCCAAGAAATTGGGGGGAACATTTGAACATAGGAGATTGTCAGGTATATGGTTAAAATTATAATGCAGAAAAACTCCTTAGAAAATATAATATGGAAGGTTACCTGTTTAAGATGCTTAAGGGGGGGGGCATCTGACACAGGGCAGGCTTCTAGGGAGTGTGTGAGTGTTCATTTTGTCATAGTGCGTTATATCATTGGGTGGAGACCCATACAATGAGAGTGAAGGTATACACACATCCTGGGCAGGACTGGTGTTCTGAAACAAAGGGAATTGTATCTTTCAAGAGAATTGGTGGCTCCCAATGGGTTCGGGTAGTCAAGTATGTCAAGTCCTCAACATTGTTGCAAGTATCTCTGAATATGGTCTTCAAGTAATGAAGATTGATTGTTGTGGTGGGCCCTGATGGGAGGGGAAAGAGGGGTTGAATAGATGGAATCAGTGTAACTGTACGGCAATAAAAGTGTTCCACAAGACATTCAATTATGGATATAGAACATGTTAAATTACACAAAAAATGTATAAATGTCTATAGGCTAAAAATGCAAACCATAATGTAAAACATAAAATAACTAAAAATTTAGAAAATTGTATAGTCAAAAATACAAAGCATAATGTAAACTCAAATGGAACCATGTTTGAAAGCTATTGTTTCAATATTTGTACATCAGCTGCAGCAAATATAATATGAACACATAAAAGGATCATTGCTGGGGAAGGCACAAAATGATGTTGGATATGTGGGAGTACCATATACTGTACATGTGAATTACTGTGATCTAAAACTTATGTGAAGACAAACTTAATAATTAGGGAAAAAAAAGAAAGGATGTAGACACCAAGGAAGAAATGGAAGAAATTGCCTTGCCACTGTACATACAGGACAATACCTATAGCAGTGATGAAAGGCAAAATGTCAAAAACAAAACTTTTTCATTTTTTCATTTTTTGATACCCCAATTTTTCTTTTTTTTATTTTTTAATGTTACATAAAAAATATGAGGTCCCCATATACCCTCCACCCCCCCACCCCACTCCTCCCACATCAGCAACTTCTTTCATCATTGTGGCACATTCATTGCATTTGGTGAATACATTTTGGAGCACTGCTGCACCACAGGGATAGTGGTTACATTGTAGTTTACACTCTCACCAGTCCACCCAGTGGGCCACGGGAGGACATATGATGTCCAGGAACTGTCCCTGGACATCCTGAAAATGCCCCCACATCATATCTCTTCTTCCCTCTCCCTACCCTCAGCAGCTACCATGGCCACTTTCTCCACATTAATGCTACCTTTTCTTCCATTACTAATCACAATAGTTCCAGAATAGAATATCAGTAAGTCCACTCTAATCCATACTCTATTCCTCCATCCTGTGGACCCTGGGATGGTTATGTCCACTCCACCTCTATATTGAGATGGGGCTTAGATTCCACATGGATGATGGATGCAATTCTCCTGCATGCAGTTGTAGGCACTCTTGGCTCCCTGGTGTGGTGATTGAGCATCTTTTCACATGCATTTTGGCCATTAGTATTACCTCTTTGGAAAATTTTCTAGTCTTTTGGCTTTTTAAAAATTGGGTTGCTTGCCATTTTGTCAAGTTGTGTGATCTCTTTATATAATGTGGAAATAAACCCTTGTCAAAAATGTGGATTCTGAAGATATTTTCTCATTGAGTTGGCTACCTTTTCACCGTCTTAGTAAAATTTTTTAAGCACAAAAGTGTTCAATTTTGAGAAAGTCCTATTTACCTATTTTTTCTTTATTGCCTGTGCTTTGGGTGTAATCTCCATGGAACCACCATGTACCACAAGGTACTAAAGATGCTTACCTAATATTTTTGTTCTAGGAGTTTTATTGTCCTTGCATTTATATTTAGTTGTTTGATCCATTTTGAGTTCATTTTTTAATAAGGTGTGGGATGGGGGCACTTTCTTTAGTCTAAGAATATCCAGTTTTCCCAGTACCATTTGTTGAAGAGGCTGTACTGACCTGGCCGAGTAGCTTTGACAGCTCTATGAAAAATCACTTAACCATAGATTTGAAGGTCTTGTTTTGAGCACTTGGTTTGATTCCATTTGGCAATCTGTCTGTCTTTATTCAAGTACCCAGCTGTTATTACCTCTGTACCAAGATAGTATCTTTTAAAGCCTGGAAGTGAGAATCTTCCATCTTTATTCTTTTTAAAGATATTTTTGGCTATTTTGGCCCTTATCCTTTTAGACATTTTTAAAAATTGGCTTTTCCAATTCCACAAAGATGACTGTTGGAATTTTTATTGGGATTGTGTTAAAACTGTAGTTCAGTTTGCATAGAATTGATATCTTAATGATATTTAGTCTTCCCAGTTATGCATCCAGAATATTCCTCCATTTATTTATATCATCATTCTTTCTTTTAGCTATGTTTTATACTTTTCTGAATATAGGTAATTTATGGTCTTGTTTTAATTTATTCCTAAGTATTTGATTATTTTAGAAACTATGGTAAATGAAATTTTCTGACTTCCCCCTCAGATTTATCATTAATAATGTATATAAACACTATTGATTTTTGTAAATTAGCCTTGTATCAAGCCACTTTGGTGAAATTGTCTATTAGTTCTAGGAGTGTAGTTGTAGATTTTTTGGAATGTTCTAGTTATAGGATTATATCATCAGTGAATAGTGGTTTTACATCTTCTTTTCCTATTTGGGTACCTTTTTTTTTCCCTTGCCTAATGGCTCTATCCAGAACTTGTAGCACAATATTGAATAACAGTGGACAGAGTGGACACATTCTCTTATTCCTCATCTTAGCAGAAAAGCTTTCAATTTTTCATATATGTATTTTATTGTATTAAGAATGTTTCCTGCTATTCCTATGTTTTGGAAGGATTTTATCAGGAAATGATGTATTTTGTCAAATGCCCTCTTTTGCATGTATTGAGATGATCATGTGTTGTCCCAAGGCAAATATTTTCTCCATTTTGTTCTCCCAGGACAATGTGTAAATACGTGATACAACAAGGTACTGTTTTTACTTAACTTTGTGTGTTCTGTTTATATTATAGATAATCCTATTGAGAACTGAGACTGTGGCTTGGTTTTGAATATGAAATACAATCAAAATTCAGCAAAAAGTAGATAGGAAACAATTTCAATTTAATTTAATAATACAAAGTCAATCTGGGTTCTTTCATTTTTCACCATTCTTGTCTGTTTTTTTATTATTATGAAAAAAATTAAAATACTTTAATAATGATTGAAGTGATGGAGACTGCCCATCTGCAGAGAAGATTCATAAGTAAAGCACCCTATGCCCTAGAAGCCAGTGCCCATCCTCCACTGGAGGAACAAACCACTTCGGGATTATTCTGCAGTTGGAAACGGAAGCTCCACTTCCCAAAAATGGGCAGGAAGATACAACTGGGCACCAGCTTCAGCTACTGATTAGTAAATTTGGCAGGCTAAAGTATAGTCCTTAGAATGGCTAAAATTTAAACATATCCAAGTCAGAAGAGACTGGTATCCACCATTTTAACTCCACCCCATGCACGAGGGAGGCAAATGGACTAAAAAGCCCAGTGCTGGTAGGGACCAGCTTCTTTCCATCCAGATTGGATTGCAGCTCTAGCCCAAGACCCAGTCCCACTTCCAGAGAAAGTTGGGGGGACCTTTGCCAGACTCTCTGGAAAAATACAGGCCACACCATGGATGCCAGTAATCATACTACACTGGTGGTGCAAGCCATCTCAGGAGCTCCTCTGTGACTGGAACTGGAAGCTTTATTTCGCAAAAATAGGGAATGAAGAGATGGTTGGCCACTGATTTCAGCTACTAATTAGTAAATTTGGCCGCCTAAAGTACAATCCTAAGAACAGCTAAAGTTTTAACCTATCTAAGTCAGAAAGAGGCCAGTAGGCCATTTTGACTTTGCCCCCAGCAAAGATGAAGCTGGGCTGACTGAAAATCACTATGCTGGTAGGGACCAACTTCTTTCACTCAGATCAGCCTGCAGGCCAAGCCAAGGCTTCAGCCCCACCTCCAGCAGGAAAGAAGCAGGTGGGTCCTCACCACCATCTCCAGGTAACTGCAGGTACATTCAGTGGGGAAACTGAATAGTGGGAACTCTACTGGGGCAAATACAATCATTTTGGACATGCATGGCATAGATTATTGCCCATATCTGTAGCTCCACTCCTTCATAGGCAGGGGAGAAAAGGACTTGAGACATCATCAGTCTCTCTGGGTGACTACAATTAAGGCCTGCAAAACTTGGATTATCACACACAGCTGTGGCTCTGTCCATACACCTGGCAAAGGAGAAAGTTGGGATATGCTTCATCAGTCCCTGGGGAAATGAGGGCAACTTGAGCCTCACAGCTTAAAGCACAAACTACATCTTTGGTTCCTACTACACAACAAGCAAGGGAGTAAGGGCAAGAAGCACTAAACTAAAAAGAAAACTGCACCCAGAATAAATACTTTTAGTAAGCCAGATGCCAAGACACCAACAAAAAAACTGCAATCCATGCCGAGAAACAGGAAGCTATGGCCCACTTCAAGGAACAAGATAAGCCTCCAGATGATATAAAGGACAATGTTGAGACAACTAATCAGAGATGTTCCAACAAATCTCCTTAACTAATTCAATGAGATGCCTAAAGAGATTAAGGATATTAAGAAGACACTGCATGAGCACAAAGAAGAATTTGAAAGCATACATAGAAAACTAGCAGATCTTATGGAAATGAAAGGCACAATAAATGAAATTAAAAATACACATGAACCATAAAATAACAGATGAGGAGGCATAAAGATTGGTGAGCTTGAAGAAATGGCCTTTGAAAGCAAACATACAAAAGAACAGATGAAAAAAAAGAATGGGAAAAATTGAACAAGGTCTCAGAGAAATAAATGATAGCAAGAGACATGCAAACATATGTGTCATGTGTAGACCAGAAAGAGAAGAGTAAAAGGTCAGAAGGGATATTTGAAGAAATACTGGTAGAAAATTAATCAACCCTATTGAAGGACATGGATATGCACATCTAAGAAGCACAACACACTCCCATCTGGATAAATATGAATAGCAACTGAGACACATACTAATCAGAATGTCAAATGTCAAAGACAAAGAAAGAATTCTGAGAGCAGCAAAAGAAAAGCAATGCATAACACATAAGTGATACCCAATAAGATTAAATGCCAATTTCTCATCAGAAACCATGGAGGCAAGAAGACAGAGTTATTATATATTTAAGATACTGCAAGAAAAGAAGTGCCAGAAAAGAACCTTATATCCAGCAAGATTGTCTTTAAAAATTGAGGGTGAGTTTAGAATATTCACAGATTAAAAGAAATGGAGAGAGTTTATAACCAAAAGACTAGCTTTGCAGGAAATATTGAAGGGTGTGTTACAGCCTGAAAAGAAAAAACAGGAAAGAAAGTTTTGGAAGAGAGTCTAAAAATGAAGATTATATTAGTAAAAGTAGCTGAAGTAAAAAGAGTGGTGAAAGTAAAATATGACAGATAAAAGCTCAATATTTATGAATATACTTAACCCATGTTGTAAAGCACTTGTATTCAGAAAACCACAACTCATTGTTAAAAGAAATAAATAAGACCAAAATCTTTGGAAGAACATTCCATGCTCAGATTGGAAGACTAAATGTTACTAAGATGCCAATTCTACTCAAAATGATATACAGATTGAATGCATTCCTTATAAAAATTTCACCAGCATTTTAAAAATGAATGGAAATTTATTTGGAAGGGTAAGGAAGGGGTCCTGAATAGCCAGAAACATCTTAAAAAAGAAAAGCAAAGTCAGAGGACTCTCACTTCTGGACTTTAAACCATATTACCTAGCTACAGTGGTTAAAAACAGCAATGATACTGTCATAAAAACAGACACATAGACCAACGGAACTTAACTGATTGTGGTAAGGTGAGGTATGAGACCCCTGTATGATGTTATGTATGTTTGCTTTGTAAGTTCACAAAAATTACAATAAACTTATTGCCTATATATTTTATGTATGAGTGATATACTTCAATATATGAAGAAAAATGGGGGAAAAAATCCACAACCACTCATAACCAGCATATCTGTAGGCTTGGTTTCCTGCCATCTTCCAACCTTGGGATCACCCTGATGAATACGACATCCCTCCCCCCTACTGCTCTGTGGGACTCCAGCTGGCTCCAGTGCCACCTTCTTCCCATCTGACCAGGCCCTTCAGACATCCCAAGTGGCATCACTGCCTCAGCCAAAAACCCCCAGCCTGCCCACACTAGTGTTCTGCAACCCCACCCCAAAGTGTAAAGACCACTTTAACCCTAGAGTCACCCCCCCAGTCCCTATTTGGAGTCTCTGGTGGGCAGCCTCATGGAGCCATCAGCTCTGACCATTCTTTCCAGTCTGCAAATCTGGCAGCTCCCACCTCAACCTCTCCTCAAGGCCAGCCACCCCTGGGCAGCACCAGTTAGCTTTGGGGGGTTGTACCCACAAGTTCCACCTTGGGCACCCAAGCCAGGCTCCAGCTGGCCTATGGGCCCACCCCTACTGTATTCTCCTCTGGCACAGCCAAATCATCTGATTTTGCATACATCACCAACGTGCCCTGTGCTGTGACCAATTTCAAGGCCAACGTGAGGCAGTGAATCTCAATATTTGGCAGCACCACTCCAGTCGGGGTTTAAGCAGCACATAGGAGCTTTGGGAACCAAGTGGAGGTCACATATCTGTGCTCCAACATTCAAGCACTCAGTATAAAAGCAGAATGGAGGGGGGTCCCACACTACAAATAGCTATGGAATAAGCTTAAGCCTGAAGCCCTAGGGCCCTGGAGCCAGAGCACCCCTACTGCCATCGTGGGAGCCAGCACCCCTAAGAGGAACCTTGTGTTTGGAGGCACTAATGCCCCTACAAGCTACCCAACACCCAGGGACCTGCCATGGCAGGGCCCCTTCCCGTGGAGGGCCCAGCACCTCTCAAGCCCATATTGGATTTACATGCACATTCATCCCTTTTTCCCACCAACCCACCAGGAACAGCCTTGCTTTCAGGGTTCAGTCATCACAAGGCAGGGCTTTGCATGAGACAGAACTGTGGGCCCTCAGCTCATTCAATTCTCTCCAGGTGGGGCTCCACCATCTCAGGGTCTAAGAGGCAAAAGCTGGCCTGAGGGAGCGGAACCTCAAGAAGCAGCCTTGGGAAGTGGATATGGCTCAAGCAATTGGGCTCCCATCCACCATATAGGAGGTCCAGAGTTTGATGCCCAGGGTCCCCTGGTGAAAGCAAGCTGGCCCATGAGGCAAGCTGGCACATGTGGAGAGCTGGTGCAGCAAGATGACACAACAAAAAGACACAGAGGAGAGACAATAAGAGACACTGCAGATCAGGGAGCTGAGGTGGCACAAGAGAATAGTCACCTCTCTCACACTCTGGGAGGTCCCAGAATTGGTTTCTGGAGCTGCCTAATGAGAATACAAGCAGACACAGAACACACAGCGAATGGACACAGAAAGCAGACATCGAGGTGGGGAGAGAAAGAAATAAAATAAATTAATAAAAAAAAAGAAGTCTTGTCCACTTTCCTTCAGGCTGAATCTGCGATTGACCAATTTAAATGTGTTATACAAACCAACCCCTGTTCTCTTCAGTCCTAGAGCCAGTTGGAGTCCCAAAGATAAAAGTTTCCATTTCCTCTGCATTCCCTGCAGTTTTGTTCCTGAAGTTGGGGGTTTGAGCTATCATCCGGTAGGGTCGCAGTAGCCAGATTACTTGGGCAGGACAGGAGGTGATGACCTGACCCCTCCAGACGTGGAGCTGGCTGAGCCCACAGCTGCCCATAGGTGCCTCCTGCCCTTCCCATTTTCCTTATCAGTCTTAGAGATGTCTTATAAATAAAACCTGTTTTTTTTTCCTTTTACATAATATATCTCTGCTCTGTAAATCAAGTATAGAGAAGCCATTGACTTGTACAATTGGAGACAGATGAAGCCAGGTTTAACTCTTTAAAGTTTCTGATGTCCCAGCTAATGGGGTAGGGAAAGCAGCAAAATAAATGAAACCTGAGTATGAAGCCTGACACATAAATATTAAAAATGTGATCTGAGGTGGGGGGAGGAAAATAAAAAAATAAATAAAACCTTTTTTAAAAAATGTGATTTGACTTTAAGGTCTGGGAGTCCAGATATAGTGGATCCAGGGAAAGGATAGATGGGGTGCCCAGGGTAAAAGTGGCCTGGGGAAGGGATTGGTAGACAGGGAACCTGGGGAGAAGAGGCCCTGGGGAGGGAGGGAGACAGGTGGAGGCCCAAGACAGTGGGTCCAGGGAAGAGTACTCTGACTGTGGAACAGGCTATATCATCACTAGTACACCCAATAAAACACATGTGATACATTTAGTGTTTTGAAGCTGATTTTTTTTTTTTGCTTCTAATTAAGGTTTAGACAAATCACAGCTTCATCTAAAGAGTGTGGGCCTGGCATCAAGGCCTTAGGACCAGAGTGAACAAGGGAAGAAAACTCACCTCTGCTCTGTAAGCAGTGAAATGCATGTCTAAGATATGAAATATTCCTGGTCAATTTGTCTTAAAAAAAAGCATAGGACTGGACAACTAGCAAGATGGCAGTGGAGTAAGAAGCTCCTAGAGTCAGCTCCTGCTACAGGGCAGTTAGTAAACATGCAGAACTCTCTGGAGCTAGCTGAAGCACCTGTTTGGGGGCTCCAGGAGGCCATAAGAGCATCCTGCAACATCCCTGAAGGAATAGGAGGAGGAGACTGCCCATCTACAGAGAAGGCTTGTAAGTAGAGCAAGTCACACCATGGAGGCCAGTGCCCATCCTCCATTGAAGGCACAAGCTGTTCCACAACTGTAATTGAAAGGTCCACTTCCCAAAAATGGGGAGGAAGAGATGGTTGGGCACCAACTTCAGCTACTGATGAGTAAATTTGGTGGGCTAAAGTATAATCCTAAGAACAGCTAAAGTTTGATACTGTCATCAGAAAAAGGCTGACAGTC
The DNA here is from genome assembly GCF_030445035.2 of Dasypus novemcinctus. Classification (NCBI taxonomy): domain Eukaryota; kingdom Metazoa; phylum Chordata; class Mammalia; order Cingulata; family Dasypodidae; genus Dasypus; species Dasypus novemcinctus. The sequence continues at coordinate 465,818 of NW_026688148.1, forward strand.
ACCATCTTAACTCTGCACCTGGCATGAGGAGAAGTGGGGCAGACTGAAAATCCCAGTGCTGATAGGGACAGGCATCTTCCCATCCATATCAGATTGCAGCTGTAGCCTAGGCCTCAGCCACACCTCCAGCAGGGAGGAAGCTGGGGGACCTGTGTTAGGCTTTCCAGGAAATTACCAGCCAAGCTACAGAGGCCAGTGAATATCTTACTATGGCAGCACAAGCCACCCCAAGAGCTATTCTGTGGCTGGAATTGGAAGTTCCATTTTCCCAAAAACAGGGAAGGAAGAGATTGTTAGCCACTGATTTCAACTACTGATTAGTAAATTCAGCTTGTTAAAGTCTAACCCTAAGAACAGCTAAAGTATGAACCTGTCCAAGTCAGAAAGAGGCTGGTAGCCACCATTTTGACTATGCCCCCAGCATGAGGGGAAGCCAGCCTGACTGAAAATCACTGTGACCATAAGGACCAGTTTCTTTCATCCAGATCAGCCTGCAGCCTTATCATAGGCTTCAACCCCACCTCCAGCAGGGAGGACACTGGCAATCCCTGTACCAGCCTATCCAGGTAATTGCAGGTACCTTTGGCTGACACAGACTGAATAATTAGAAGTCTACTAGGGCAACTGCAGTCATCTTGGACCCACACTGCATAGACTGCTGTCCACACCTGCAGCTCCATCCCTGCCCCAGGCAGGGGAGAAAGGGCTGTGAAGTTTCATCAGTCTCTCTGGGTAACCACAGTCTAGGCCTGCATGACTTGAATTATTCCACACAGCTCTGATTCTGTCCCTACCGCTGGCAATGGAGAAAGTTGGGAGAAACCTCATCAGTCCCTTGGTAAGGAGGGTAGCTTAAGCCTTCACAGCTTATTGCACCAACTATATGCTTGGCTCCTACTGCATGAACAGAAAGGGAGAAAGAGCAGGAAGCCCTAAACTTAAGAGAAAAACTGCACCCAGAATAAATACCCTAGTAAGCCAGATGCCAAGACAACAACAAAAAATTATAATCCACACCAAGAAACAGGAAGATATGGCCCAGTTAAGGGAAAAAGATAAGCCTCCAAGAGTTGAGACAACTAGTCACAGAAGTTCAAATCTCCTTAATAAAGTCAGTGAGAAGGTTAAAGAGATTAAGGATACTGAGAAAACACTGCATGAGCACAAAGAAGAATTTGAAAGAATACATGGAAAAATTGCAGGTTTTATGGGAATGAAAATCAATAAATGAAATTTTAAAAACATTGGAATCATATAATAGCATATTTGAGTAGGCAGAAGAAAGGACTGGTCTCTGAAAGTGAACATATAAAAGAACAGATGAAGAATGGAAAAAAATTGAACAAGGAATCAAGGAACTAAATGTAGCAAAAGACATGCAAATATACATATCATGGATGTCCAAGAGGAGAAGAGAAGGGAAAAGGAGCAGAAGGAATATTTGAAGAAAAAATGTTTAAAAATTTCCCAACCCTAAGGACATAGATATCCATGTCCAAGAAGCACAATGAACTCCCATCAAAAAAAATCTTAATAAACCAACTCTGAGACACATTCTAATCAGAATGTCAGATGCCAAAGACAAAGAGAAAAGCAATGCATAACATAAGGGATATCCAATATGATTACATGCTGATTTCTCACCGGAAGCCATGGAGGTAATAAGACAATGGTCTGATATATTTAAAATATTACAAGAGGAAAACTTTCAGCCAAGAATCTTATATTCAGCAAGACTGTCTTTCAAAAATGAGGGTGAAGGAAGTGGGCTTGGCTCAATGGATAGGGCATCCGTCTACCCCATGGGAGGTCCGTGGTTCAAACCCTGGGCCTCCTTGACCCAAGTGGAGCTGGCCCATGTGCAATGCTGATGTGTGCAAGGAGTGTCATGCCATGCAGGGGTGTTCCCTGTGTAGGGGAGCCCCATGTGCAAGGAGTGCACCCCATAAGGAGAGCCACCCAGTGTGAAACAAAGTTCAGCCTGCCCAGTAATGGCACTGCCCACACAGAGAGTTGATGCAGCAAGATGATGCAACAAAAAGAAACACAGATTCCCATGACACTGACAACAAAAGAAGCTGACAAAGAAGAACACACAGCAAATAGACAGAGAACAGACAACTAGGGTGAGAGGGAAGGGGAGAGAAATAAAATAAATAAATAAATATTTTAAAAATATTAGGGTAAGAGTAGAATATTCACAGATAAACAGAAACTGAGAGAATTTCTAAGCAAGAGACAAGATTTTCAGGAAATATTAAAGGGTGTGAGAAGGAAGAAGCAAGATGGTCGCTGAGTGATCTTGCCTTGCGATCTCTCCCAGGAAGAGATGGCTGGGCATGGCTGGAGGTTCTCTGAGGTGGGGATTTTTCAGGATTTTTGCAGGGCAGGAAGTGTCTGGACATTGATTTGGTGGAAAGGTAACGGAGAGGATTGGTCTATAAGATATAATTTGGGTTCTATTGCCTGGAGGTGAGACCTGCACACGGGTTCCTCCCTCTTGGGGGTGGGTAGAGCCATGGTGCTGTGCAGCAGCTCAGCTTTTTGGTGGCTCTGCAGTGCCGGGGAGTTCACGAGTCCTGGGCGGGCTATTGGTGAGTTGATGCGACAGGTGGCTTTTGCGGATCGATTTGGGGAGATAGATGGTGTTTTGTTGTGAAGCGGGGGGAATTTTTGATTGCGGACACAAATAATAGTGCTTCCGCCTGAAGCCCTGCCCCCACAAGGCCAGCTGCCGATCTCCAACCGAATTAGGCTGTAGGCAATAAAGGGAAGTAATTGGGAAGTTGTTTCATGGTGCAGCGAGGGAGGGGGACACATCTGGAAGCCGATTAGGGAATATTTTGCGAAGCTTGGGAATTCCGGTTTTGGAATCTGTTTTCGGCATCATGGGCCGGGCTTCAGATCTGTACCAGTAAAGTGGCTGCGGTGTAAAGGCGCCCTCAAGTGGCAGTGTTGTGGAAGCACAGGGCAGGAGCTGTCCAAAAGCTGAAGTGACGATATACCCACATTAATGAGCCCTACTAAGTAAGTGAATTGCAGGGTTCAGACATAATATAGAGTTTGAGGATCTGACTTCCCCCATAGGGCTGGTGCCCAGCTGTGGGGATCCCTGAGGGCTGTGTTACACTACGGGGCTCCTAGGCTTCCTGTTGACCAGACTGGAGGTTGCCAGGTCTGAATCTGCTAAACTCTGGTGGCCCACAACCCAGAGAATCACACCTCTTGAGTCTTTAATATCTCAGACTTTCCACCCCTGCATCCATCACGCCCTGAGGTCCATCTGAGGTCCTTGAATGCCCTAGCCTTCAACGTTGGCATTTTTTCTTTATCATTTCATTTTGTTTTGTTTTTATTTTCATTTTGTCTTATTTTTTACTTTTTTTAATGTCCTGATTGCGAACATCAAAATATCCCCTAGTCTTTTCTGACAGCGTATCCCCCAAAGTCTTTCTTTTATTCAGTTATTTAGGTTTTTTTTTGTGGTTGTTGTTGTGTAGTTGGTGTTTTAATTGTGGTTCGTGTATATCTGTTTTTTTTCCTTTCCCCTACCTGTTCGCCACCCTTTGCCCACCCCCTTTTCCTTTCTTCCTTTCTTCTCTTCCCCCTTTTTAATTTTTTTAATTTTTTTATTTTGTTTCTTTTTCTGTTTTCTATCTCCCTTGTGTTCCTCATCTTCCACTTATTTTATTTTAATTCAATTATACAATAGGTGCGGCAGGAAACACCTCACATTTGCTGGGGTTTTCTCATCCTCCACTGCCTCATTTCTGTGTGAACTGATTTAGGCTACCTACACTATCGTCTTTCCCCTACATCTTGATATCAGCCATCATCTACAGTCTCTCCTATATTCCACCTCCCACCTCCCTTTCTTTGATCCACAAAGTGTCTAAGTCTTAATTTCTAATACCTTTGTTTTGTTTTCTGTCTGTTATCCACTCCTGAAACTATTACCTTTCTTTTCTTTTTCCCTCTCTCACGAAAACAATAGCTTTTTAGCTCATACCATATTCCTCCCATATTCAATCATCTACCTCATAATAGGAACACGACCTACTGCTATAACTCTACACAATTTACATGAATCTAACCTCCACCCTCCCAGATCTCATATTCTTGCTTTGTTAACATATATCACCAATACTACTTTACACTTTTCCCTTGCTTCCACAATTGTGTTTCCCCAGCACTAATACTTTCCTTTACAGTGAACTTAACTAACAAAAAGAAATTAGAATAAGAAGAACAAAGTGACAAAGAGAAGATATAACACTTATGCAAAAACAACAGCTAATTAATCTCCAAGAGTAGACAAAGAAGCTAAGGAACTGATTAAATCGGTCAAGATTAAATAATGACCAGAAAGCAACAAAAATCTACAAACCAAACCAGTAATCAGGAAAACATGGCTGAATCCAATCAACAAACCAAAAGTCAGGAAGGGGAGCAGAACTTCGAACAAGCAATGAAAGATCTCAGAACATTTATTACCGACAAATTTGATTAAGTAATGAAAGAGGCTAACAACATGAGGACATCACGAGGAGGGGAAATTGCAGACATATGCAGAAAGATAACAGATATGATGGGAATGAACACCACAGTTCAAGAAATCAAAAATACACTTGCAGCAAATATCAGCAGACTAGAAGACGCAGAGCAGAGAATTAGTGATGTGGAAGACAGTACATCAGAAATCAAACAGATAGTAGAAGGGGTCGATAAAAAGATAGAAAAAATCCACCTAGGACTTAGGGACCTGAATGACAATGCAAAACACTCAAACATATGTATTATAGGCATTCCAGAAGGAGAAGAGAAGGGAAAGGGGTCAGAAGGAGTGTTGCAGGAAATAATGGCTGAAAACTTCCCAAATCTACTGAAAGAGACAGATGTACATATCCAAGAAGCACAGCACACTCCACTGGTCATAAACCCCAACAGGTCCACCCCAAGACATATACTTGTCAAATTATCCAATGCTCAAGACAAAGAGAAAATTCTAAGAGCAGCAAGAGAAAAGAAAACCATCACATACAAGGGAAGCGCCATTAGATTAAGTGCTGATTTCTCATCTGAAACCATGGAGGCAAGAAGGCAGTGGTATGATATAGTCAAGGTACTAAAGGAAAAAAATTTCCAACCAAGAATACTCTATCCAGCTAAACTAACATTCAAACATGATGGAGAGTTCAAAATATTCGCAGACAAACAGAAACTGAAAGAGTATACCAACAAGAAACCTCCCCTTCAAGAAATTCTAAAGTGAGTTCTACAGGAAGAAAGGAAAAAACAGGACAGGCAAAGTTGGAGGAGAGTATAAGAGCAACAACAACAACAACAAAAAAGACAAAAAGAGAAGGGAAAAAAATACAAACAAAATATGACAAACACAAATCAAATCAAAATATGGCTAACACAAATAATTCCTTGAAAGTAATAACACTGAATGTCAATGGATTAAACTCACCTATCAAAACATTCAGACTGGGACATTGGATAAGGAAATATGACCCATCCGTATGCTGTCTACAAGAGACACATCTTAGACCCAGAGATGCATGGATATTGAAAGTGAATGGCTGGAAAACAATCATACAAGCAAACAGTAACCAAAAAAAGGCAGGAGTAGCTATATTAATATCAGACAAAATAGACTTTAAATGTGAAAAATTGTGAGAGACAAAGAAGGATACTACATTTTAGTGAAAGGGAAAATCTGTCAAGAAGATCGAACAATCATAAATATTTATGCTCCTAACAAGGGCGCCTCTAAATTACGTGAGGCAAATGATGGTAAAACTAAGTGAAAGAATAGATGCACCTACAATTATAGTGGGGGATTTTAATACACCACTATCAACTCTGGACAGAACATCTCAAAAGAGAATCACTAAAGAAACAAAACATTTGAACAGTATATTAGAGGAGCTGGATCTAATTGACATATATAGATCATTACACCCAAACACAGCAGGATATACATTTTTCTCAAGTGCAAATGGATCATTCTCCAAGATAGACCATATGCTAGGCCACAAAGAAAGGCTGAATGAATTGAGAAAGATTGAAATCATACAAAACAATATCTCTGACCACAGTGGAGCCAAGCTGGAAATTTGCAAGGGACAGAAGCCCAGGTTTCACACCGCAATTTGGAAATTAAACAGCACACTCTTAGAAAAACAGTGGGTCAAAGAGGAAATCTCAAAAGAAATCAATGACTACCTTGAATCAAATGATAATGATAACACAACATACCAAAATTTATGGGATGCAGCAAAAGCAGTACTGAGAGGGAAATTTATAGCCATAAATTCATATATCAAAAAAGAAGAAAGAGGGAAAATTGAAGAACTAAATGCACATTTGAAGGAATTAGAAAAACAACAACAAAGTAACCCAACAGGAAGAAGGAGGAAGGAAATAACAAAGATAAGAGCAGAACTAAATGAAATAGAAAATAAGAAAGCACTTGAAAAGATAAACAAGACCAAGAGCTGGTTTTTTGAGATCAACAAAACTGACAAACCTTTAGTGAGACTAACAAAGAAAAAAAGAGAAAAGATGCAAATACACAAAATAAGAAATGAGAAAGGCAATATCACCACTGACCCCACAGAAATAAAGACTATCATAAGAGGATATCTTGAAAAAATATATTCCAACAAAAATAACAATTTAGAGGAAATGGACAAATACCTAGAAACACATAAGCAGCCCATATTGATGAAAGAAGAAATTGATGATCTTAACAAACCAATCACAAGCAAAGAGATAGAATCAGTTATTAAAAATCCCCCAATTAAGAAGAGCCCAGGGCCAGATGGCTTCACAGGTGAATTTTACAAAACATTACGGAAAGAACTAACACCAATCCTGCTGAAACTATTCCAAAAAATTGAAACAGAAAGAACATTCCCAAACTCCTTCTATGATGCCAACATTACCCTAGTACCATGCCAAACAAAGACACCACAAGAAAGGAAAATTACAGACCAATTTCTCTAATGAACCTAGATTCAAAAATACTTAACAAAATACTTGCTAATCGTATTCAACAACACATTAAACGAATTATAAACCACGACCAAGTCAGATTCATCCCAGGTATGCAAGGATGGTTCAACATAAGAAAATCAATCAACGTAATACACCACTTAAATAGATTGAAGGAAAAAAATCACATGAGTATATCTATAGATGCAGAAAAAGCATTTGACAAAATACAGCACCCTTTCTTGATGAAAACACTCCAAAAGATTGGAGTACAAGGAAATTTTTTGAACATGATAAAGAGTATATATGAAAAACCTAAAGCCAACATTGTTTAAAATGGAGAAATCCTAGAATCCTTCCCTCTAAACTCAGGAACAAGACAAGGATGCCCATTGTCTCCGCTCCTATTTAACATTGTCTTGGAAGTACTTGCTCAAGCACTGAGGCAAGAACCAGATATAAAAGGCATTCAAATTGGAAAGGAAGAAGTAAAAATTTCATTATTTGCAGATGACATGATGCTATACATAGAAAACCCTGAGAGATCTACAACAAAGCTTCTAGAACTCATAAATGAGTTTAGTAAAGTCACAGGTTATAAGATCAATGTGCAAAAATCAGTGCATTTCTGTACACCAATAATGAGCAAGATCAGGAGGAAATCAAAAAACAAATATCATTCACAATAGTAAATTAAAAAATCAAATACTTAGGAATAAATTTAACTAAAGAGGTAAAAAAACTTATACACTGAGAACTATACAAGACTGCTCAAGGAAATCAAAGAAGACCTAAATAAATGGAAGAATATTCCTTGTTCATGGATAGGAAGACTGAATATTGCTAAGATGTCTATCCTACCAAAACTGATCTACACATTCAATGCAATCCCAATAAAAATCAACACAGCCTTCTTTAAGGAACTAGAAAAACTTACTATGAAATTTATTTGGAAAGGAAAGAGACCCCGAATAGCCAAAGACATACTGAAAAAGAAAAACGAAATTGGAGGAATCACACTACCTGACTTCAAAACATACTACAAAGCTACAGTGGTGAAAACAGCATGGTATTGGCATAAGGAGAGACACACAGACCAATGGAATCGAATTGAAAGCTCTGATATAGAACCTCACATATATAGCCACATAATATTCGATAAAGACACCAAATCCTCTCAACTGGGAGAGAGTGGCCTATACAACAAATGGTGTCTGGAGAACTGGATAGCCATATGTAGAAGAATGAAAGAGGATTACCATCTCACACCTTATACAAAAATCAACTCAAGATGGATCAAAGACCTAAATATAAGAGCCAAGACCATAAAAACCTTAGAAAGCAGTGTAGGGAAACATCTACAGGACCTTGTAATAGGAAATGGATTCATGAACATCACACCAAAAGCACGAGCAGCAAAAGAACTAATAGATAAATGGGACTTCCTCAAAATTAAAGCCTTTTGCACCTCAAAGGAGTTTGTCAAGAAAGTAAAAAGGGAGCCCACACAATGGGAGAAAATATTTGGCAACCATATATCTGATAAGAAACTTATAACTTGCATATATAAAGAACTCCTATATCTTGAAAATAAAAAGATAAACAACCCATTTAAAAAATGGGAAAAAGATTTAAACATACAATTTTCCAAAGAAGAAATACAAATGGCTAAAAAGCACATGAAAAAATGCTCCAAATCTCTAGCTATCAGGGAAATGCAAATCAAAACTACAATGAGATACCATCTTACACCCATAAAATTGGCAGCTATGAAAAACACAGAAGAATACAAATGCTGGAGAGGATGTGAAGAAAGGGGAACACTCATCCACTGCTGGTGGGAATGCAGAAGGATCCAACCATTCTGGAGGACAGTATGGCGGTTTCTCAAAAAACGAGTCATAGATTTGCCATATGACCCAGAAATACCACTGCTGGGTATATACCCAGCAGAACTGAAAACAAGGACACAAATCGATATATTTACACCAATGTTCATAGCAGCATTGTTCGCTATTTCCAAAAGTTGGAATCAACCCAAATGCCCATCAACAGATGAGTGGATCAATAAAATGTGGTATATACACACAATGGAATACTACTCGGCTGTAAGAAAAAACACACTACAAACACATGTGACAACATGGATGAATCTTGAGAACCTTATGTTGAGTGAAGCAACCCAGGCATTGAAGGACAAATACTACATGACCTCAATGATATGAAATAAGGAAGACGCCTCAGAGAGCTACAGACTGAACGATAGGCTTACAGGAAATCGGGGGGTGGAGGAAGGATGTGAGCTGACATCTGCAGGGGTGGAATTTATGACGAGCTGGTGGTAACTATGAACACAAAGAAGAGATAAAATGGGGGCAAGGGGTTGCCTTTGGGAGTGGCTTTGCGGGTTTGAGGGTGGATGGGGATGGGCGGATGGGTAATATTGCCCAAAAGTGGGGGGAGGGAGGGGTAGCATATGAACATAGGAGAGTGTCAGGTGTTGGTGGAGAGTAAAATGCCGAGAAAATCATATCAAAATATAATTAAGAGGGTTACCTGTTTAGAATGCTCGGAGGGGATGGTCCGATGCGGGACGGGCTCCTGGGGAATGTCTGAATGCTCATTTTTCCAGAGTGGTTGGCACCATTGGGTAGAGACCCAAGTAGTGAGAGTGGGGGTGGACTCACATCCTGGGGAGGACTAATGCCATCAAATAGAGGGAACTGTATCTCTCGAGAGAAAGGGTGGCTCCCAGGGCATTGGGGCAGTTGAGCAAGTTAGGCCCTGAACACTATTCCAACTATTTCTGGACATGGCTCCTCGGGAAACGGAGGTTGGCTGTCACTGTGGGCACCAAGGTGGATGGGAAAATGGATGTTAAATGTGTGGAACCAAGGTAAATGGGGGGTAAGAGAGGAGTTTCACAAGAGTACACAAGGATGGATATAAAACGTGTAATATTACACCATAACATATAAGAGATGACAGACTGATAATGTAAACCATAATGTAAAACATAGGATAACTAAAAAATTAGAAAACTGTGTATCCTAAAGTATGCACCACAATGTAAGCACAGATGTCACCTTGTTTGAAAGCTATTGTCTCAGACTCTGTACATCACTTTAAGTAAATATGATGTGAATAGGGTGTAAGAGTATTGCTGTGGAAGGGAAAAGGTTTTGTGGTGGATGTGTGGGAGTGCTGTATATTATATATATGAATTGCTGTGGTCTAGGGCTTTTGTTAAGAGAAGTTCAATAGTTAGGGGGAAAAAGAAAAGAAAAAGATAGGATGTAGAATTTTTTCCAAGTCAACACGTATTCTATATCTAACCTTTAAACCCATCGCTATATGCCATTTTGCTAGTAAGGGATCCTGGCATTATATTGGGCTTCAATTTTCAGGAAGTTCTGGATCACAGAGTGGTTCAACAATGGCAACGGAGGAATACTGGTATAGGATACTATTGACAGGTGATATATGGCTGAAAGGGAGCTATACAGGACATATGTCCAGGGTTCATGGTAATGTTTGGATATACTCATAGTGGCAACAATTAAAAACTACAGCTGAGGGGGTACTGGGTTCCTGGCCAGTGGTGCTCTGTCGTGGCCCCTAGGGGAGCAGCGACAGTGTCCCAGGTGCAGCGGCAAGGACTGGGAAGGAATGAGGGTCCAATAGTGAGCCCCTGATGCTAATGACTATGCTTGTGAGCTGATATGCCTGAAATAAGAACAAGGCCTAGAGCAGCATTGTGCTGGGAATTTCCTCCTGACAGCCTTCATGTTACTCAAATGTGGCCAGTCTTGAAGCCAAACTCAGCATGTAAAGGCAAGGCCTTCCCCCCAGCGTGGGACATGACACCCAGGGATGAGCCTCCCTGGCACCGAGGGATCACTATCAACTACCAACTGATGATGCAACTGGAAAATGACCTTGAATGGAAGGTTCAATGCGGATCAGCAGAATATCCCTGTCTACATAAAATAACATGACTTTAAAATGCTGTTTGACCTAATGTAAGGGGGAAATGGAAAGGAGAAATGAGTTTATATGGCTATGAGTCTCTAAAAAAGAGTCTGGAGACTGTCAGAAGGATTGCCCTTATGTACAACTGAGCAGAGTCTAAGAGACAGATAAAGTAGATACAACCCCCAGGTATTGGTTCCTTTGAGGGCTAAAGAGGCCCATGGGTGCTATGGTCATGGCAGATGGGGTTAACTGCCATGTCAGATGGCCCTTCTTTGGAGCTGGTGTTTATGAGTGATGAATCTGGACTCAGATGGGATCTCTCTTCATAAGACTTTCATGCTACTGTGCTGGAGTTGTAGTTGGTGTTGGGGTTTAAGATATATTTAGGGGATCTGAATCTCTGGACTGACAATGTGATAGCCAGGCCCTGAGCCTCAACAGACCCCAGCACCTACAATCTGATTTATTGGATGCACCTCACTCAGCTAAGATGGAGTTGAAGAAGGACAACCACCACACCATGGACCCTAGAGTGCCTACAACTGAAAGTGGGAGGATTGCATCCACTATCCATGTGGAATCTGAGCCTCCTCTTGACATAGAGGTGCAATGGACACAACCAATCCAATGTCCACAGAGAAAAGGTGGTATTGGAGTGGGAAAAGTGGACATGGTGGCTAATGGGTATGGGGAATGGCAGGAAGAGACGAGATGTGGAGGCGTCTTAGAGACTTGGGGCTGCCCTGGATGGTGCTTCAGGGGCAATCACCGGACATTGTAAATCCTCACAGGGCCCACTGGATGGAATGGGGGAGAGTATGGGCCATGATGTGGACCACTGACCATGAGGTGCAGAGGTGCCCAGAGATGTACTTACCAAATGCAATGGATGTGTCATGATGATGGAAATGAGTGTTGCTGGGGGGGGGGGGAGTGATGGGGTGGGGGTGGTGCAGTTGAAGGGGTCCTCCTATATTTTTTTTAATGTAATATTTTTACAAAATCAATTTAAAAAAAAGAACATTGTCAAAATATTACCATTAAACAAAGTATTCCCCCCCCCCCAAAAAAGGGGGTGTGCCAGAGCCTGAAAAGACAAGACAGGAGAGAGAGGCCTGGAAGAGAGTCTAGAAATGAATATATCAATAAAAGTAACTAAAGTATCAAAAGAATGGTGGAAATAAAATATGACAGATAAAACTCAAATAGTCAAGAATAAATTTATCCAGAGATGTAAAGCACTTGTATTCAGAAAACTGTAACTCAATATTTTAGAAACATAAAAAAAGGCCTAAATAACTCAAAGAACATTCCATGGCCACACACTGGAAGACTAAATATCATTAAGATGTCAATTCTACTCAAATTGATATTCAGAGTCAATGCAATCCTGATAAAAATTCCACCAGCATTTTTTAAATTGAAATCATGAATATCAAACTTATTTGCCAGATTAAGGGGTCTTGAATAGCCAGAAACATCTTAAAAAGGAAAAGCAAATTCTCATCTCCAGACTTTAAATCATATTTCCTAGCTGTAGAAGTTAAAAAAAAAAAAGCATGGTACTGGCATAAAGACAGACACATAGACAAATGGAATCAATCTGATGGTTCAGAAACAGATCCTCACATGTATGGTCAAATGATTTTTGACTAGCCTGTCAAACCCACACAGCTCAGGCAGAATAATCCATTCAACAAATGGTGCTGAAAGAACTGGATATCCATAGCCAAAAGAAGGAAAGGGGACCACTATTTCACACCTTATCCAAAAATTATCTCAAAATGGACCAAAAACCTAAAAATAAAAGAACCATAAAGCTTCTAGAAGAAATTGTGGGAAAGTATTTTCAAGACTTGGTGGTAGGTGGTGGATTCTTAAAAGACATGAGGAGGAATGAGATGTGGACTACTGATGGTTAATATATGTAGAAGTTTTAATTAGCTTTGTTATAAAAGTGTGGAAAAGTATAGAGTGTATGGTAATACATAGTGAGTAAAAGCTAGTTTATAAATGGGGATGTGGTTGAAAATGTTAGTCTAGGTATGAAATGCCAATTGACAGAATGCTAGAGAATAATCTAGGAACTAAATAGCACAGTAAACCAAGAGGTGGATGAGAATTGTGTTTGATGGTACCGATGCAAGAGTGTCCTTTGTTAGCTAAAGCAAATGTACATCACTACTGCAAGGTGGTGGGAACGTGGAGAAGCATGGGAAAAATACAACTAGAGGGACCTTTGGACAGTGGTTAGCAGCAATAATATAATATTCTTGCATCTATGCCAAAGATGTACTGTGTTGATAATGGGGCAGTGTGGAGTATGTGTGCCAAATGTACACTATGGACATGGTAACAATCAGATGATATTCTTTTCTGTAACAAATGTTCAGATAGAGGGGTGTAGTTTGGGAATTCTGCACATGTGGATGATTATTAGTTTACAACTTCTTCCATAAAAATATACTTTAAAAAGTAATGAGGGTGGGTTGGGGGAAAAATACAGCAAATGTAAGATAGGGACTTTAAGATTTTGACAATAATTTTTCATAATTTGTAACAAACGTCTCAAGAAAATTCAAGGTGTTGATGGAGGGTTGATGTATGTGACCCCTGTATGATGTTATACATTTGCTTTGTAAGCCCACAATTTTTACCATACTTATTGTTTATGTATGATCATATATAAATGATATAAAGATAATAGGGTGGGTTGGGGGAAAATGCTTTGGTTAGTTGTAATAGTTTGACAATGTCCTTTAATCATTAGTTTAAAATGTTTAAAAACATTTCAAGATATTGGTGGTAGGATGAGGTATGAGAGTTCTGTGTGATGCTATATGTTTGTTTTTTAAACTCCCAACTATTATTATATACTTATTGTTTATGTATGCTTATGTATGAGAGATATACTTCAATAAATTTTTTTAAAAGATTTATTTATTTATTTCTCCCCTCCCCCCGTTGTCTTTTCTCTGTGTCTATTTGCTGTGTGCTCTTTGCCTGCTTCTGTTGTTGTCAGTGGCATGGGAATCTGTGTTTCTTTTTGTTGCATCATCTTGTTGTGTCAGCTCTCCATATATGCGGCACCATTCCTGGGCAGGCTTCACTTTCTTTCGTGCTGGGCGGCTCTCCTTATGGGGTGCACACCTTGTGCATGGGGCTCCCCTATGCAGGGACACCCTGCGTGGCATGGCACTCCTTGCATGCATCAGCACTGCACATGGGCCAGCTCCACACGGGTCAAGGAGGCCCAGGGTTTGAATCGCAGACCTCCCATGTGGTAGATGGATGCACTAACCACTGGGCCAAGTCTGCTTCCTTTTTTTTTTTTTTAATTTTAAAAAGCATGGGACCCACTGAGTTGTTCAGTCTCCTTTCTGCAGAATAGGGAAGGAAGGAGACTATTTGGGGAGTCAGGCAAGCTAAAATTAGATTTATAAAATAAAGTCTAAAAATTAGGTATGGCTTTTTTTATCACCATTTTACAGATGAGGGATAGGTACAAAGATCTCAAAGTACTTTCCCTGAAGTGACTCACCAAGTACATGCCAGGATCTAAGTACAGGGAAGTCTGACTTTAGGCTAACCCACTGTGGATATGACTCCACAAGAGTCACAATTCCACCCAAGTTGGGCTGCCCTCAAAGCCCATGGTGAGCCTCAACTACATCCAAGAGCTGCAAATATGATGGTCTGAAACCACCTCCCCAGCCAGGAGACTCATCGTAGAGACAGTGGAAAGAGCCACCATCTCCACTCTTTATACTCTACTAAACAGTGAATGATGACTGTGTATGTAACCCTGTACTAGGCACAGGGCAGGGAGAGATGAATGTAAGCCTTATGGGAGAGATTTACAATCCAGTGAGCAAGAAATAAAGAATTAGCAAATACAACTTGAGGGGTCAGTGTTAGGATAACAGAGCAGGTACAAAAGATGCTGGGAGTGGATGAGGTTCAAGCAGTTGAGCATCTGCTTCCCACACAGGATGCCCCAGGTTTGGTTCCTGGTGCCTTCTAAAAACAAGCAAACAAATGAATAAACCAACTCAAGGGAGCCTATGTGGCTCAGTGGTTCAGTGCCAGCTTCCCACATATGAGGTCCCAGGTTCAATGCCCAGTCCTGGTACCTAAAAAAAAAAAAGTTACCTAAGTCAGAGAACACAAGACTAGAGCTGGGAATCAAGGAGGAGGAGGAAGCAGCCAACTGATGAGGGGCTATTTCCACATCAAGGAAATAGCCAGTGAAAAGTGGAGAAGGAAGACAGAGCTTGAGTCACTGGGTAACCTCCAAGGGAGGAGGGCATGGCAAAGAAACTCACTTAAAATGGGCAAAGTATTTAAATAGACATTTCTACAAAGAACATATACAAATGGCAAATAAGCATATGAAAAGCTGCTCAAGTCCATTAGCCATTAGGGAAAGGCACATCAAAAGCATGATGAGTTATTACTTCACACCCATACAAAAGGCTATTATTTTTAAAATTGGAAAATTGCAAGTGCTGGTGAGGATACATATAATTAGGAAAACCTGTACACTGTTAGTTGGAATATAAAATAATGCATTGGCTGTGGAAAACAGCTTGACAGTAACTCAAAAAGTTACACTTAGAATCCACTTCTGGATATGTATCCAAAAGAACTGAAAGCAGAGATTTAGACAGGTATTTGCATGCCAATGTTCAGAGCACAATAGAGAAAAAGTAGAAGCCAAATAACTATCAACAGAAGAATGGATAAGCAAAATGTGGTAAATATATATGATGGAATATTATTCAGCTCTAAGAAAGAAGTTCTGATGCATGAGACAACATGGATGAACCATGAGGACATTACATTCAGTAAAATAAACCTGGCACAAAAGGACAAATATTGTATGATCTCACTGATATGAAAGAATTATAATAAGCAAAATCATAGAGTTAGAATGTAGAATATAAGTTACCAAGAGATAGAATAGGGTAGAGAATGGAGACCTGATGCTTAAATTGTGTAGAATTTCTATTTAGGTTGATTATAATTGTTTGGGAATGGATAGTGGTGATGGCAGGACCTTACTGTGAATTATGTTTGTGAATGTGGTTGAGAGAAGAAGTTTAAGGTCATATACATTACTAGAAGGAAAATTAGAAACCAAAACATGGGATTGTTTAATTAAGTGAATACTGTTATGGATGATGGACTGAGGTTAATAGTACATATATAAAATTGTTCTTTCATGAATTATATCAAATGTCTGACAGTATTATATGTTGTTAATAATAGGAAGGTAGATAAAAAAACACCTACCTAATGTAAACTATGGATTATAGTTATCACTAATATCTTATATTCCTTCATCAATCCTCACAAAGGTAATACACTAATGCAAAGAGTCAACAATAGAGGGAAACATAAGAACACTGTATTTTTTATATGAATTTTCTGTAAACATACAACTTCCCTAATTTAAAAAAATTGCAATAATTTAAGAAAGCATTACGCTAAGTGAAAGAAACTACACACAAAGTACTACATAGTCTATGATTTCATTAACATAAAATGTAAAGATAAATAAATGTATAAAGATGGAATGAGATTAGTGGTTATGTAGGACTGGGGATTGATAGAGGTATTGAGAGGTGATTTCTAAGGGACATAGGGCTTTTCTTCTAGGAGTGATGAAAATGTTCTAAACTTGATTGTGGTGATGAATGCACAACTCTGTGATTATACTAAAGTACACTTTGGATAGATTATACGGTATGTGACTGTATCTCAAAACTGCTTTTAAAACTTGGGGCACACATTGTGGAGGTTCTTGTAGTCCAGTGTAATACCCTTGCATTTTACTGTAAGCTGGGAATGCATGGGGGTTTCACTAAAGAGAAACAAGAGACAAGACCTGCCTTAGGTTTCAAGAGGATCATTCTGGTTGCTAGGTAAGAATGGACCACAGTGGCAAGGAGGTCAAAGACAGACCAGTTAGGGAGCTACCACAGTAGTCCAGGCAAGTGATATGGTGGATGAGACAGAGCAGTAGCAGTTAGGGAAATGGGTGGTCAGGTTTTGCACATATTTGAAGTAGTTGGTGCTGGAATGATGTGGGGTAAGAAAGTGACACAACTTCAACTCCAAAAGAGAGAGGAATGAACAAACAGGAGGAACACAACTATGGATTAAAGGAGACTACTATTATTCTAATAATGTAAGAACTTGTAACACTGATATAAAGACAGTGGACACAAGAGGTTCTGAGGGGAGGGAAAGGGAAGAATAGGTATAACATGCAGTATTTTTGAAACGCTGGAATAATTTTGCATGATACTACAATAACAGATACAAGTCACTATACATTTTCTCAAAACCTATAAAAATGTGCTGTGCAAAGTGTGAAACATAATGTAAACTATAGACCATGCTTAGCAACAATGCTTTAATGTTTTCATCATGTGAAACAAATGGACCACATTAATGAATGATGATGTTCTTGGGGAAAAGTGTTAGGGGGAGGGAGAAGGATATATGGGTATCCCTGATATTTTTTATGGAGCATCTATGTCATTTAAAGCTCCTTTAAAAATAAGAGAAACAAAACTTTTAAAAATTGTGACACTGAAGCAGAAGAACCAATGGAGTTGTCATGCTAGGCAAGAGAAAGACTGGAGTATCATCAAAACTATTTGATATTTGAAAACATGGAAAGAGATTCCAAAGGCAGAGTGCTTTGAATGAGATCTATAAAAAATAAAAATGATACATTGGTCTTCACCAAATTTTAAAACTGCAGATCTGAAAAAAAAACTATAAAGGTAAACTACAGATGGGGAATAATATTTGCAAACTTAACTATGACAAAGAAAGAACAGATACCTAGAATATCTGGAGCTGATAATGGAACAGGTATCTAGAATATTAGCAGTGGATGTGGTTCAAGGAGTTGAGTGCCTGCTTCCCACATGGGAAGTTCTGCGTTCAGTTGCAGGTACTTGCTAAAATAAACAAAAAGAAAAAACAAGCAAAGAAATGAAAAAAAAATTCAGGGGAGCCATTGTGACTTAGTGGTAGAGCACTGGCTTCCCACTTACAAGGTCCTGGGTTCAACCCCTGATCCTGACACCAAAAACAAACAAACAAAAACAAAAACAAAAAAAACACAGATATATAGAATAAATTAAAAGAATTCCAATATTGTCAAAATTCAACCATGAAAAAACAATTCTATTAGAAAATGGGCAATATATATGAGCAAACATTTCACCATAGTAGATAAATAGATGGGAAATAACTTCAGGAAGAGATGCTGTATATAATTAGCCATTAGGGAAATGCAAACTACACCATTATGATATATAACTACACATGATTAAAAAAACTAAAATGCTGTTGGTGACAACACCAAATGCTGGTGAGGATGCAGAGAAATTGAATCTCTCATACATTGCATAAGAGAATGTAAAATGGTATAGTCACTCTGAAAACTAGTTAGCAGTTTCTTATAAAACTAAATATATATTTATCATACAGCCCAGCAAGTGTACTCCTGTACATTGACCACATAGAAATGAAAATGTATTCCCAAACTAAAGCATTTGTTTGTTGTTTGAAAAGATTTAATCAAACTGATAAGCCTCTAGCTAGGCTAACCAAACATAAAATAGAGAAGATAAAAATTACTAATACCAGGAATAGAAGAGGGGTCATCACTACTGGTTCCACAGACATTAAATGGATAATCAGATAAGACTATGAACATCAATAGATCCAATAATTTGATAACTTAGATGTAATCACTCAAAAGTTCTTGAGAGGTGCAAGCTATCAAAACTCACACAAAAACAAATATAAAATCAGAATAGCCCTATAGCCACTAAAAATTTGAATCAATAATAACATTTCAAAATGAAAGGACCTGGTTCAGATAGTTCACTGGCAAATTCTACCAAACATTTAAGGAAAAATAAAACCAATTCTCCACAGCCTCTCTCAGAAAACAAAGCAGAGGGAACATTTCCTAACACACTCAAGGAGGCCAACATTATCCTAATGGCAAAACAAGGAAAAGATATTACTAATAAAAATCAAATGTTGAGGGAAGCAGACTTGGCCCAGGGGGTAGAACATCTGCCTACCACATGAGAGGTCCGTGGTCCAAACCCCGGGCCTCCTGACCCGTGTGGAGCTGGCCCACATGCAGTGCTGATATGCACAAGGAGTGCCCTGCCATGCAGGGGTGTCCCCTGTATAGGGGAGCCCCATGCACAAGGAGTACACCCCGTAATGACAGCCACCCAGCATGAAAGAAAGGGCAGCCTGCCCAGGAATGGCACCACATACATGGAGAGCTGACACACCAAGATGATGCAACAAAAAGAAACACAGATTCCTGTGCCACTGACAAAGACAGAAGCAGACAAATAAAAGAGCACACAGCAAATGGACACAATGAACAGACAACTGGGGTGGGGGGGAAGGGGAAATAAATAAATAAAAAAAATCTTTAAAAAAATCAAATGTTGAAAAAGCTACATAATGAAAGGTAAGTCTCCCTCTCATCCAGCCCCTGTTCCTTTAGTTCTTCCCCTGCCCAGACACCCACTTAACAATTTCACACATCTCCTTGCTGGATAGGCTGTCCAGGCAGAAGTATATATGCCTGTATCTGATTGTACAGTCTATTTTTTGCATTTTTTTTACTTAAATTAAGTTATTCAGTCATTAAGCCAATGTTTCTTAAAGAAATGTCCAAAATAGACCTACCAGCATGACCATGTAACAAAGTCACATTAGGAAACTCTTAGTGAGAGGGAGTGACATGAAAAGGCAGAACAGACATAAACCAGGACTGCCCTAGACAAGTGGGAGCACACAGTCATCTTGGAGCTCATCCACCTGTTTAACAGCTCTATGGTAATCCAGTTCATGGACTTACTTTAGTTGACATATCAGTGATCTGGAGTCCCCCAGGTCCACGAAGACAAATGTACCACCTCCAACTCCAGCAGCAGGAGGTCCAGTATTAAAGGATAAGAAACTCAGCACAGGGTCTGAACCCTCCCTGGTACACAGGACTAACACCTCCCACAAACACTCCAGGGTGCAGAGCTCCAGGCAGCCTAGCACCTGAGGAGCCACGGACATCACCAAAGGCCTGGCGGAAGGAGCCTGGAGCTGAGTATCATGGGAGAGAGGGGCAGGACAGCTTCTAGCACTGCCCTCATGCAGGCCCCACCCAGACCTCAGTACCCAGCCAGGCCTCAGACTGGGATGGTCCCGGCGACTTCTTGGTTCAGGTACCCAGGGCTCAGCTAATGGGTCATCAGAACCAATCCTCAACTTCTGAGGTTTTTTCCAAATCTTTAACATTCTCCATTTAATTTTTAGGCCCATTCAACTTTCACCTTTGCTTTCTACTTAAGCATTATCTTGTCAACCTATTTTTTAGAGATTCCATTTCAAGTTTGAATTATGTTCCCATTTTTCTTATTTTTTAATTTCTTCTCATTCATTTTTTTGTTTTTTAAAATTTATCATGTCTTATATCATTTTCTTTTTTGTCTTTATTTTTTTAAGGTTACCTTTACAAAATATGAGGTCCCCATATACCCCCACTCCCTCACCCCACTCCTCCCACCATAACAACAACCTCCTTCATCATCATGAGACATTCATTGCATTTGGTGAATACATCTCTGAGCACCACTGAAATCATGGTCAATGGTCCACATCATAACTCACACTCTCCCACAGTCCACCCAGTGGGCCATGGGAGGATATGCAATGTCCAGTAACTGTCCCTGCAGCACCACCCAGGACAACTCCAAGTCCTGAAAATGCCCCCACATCACAACTCTTCCTCCCACTCCCTACCCCCAGCAGCCATCATGGCCACTTTCTCCATACCAATGCCACATTTTCTTCGATTACTAATCACAATAGTTCATGCATAGACTATCAGTAAGTCCACTCCAATCTATACTCTATTCCTCCATCCTGTGGACCTTAGAATGGTTGTGTCCACTCCACATCTATATCAAGAGGGGGCTTAGATTCCACATGGATGCTGGATGCAATCCTCCTGCTTTCAGTTGTAGGCACTCTTGGCTCCCTGGTGTGGTGGTTGACCTTCTTCAACTCCATGTTAGTTGAGTGGGGTAAGTCCAATAAACCAGAATGTAGGAGCTGCAAGTCTGTTGAGGCTTAGGACCTGGCTATCACATGGGCAGTCCAGAGATTCAGGTCCCCTGGGTATACATTAAACCCCAGCAACAACTACAGTTCTGGTAAAAGTAACAGGAGAGACTTGTGGACCAAGATCACATCTGAGTCCAGCTCCACCACACAGAAACACAAACTCCAAAGTAGGGGCAACTGGCATGGCACTGAACTCCATCTGCCATGACCATAGAACCTGTGGGTCTCTGTAGCCCTCAGAAGAACCAATACCTGAGGTTGTATCTACTTTATCTGTCTCTGGGACTCTGCTGAGGCATGCATAAGGGTGACCCCTCTGATAACCTCCCAGCTCTTTTTGGAGACTCATAGCCATATAAACTCATTTGTCCTTTCCATTTCCCCTTTTTCTTCAGGTCAAAATGTATTTTTAACTCCTGGGATTATATGTAGATTGAGATATTCTGCTGGTCTGAGTTGACCCTTTTATTCAAGGTCATTTTCTAGTTACATCATCAGCTGGTACTTGGTAGTAATCCCTCGGCACCAGGGAGGTTCATCCCCAGGAGTCATGTCCCATGCTGGGGGGAAGGCAACACATTTACATGCTGAGTTTGGCTTTGAGACTGGCCACATCTGAGCAACACGGAGGCTCTCAGGAGGTAACTCTTATGCACTCTGCAGCTCTAGGCCTTGTCCTTATTTCAGGTGCACAGGCTCACAAGCATAGTCATAGTCTTTTTTGGCCTTTGCCATTGCACTTGGGGGATTGTTGCTATTCCTTTAGGGACTGTGATAGAGCTCCCCTGGCCATTTTCTTAATGCCTTATATATTCTTTTCGGAAACTATATGTCAGTATATGACATAGGTCATGATGAAGAACTTTCATCCATTTGTTGTGGGTTACTCCACACTTACTCCTTTTCTCCCCATATTACTTTGGTACTTGAAAGTAACATGAAATTTTTCTGTTGGTATGCATACAATTTTAAAACATTATAGACAAAACTGGAATTCAAAATAGCTTCAGCAAAGCAGAGATCTGTTTCTTTTCCTAGACTTTTTTTTAATCTTTTTTTTTATTTTTTAATTATTTTTTTTATTACATTTAAAAAAATATGAGGTCCCATTCAACCCCACTGCCCCCGCCCCCCACTCCCCCCACAGCAACACTCTCTCCCATCATCATGACACATCCATTGCACCTGGTAAGTTCATCTCTGAGCATCACTGCCCCCCATAGTCAATGGTCCACATCATAGCTCAGACTCTCTCATGTTCCATCCGGTGGGCCCTGGGGGGATCTACAGTGTCCCATAATTGTCCGTGAAGCACTATCCAGGACAACTCCACGTCCCAAAAACGCCTCCACATCTCATCTCTTCCTCTTTTCCTAGACTTTTAATGAAAATTTTTAAATTATGCAACTTTCTTCCTGATATTTCTGGATTCTCTACTTCTACCACTCTTAAAAATGGGTCCTCACTCTCATTACCTCTATTGCACCTTCTGTTGTTCATTTTCTTTCTCTATCTGACTACCAAATATTCCTTTTACATATACTTTATTGAGGAGAAACATTATTACATTGGCAAAATCTTGTCATTCTCTATGAATGTCTATATATTTTCAAAATCAATTACCTATAGGTTATTTCAATAAGTTACATTGGATTTCATTTCTGAATTATCTTATTATTGCATATTTATATGTATTGTATTTCTACAATCACTAGATTTTAGTTTCTTATATATATTTTATAATGAAATTTCTTTGTTTTTATACTGAGTCATTTGACTACAGTTTTTAATTTTATATCAATCTATTTTCATACATACTTGGTATTAGCAATGGCAGTCTATATTCAACAAATTTTTAAAAGTATCTATTGCTTCAGATTCACAATCACATAGGTTCAGTGTCATTTATATCTGGACTACAATATTACCACTATATGGCTTTATATCTATCATCAGGCACATACACTGACATCCCCCAAAGTAATCTTTATATTTCCCATGGTCCTCAAGGATTCTGGTTAATACTTGCTCTTGCTATGGTTAAAAAAACAACAACAATATTTTATAAATAACCTCTAGAAAGAAAAATTCATTTAATAGGGTTTACTGAATTTTTAAAATTTAAAAACACAAACATTTATGTATATTCTGTCATGATCTTATTATTAAAACTTGAACACAAGTACATTAGTAAGAAACATGTAATTCAAAACCATACAAATATAGGTCTACAATTAGCTCACATTCCAGGATTTCAGAAATGCACTCCCAAGCATCCTATATCCTGGGGGTTTTCTGCTTCTCTCTGCGTGGATGGTCATTTGTGGAACTCATTCCACTCTGTTCTGAGCTGCATCTAAATAACCCACTGCTAAAATAAGCAATAATAAAATACTGAATGTCTTTCCCATGAGGTCAAGAACAAGATACATTAGTTCATTTTCATCACTGCCATTGAACACTGTACTGGAAATTCTAGCCAGTGCATTAGGCAACATAAAGAAATAAAGTCATCAAAATTGGAATGGAAGAAGTAAACTATCTTTATACACAGATGAAAGAATGCTTTCAACAGACAGTCCCAAGGAATCCACAATACAACTGGAAGAAATGGAGATTAAGCAAACTTGCATTCTACAAGACATGCACTCAAAAGTCCATTTTGTTTATATAGCAGAAAATAATATGAAATGGATTTTTAAAAGAAAATCCATTCATTTAGCCTCTAACAAATAAAATATCTAAGAATGAATTTAATGAAAGGGTGAAGACTTGAATAACTGGCATACATACATGAAAGAATTTAAGAAGACATATACATATGGCAAGACAACCATTGTTAATGGTTGATGGGACTCATTATTGCTCTAATATCAATACTACACACAGGGAACTACAGATTCAATATAATAGTTATAAAAATCCTGGCAGCCTTATTTTTTTCTTACAGAAATGGAAAAACCAATTCTCAAATTTACATGACATCTGTAAGGGGCTTGACTGGTAAAACAATCACCTATTTCTCTTGTGAGATTGGGTAGATTAATTTATGTAACATGAAGACATTTGGCTGACTTAGATATGTAGGATTTGTGGGATCCTATAAGGGATACTGGTATCACAGAAAAGAGGGATTAATTCTTCCCCTTAATAGAGAGACATCATTTTCCTGTAAGTCTTGAGGGGACTCAGAGGAAAGAATGTGGAATATCTCTGAGAACAGAGCTGTGTCTCTCCTTTGGGGGATTTTTGTTCAGGTTGGGTAAAGCTTTTGGATCTCAGAAGGAAGTGGAGGTCTCTAAAAGAACTAATAATTCACCATGTCCCTTCATCTGTATACCATAAGTCATAGGACCTGCAGTGAGTTAAGCATGAGCAAAGGTATAAACATTCATTCAACATCACTACTGACCAGTAAAATTCATGTGAAAACTACAAGGTGTCACTGCTACATCTTTTGGGAAGGGCATGATCTGGGAGAGGAAGGACTGAAATAGGAAAGGTGCACACACCAAGCTGCTCAGAGAGTTATTCAGGTCTTCCAACAGGGAGCCAAGTGTTGTTGACCACCTCCAGATAAGTTCTCATATCACTGATTGGACTTTTCAAATGCAAAGTTTTTATTTCTGTTGATTTACTGCTTTCTATCTCTTTATTAATATTCTCTATTTGGTGAGACATAATTCTCATATTTTCCTTTTACTCATAGAGCATATTAAAACTAGTAATTTATAATCTTTATTTATCAAGTTCAAAATCTGGGCTCCAGAATGAGGAGGATGGTGGTGGAGTAAGGAGCTCCCAGAGTCAGCTCCTGCTACAGGGCAGTCAGTAAACACCCAGAGCTATCTGGAGCTAGGTGAAGCATCCATCTGGGGGCTCAAGGAGGCCAGAAGAGCATCCTGCCACATCCTTGAAGGAATGGAAGGAGGAGACTGCCCATCTGCAGAGAAAACTTGTAAGTAGATCACTCCACACCACGGAGGCCAGTGCCCATCCTCTACTGAAGGTATAAGCCACATCACAAGCTGTTCTATGGCTGGAATTGAAAGCTCCACTTCCAAAAAATGGGGAGGAAGATATAGTTGGGCACCAACTTCAGCTGCTAATGAGTAAATTCAGTGGGCCAAAGTATAATCCTAAGAACAACTAAAGTTTGGGACTGTCCATGTCAAAAAGAGGCTGGTAGCTGCCGTCTTCACTCCACACTTGGCATGAGGGGAAGCAGGGTGGACTGACAATCACAGAGCTGGTGGGGACCAGCTTCCTTCAATCCAGGTCAGATTGCAGCTCTAGCCTAGGAACCAGTGTCGCCTCCAGCAGGGAAGAAGCTGCAGGGACCTGATCAGCCTCTCCAGGAAATTACCAGCCAAGCCATGAAGGCCAGTGTTTATTCTACTTTGGCAGCATGAGCCACCCCAGGAGCTATTCTGTGGCTGGAATTGGAAGCTCCATTTCCAAAAAACAGGGGAGAAGGAGATGGGTGGTCATGATTTCAGCTACTGATTAGTAAATTCAGCTTACTAAAGTCTAATCCTAAGAACAGGTAAAGTATGAACCTGTCTAAGCTGGAGAGAGTCCAATGGCCACCATTTTGACTCCAAACCCCAGCCTGAGGGGAAGCTGGGCTGACCAAAAGTCATGGTGATGGTAGGAACCAGTTTCTTTCACCCAGATGAGCCTGCAGTCCTAGACTAGGCTTCAGCCCCACCTCTGGTAGGGAAGAGACTGGCAGGCCCTGCACCGTCCTATCCAGGTAACTTCAGGTACATTTGGCTGGCACAGACTGAATAATCAGAAGTCTATCAGGTCAACAGCAGTCATCTTGAACCTGCACTGCATAGATTGCTGCCCACACCTGCAGCTCCATCCTCACCCCAGGCAGGGAAGAAAGGGACGTGAAACTTCATCAGTCTCTCTGGACAACTAGAGTCTAGGGCTGCATACTTGGGATTATTCTGTCCCAACCCTTGGCAAGAAGAAAGTTGGGAAAACCTTCATTGTTCCCTTAGGCAATGCAGGCAGTTTGAGCCTCCACAGTGTATAGCACCTACTGCACAACCAGGAAGGGAGAAATAGCAGGAAGTCCTAAACTAAAGAGAAAACCTCACCCAAAATAAATACTCTAATAAACCAGACGCCAAGATACCAACATAAAATCACAATGCACACCAAGACACAAGAAGAAATGGCTCAGTTAAAGGAACAAGATAAGCCTCTAGATAAAGGAGCTGAGACAACTAATTGCAGATGTTCAAACAAATCTCCTTAATAAATTCAATGAGCTGGCTAAAGAGATTAAGGATACTAAGAAGACATTGCATGAGCACAAAGAAGAATTTGAAAGCATACATATAATAATAGCAGATTTATGTGAATGAAAGGCACAATAAATGAAATTTTAAAAACTTTGGAATCATATAATAGCAGATTTGAGGAGGTGGAAGAAAGGATTTGTGAGCTTGAAGAAATGGCCTCTGAAAGTGAACATACAAAAGAACAGATGAAGAAAAGAATAGAAAAATTGAACAAGGTTTCAGGGAAACTAAATGACAGCAAAAGAAATGCAAACATATGTGTCATGGGTGTCCTAGAAGGAGAAGAGATAGGAAAAGGGGCAGAAAGAATATATGAAGAAATAATGACAGAAAATTTCCCAATCCTATTGAAGGACATAAACATCCATGTCCAAGAAGCAAAATATACTCCCATCCGAAAAAGTCCATATAGACAAACTTCAAGACACATACTAAAAAGAATGTAAAATGCCAAACACATAAAGAGAATTCTGAGACTAGCAAGAGAAAAGCAATGCATAACATATAAGGGATATCCAAAAAGATTAAGTGCTGATCTCTTACCAGAAACCATGAAGACAAGACAAATGGTGTGATATATCTAAGATACTACAAAAGAAAAACTTCCAGCCAAGAATCTTATATCCAGCAAGATTGTCTTTCAAAAATGAGGGCAAACTTAAGATTTCACCATTGTAAATTACGTTAGCTGTGGATTTTTCATATATACCCTTTATCATGTTCAGAAAGTGTCCTTCTATTCCTCTATTTTGCAGTGTTTTTACCAGGAACGGGTGCTTTAGCTTGTCAAATGCTTTTTCTGTATCTAAAAATACTATCATGTGATTTTTTTCCCTTTCTGGTCATGTGACATATTAATTACATGGACTGATTTTATGTTGAATCATCCTTGCATACCAGGGATGAATTCCACTTGGTCGTGGTGTATAATTCATTTGATGTGTTGTTGAATATGATCAGCAAGTATTTTGTTGAGGATTTAAAAAGACTGGCCTGTAATTTTCCTATCTTGTGGTGTCTTTGTTTGGCTTTTGGGTAATGTTGCCATTATTGAATGAGTTAGGCAATGTTCCTTCTATTTCAATTTTTTGAAAGAGTTTAGGCAAGATTGGTGTTAGTTTTTTCTGGAATGTTTGGTAGAATTCACCTGTGAAGTCATCTGGCCCAGGGCTCTTCTTAGTTGGGAGGTTTTAAATAACTGATTCTCTTTATTTGTGATTGGTTTATTGAGATCAACTTCTTTCATCAATGTAGGCTGCTTATGTGTTTCTAGGAATTTGTCCATTTCCACTAAATTATCTTTCTGTTGGCATAGAGACTTTCAAAGTATACTCTTTGGATAGTTTCTATTTCTGTGGGGTCAGTGGTGATATACTCTTTCTCAGGTATATAGAGTATATAAATATGTTCAGATATTCATTGGGTATTGTCCTTCAAGGTAGACATGACAACTGAGGGCGTGTTGAGCTCTACTGCATTCCCCAATTTAACAGCAACAATCGCCCAAGTCCTAGGGCAAAGACCAGAGAAGGATGGTAGAATGATGGGCCCTTGATACTGAGAACTATGCTTATAAGCCTGTGTGCTTGAAATTTCAACTAGGCCTAGAGCTGCAAGGTACCTAAATGTTACCTCCTGAGAGCCTCCGTGATGCTTAAATGTGGCCACTATCTAAGCCAAACTCAGTATGCACTACCTTCCCCCCAGTATGGGACATGACTCATGGTGATAAGCCTCCCTGGTGCTGAGGGATTACTACCAATTACTAGCTGGTGATGCAACTAGGAAAAGACCTTCAATAAAAGGGTGAAATGGTAAAGACAAATGAATTCATATGGCTAAGAGATTTCAAAATGAGTCAGGAGGTCATCAGAGGGGTCATGCTTATGCATGTCTCAGAAGGATCCTAGAGATAGCAAAGTAGATACAACCCCAGGTAGTGATGCTCCTGAGGGCTATGGAAACACACAGGTTCTCTGGTCATGGTAGATGGCTCTGGAGTTCAGTGCCTTGTCAATGGGCCATACTTTGGAATTTGTGCTCCTGAGTGTGATGGAGTTGGACTCCATCTCTACACGTGCCTCTTCTGTCACTTTTACTGAACATGTGGCTGGCACTGGGGTTGGTGTATGCTCAGGAGAATTGAATCTCTGGACTGTCCATGTGCCAGCTGGTCCCTGAGCCTCAGCAGAATTGTAAAACCTACTCTCTGGTTCATTGACCTTAACCAGGTCAGCTTACAGGGAGGTGAGGATGGTCAACTACCACACCAGGGAACTGAGAGAGTAGACAACTACAAGCGGGAGAATTGCATCAATCAACCATATTGGATCTACACCCCCTCTTGATTTAGAGGTGGTGTGGACATCACAATCCCAGGGTCCACAGGATGAGGAATAAAATATGGATTAGAGTGGACTTACTGGTATTCTACTATAGAACTATTGTGACTCTAGCAATGGAAGAAATTGTATCATTGATGTGGAGATAGTGGCCACAGGTGTTGCTGAGAACAGGGAGAAGAAAATAAAGGTGTGACACGAGGGCATTTTCAGGACTTGGACTTGTCCTGAATGATATCTGAGGGAGAGATGCAGGACCTTATATATCCTACCACAACCCACTGAATGGACTAGGAGAGAGTGTAAACTACAATGTAAACTATAATCCATGCAGTGCAGCAGTGCTCCAAAATGTATTCACCAAATGCAATGAATGTGCCACACTGATGAAAGAGGTTGTTGATGTGGGAGGAGAGAGTGGATAAGGAGTGGGGTATATGGAAACATCTTATTTTTTTAATGTAACATTTTGTGTGATCTATGTATCTGAAAAAAGACAAGAAAAAAATTTGCTAAAAAAAGTGAGAGTTTAGAATATTCACAGATAACCAGAAACTGAGAGAATTTCTAACCAAGAGATGAGATTTTCAGGAAATTCTAAAGGGTGGGCTAGAGCCTGAAAAGAAAAGACTGGAGAGATGGGCCTAGCAGAGAGTCTAGAAATCAAGATTATATCAGTAAAAGTAGCTAAAAGTGTAAAAAGAGTGATGAAAATAAAACATGCCAGAAAACTCAAATACTCAGGAATAAACTTAAACCAATGTTGTAAAGCACTTGTATTCAGAAAGCTGCAACTCAATGTTAAAGGAAATCAAGAAATGCCTAAATAACTGGAAGAACATTCCATGCTCATGGATTGGAAGATTAAGTATCTTTAAGATATCAATTCTACTCAAATTGATACACAGATTCAATGCAATTCTGATAAAAATTCCACCAACATTTTAAAAATTGAATACACAGGGACGTGGCTATGGCTCAATCAGTTGGGCTCCCATCTACCATATGGGAGGCCCTGGGTTCATGTCCCAGGGTCTCTTTGTGAAAGGCAGGCTCACCCGCCGCCCAGCCCGCAGCACTGCTGAGAGGCAACTCAACAAGGTGATGCAACAAAAAAAGGGAGACAAGTGAAAAAAAAAAAAACAACACAAAAGAGAGCACAGCAAATGGACACAAGCAAGCTGCAAGAGGGGAGGGGAAATAAATAAATAAGTACACACATAGAAGGAACACAGTGAATGGACACAGAAAGCAGACAGCATATCAAAAAAGCCACAAGGTAGGGGATAAAAATTTTTTTGAAAACATGACTAATATTTGGAAGGGTAAGTGGTCCTCAATAGCCAGAAACATCTTAAAAAGGAAAAATGAACTTTCCTCTCTAGAGTTTAAATTATATTACTTAGCAATCATGGTAAATACAGCATGGTACTGGCAAAAGACAGTGGAACCAAACTGATGGTTCAGAAACAGGCCCTCACATGTATGGTCAAGTGATTTTTGACTAGCCTGTCAAACCCACACAACTCAGACAGAACAGTCCATTCAACAAATGGTGTTGAAAGAACTGGATATCCAAAGCCAAGAAAAAAGGAAAAAGTACCCATATTTCACACCTTATCCAAAAATTAACACAAAATGGATTAAAAAATAAATAAATAAAACAAGAACAATACAGCTTCTAGAAGAAATTGTAGGAAAATGGCTTCAAGACCTGGTGTTAGGTGGCAGATTCTTAAAGGAGATAAGAGAAGGACTGAGATGGACTACTGATGTTCAATGTATGTAGTTTTAAAAGCTTTAATGTAAATGTGTGGAAATGCATAGAGTGGATGGAAACACATAGTAACAGCTAGTTTATAAATGGGGATATGGCTGAAAATGGTAGAAGTCTAGGTATGTAAATGCCAATTAACAGAATGCTAGAGAATATTCTGGGAACTGAATAGCACAGTAAACCAAGAGATGCATGAGAATTATGGTTGATGGTATAGATGCAAGATTGTCCTTTGTTAGCTAGAGTAAATGTACTTATTGCAGGGTCATGGGAATGTGGAGAAGCATGGAAAAGATACAACTGGAGTGACCTATAGACTGTGGATATCAGTAATAATACAATATTCTTTCATTTATGCCAAAGAATGTACAGTACTGATAATGGGGCAGTATGGAAAATGTGTGCTAAATGTACACTATGGATGTGGTAACAATCAGATGATTTATATTATTTGTAATAAATGTCCCACCACAGTGCAGTGTGTTGATAGAGGGGTATTGTTTGGGAATTCTGAATGTGTGCACGATTGTTTTATAAATTTATAACTTCTGTCATAAAAAATATATTTTAAAAATAATAGCATGGACTGGGAAAACATACATGAAATAGAAGATAAGGACTGTAATTAGGAAGATTTTGACAATATTCTTTCATAATTTGTAACAAATATCTCACAACAATGCAAGGTGTTGGTGAAGGATTGATGAATGGACCCCTGTATTATATTATGCACGTTTGCTATGTAAGTTCCCAACTTACGGTTTTGTATGTTCATATATAAATGATATAAAGATAATAATAATAGGGTGGGTTGGGGAAAATACTTCAGTTAATAATAATACTTTGACAATGCTCTCTAATCATTAGTTAAAAATTCTAACAACAATGCAAGGTATTGGTGGTATGGTGAGGTACAAGAGTCCTGTATGATGTTATATATGTGTTGTAAGTTCACAACTATTAATATTTGTTTATTGTTTATGTATGTTTACATGAGTGATATACTTCAATAAATTTTTTAAAATCTGAGCTTAATGGGGGATAGTTTCGATTAACTGTCTTTTACCTTGTGTGTGTAGTATTTTTTCTTGTTTCAGTGCATGTGCAAAAAACTGGATCTTTGAATATTTTAAGGTGGCCAGTCTGGAAATCCCAGTGTGTCAGAGCTGGACTCAGTTGCATTTTCCTTATATGAGGCTTTTCTGTCCCTTATATCTGAACCTATTTTTAGTACCAGAGTTAAGAGGTGTATGTCCAAGAGACTTAAATCTTTGGTCTGTCCATGTAGCTTTCGGCCCTGACTCTCAACAGATTTGCAACACCTACTCTCCAGTTCACTGGACTCACCCAGGACAACAAGGAGATGATGATGGACAACAAGCATGTCAAGGAACAGAGAGAGTCTGCAAATGGAAGCAAGATAGTCCCATCCATCTGCCCCATGGGATCTAAGCCCCCTCTCAGAGGTTAAGTGGGCATCACTGTCCTAGAAACCTCCAGTTCAGGGAATGAACAATGGATGAGAGTAGACTTATTGTTATTCTACTACACACTCATTATGATCCTGGCAATGGAAGAACTTTGATCACTGATGTGGAGGCAGTGGTCACTGGAGGTTCTGAGAGGAAGGAGAGGGAAAAACAGGTCTACTTTGGGGGCATTTTCAGGATGTGGGAATTGTCCCGAATGGCATTATAATGACAGATATAGGCTATTATATATCTTGTGATAACTTACAAAAATGTGGAGAGAGGTGGCAGACATGGCCCAGTGGTTAGGGCATCCATCTACCACATGGGAGGTCCACGGTTCAAATCCTGGGCCTCCTTGACCCATGTGGACCTGGCCCATGTGCAGTGCTGATGTGTGCAGGGAGTGCCATGCCATGCAGGGTTGTCCCCCATGCAGGGGAGCCCCACACACAAGGAGTGCACCCTGCAAGGACAGCCGCCCAGTGCCAAAGAAAGTGCAGCCTGCCTAAGAATGGCACCACCCACATGGAGAAATGACACAACAGGATGATGCAGCAGAAGGAAACACAGATTCCCATGCCACTGACAACAGAAGTGGACAAAGAAGATGCAGCAAATAGACACAGAGAGTGGACAACTGGGGTGGAGGGGAAGGAAAGAGAAATAATAAATAAATAAATAAATAAATAAATAAATAAATAATGTATGTATGTATGTATGTATGTATGTATGTATGTGGAGAGAATGTGAACTATAGTGTAAACAATAATCCAAGCTTAGTGGTCCAGTGCTCCAAAATGTGTTCATCAATTGTAACAAATGTATCACAGTAATGAAGGATGTTGTTAATGTGGGAAAGTATGGGAGGGTAGGGAGCAGGGCATATGCGAATTCCCTATATTGTTTATGTAACATTCATATAATCTAAGTATCTTTTTTAAAAAAAAATAAAAACTATATAAAAAATAAAAGAATTATCCCTTGATCAAGGGTGATTTATCCCAGGAACAAAAGAGGGGTTCAACACAATATCATTCAATGTTATAATCCTTATTTTTCATGTAAGGAAATACTGCATGAACATTTCAATGAACAAAGAAAAGTTATTTCCAAAATCCAATATTCTTTTATGTAAAAAAACACTCTGGAAAATAGTTTGAGATATTAACTTCCTCAATGTGATGAAAGATCGTGTACAATAACTCACAGCTAAAATTATAGTCAATGGTGAAATTCTGAAAATCCACAACCCAAGGCCAGGAACAGGTTAAGGTATATCAATTTCATCACTGCTACTCATTATTGTACAGGAAGTTCTGTCCAGAGCAATTAGGCAAGAGAATATAAAAGACATACAAATTGTAAAGGAAGAAGTAAAGCTATCTCTTTACAAAGATTACATGATCCTTTATATACTAAATCCAAAAGAAAACTTAAAAAAAATGGATCTACTAAATGAATTCAGTAAATTTGCAGAGTATAAAACAAAAATCCAAAAATTAGTTACGTTTTGACACTCCAGCAAAGAATTATCTGAAATGAAAATGAAAAGATTCTACTCAATTGACATCTAAAAGAAAAAGTCCTAAGTATAAATTTAATGAAATAGGTGCAACACTGTACACTAAACTAGAAAAAAGACTGCTGAACACAATTGAAAACTGAAACCAAAGGCAGGACATCCATTGGTCATGTCTCATAAGTCAAAGTATTGTTAATGTGTCAATACTACCCAAAGTGAGCTACAGATTCAATGACATATTTATCAAATTCCTACTTTACTTTTACAGAAATGGAAAACTTAATCCTCAAATTCACATGGAATCTTTAATTGTTTCACATTATAAAAACAACTTCGAAAAAGTATCAAAATACAATAAGCATGCTAACCAGAATATTACCCAAAATTATACTACATAACATGCAGTGAACCAGGTAAATCTGTACTCTTCTCCAGGGTAATGTCTTACAACAGAACTAGATAAATTTGCTCTCTTTTCAAGGGTAAATACTTATAAACAGAAACAGTCCTTAAGTAACCACAGAAAGGGTAATCAAAATACCTACTATATGTTGCTCAATGAGAAACCAAATCCTTAGAATGAACGGAAAGAAAAGAGTTCTCAGTAGATAAACAGAAGGAATTAAAAGATGTAAATGAATATTTCAGAGCTCAGACTAAATTATCAAATACAAAAAAATTACTGGTGGACTTAATAAAATGCAGGCATCAAAGGAAAATACTGTCATGCTGGAAGCTAGATGAGTAGAAATCATTTAAGCTCAGTATATACACAGAAAGAGGATACAAAATTAACAGTCTAAAAGAACTGTAGGACACTTAAAGTTTTAATATTCATTCCAAAGATGGAAGGAGATAGAAGGACTTTGATGTGAAATAAATATGTTAAAAGTGACTGAACACCACCCAACTTGCAAATACAGATCCCAAAGATCTCAGAAAATGTCACCTGGAGAAAATCCAGTCAAACAATTGAAGAAATGAAGTCAATCTTGAAAAATCTTGAAAAGAGGCACAGGGAAATGAAACATCTTGAAAAGAGGCATAGAGAAATGAACATTACATGTAGGAAAATATTATTTTGAAGGACTGTATTTCCCATCAGAAAACATACATGCCATAAGGGAGTTTAACTTTAAAGTGCTGAAAGAAAGGAATTGTTATTTACCAAAAAGAGTTTAGGCTGCAAATGTTGCTTACACTTTGAAGGGAAAATTAAGAAAGGACAGACTGAAAAACAGACTTCTCCACTAGAGTCCTTCCTCTATAAGGATGTGAAAGGAACTGCTTCAGGCTGAATAGAAATGATACAAGAAGGAAGCTTCAGGAATAAAAGATATAGTCCAGAAATGGGTAAAAGAAATAACCTATTTTTAAACTTTAAAATTGTTTCATATATTTTAAAAGGTACATTTTTGTAAAAGTTAGACTCTACTCTGGGTGGGAGGACACCCTCCATGTAGAGGAAATGTAGGTGACCACTATAAGAAGTGGGGTTGAAATGATTCAAGTGCTTCAAAGGCTGTCAGTTGAATTGCTACGTTAACTCTAATACATTTGACTAGATTGGTATACATATGTTATTCTCAGAGCAATCAGTTCAGTGCCATGTCAGTTGACCCAACTTTGGAGTTTGTGTTCCTGAGTGTGATGGAGTTGGACTCAGATGTGACCTTTCTACACATGCCTCTTCTGTTACTTTCACCAGATCTGTGGTTGGCGCTAGTGTTGGTGTGTACTCAGGAGACCTGAATTTCTGGACTGTCCATGTGACAGCCAGGTCCTGAGCCTCAGCAGACTCGCAACTCCTACCCTCTGGTTTATTGGACTTAACCCAGCCACCTAACAGGGAGGTGAAGAAGGTTAACCACCACACCAGGGAACCGAGAGTGCCTACAACTGCAAGCAGGAGAATTGCATCCATCATCTATGTGGAATCTAAGCCACCTCTCAATATAGAAGTGGAGTGGACACAACCATCCCAGGGTCTACAGAATGGAGGAATAGAGTATGGACAAGAGTAGACTTGCTGATAATGTACTATGAAACTATTGTGATTAGTAATGGAAGAAATTGTAGCATTGAGGTGGAGAAAGTGGCCATGGTAGCTGCTGAGGGTAGGGAGAGGGAAGAGGAGATATGTGGGGGCATTTTCAGGACTTGGAGTTGTCCTGGGTGGTACTGCAGGGACAGATGCTTGACATTGTATGTCCTGCCATGGCCCACTGGGTGGACTAGGGGAGAGTGTAAACTACAATGTAAACCATTATCCATGTGGTGCAGCAGTGCTCCAAAATGTATTCATCAAATGCAATGAATGTCCCACGATGCTGAAAGAGGTTGTTCATCCAATGTCCACATAGAAGAGGTGGCATTGGATTGGGAAAAGTGGACATGGTGGCTGATGGGTATGGGGAAAGGCAGGAAGAGATGAGAGGTGGAGGCATCTTTGGGACATGGAGCTGCCCTGGATGGTGCTTCAGAGGCAATCACCGGACATTGTATATCCTCACAGGGCCCACTGGATGGAATGGGGGAGAGTATGGGCCATGATGTGGACCATTGACTATGAGGTGCAGAGGTGCCCAAAGATGTACTTACCAAATCCAATGGATGTGTCATGATGATGGGAGGGAGTGTTGCTGGGGGGGGGGGAGAGGTGGGGTGGGGGGGTGGGGTTGAATGGGACCTCACATATATATTTTTAATGTAATATTATTACAAAGTCAATAAAATAAAATTTTAAAAAAAAGAAAAAGGTTGTTCATGTGGGAGGAGTAGGTGAGGGGGGTGGCGGATATTTGTGGACTGCTTATATTTTTTAATGTAAATTTTAAAAAAAATAGAGAGAAAAAAACAATTGCAAAAAACTCTAGAAAAATTGTGTGACCTAAATAGTCCTTTATCTAAGAGACACATATAAAGCACCTAAAACATTGGCATACAACTTGTGGAGTGAGCAACAGTATTCATTTCTCTTGGCTGAATACCTAGGAGTAGGATTGCTGGGTCAGAGAGGAAGTCGGTCTTTTCCAGCCATCCTCCCTACCAAGGCTGACCATACTACAGCAGGATCTGGGTGGCCTCTACTTTTCAGCTGTGCATGGGCTGCCAGTCACCCTGGAGAAAATGCAAGATTTCCTGGTGCTGACCCCATAGCTCCTCCTATAGTAGGCTTCCAAGAGTCTAAGACCAATGACCCACCTGATTCTGCCCCGCAAGTTCAGGGGACTCCTGCCTTACATGGATGATGGCAGTGCTGGTGCTGGAGCAGAAGGTTGGGTATATCTACCATTAAGTCCTTTCTCAATCATACCAAACATGATTTTCAAACAACAGAGTCCAGTAATGCAGGAGTGTCCTGGGGGCTGGACCACAGGCATTGACACACCAACATCCTGCCTGTGTTTGTGCATGTTCTTTCCTCCATTGCACCCCAGGCACAAGTCAATCAGGGTAGACTCTGCCTTTAATA
Organism: Dasypus novemcinctus; assembly: GCF_030445035.2. Lineage (NCBI taxonomy): Eukaryota > Metazoa > Chordata > Mammalia > Cingulata > Dasypodidae > Dasypus > Dasypus novemcinctus. The sequence goes on from NW_026688148.1 coordinate 502,880, forward strand.
GAGTTTTTCTGGACCATGGTAAGATATTCAGAGACCCACCCTATGTATCTGCTCTTTATGGGCACTTGCCTGGGCAAGCTTTGCTCCTGCCACCAGCTCTGCACAGTCTTAGATGCGCCTCTTCGGCTCTGGAGCACAAAGTTCACATTTATGCTCCAGGTGTCAGTGAGGGCCTCTCCTCCTTCCTGGAAGACCTTGACCTCTAAAAAGAAACCTCTGTTCCAATTGCTCAGAAAGCAGCTCCATCCAGAACTCACAGACCTCTCCCATGACTTCATGTGCCAAACAAAATGCCATTTTCATGAGCCCATACAGCAATACTGGAGGTTTTCCTGGAGGGCAGGAGTCCAGATCCACACCCCTCCCTGCTGCACCAGAGGTCCTCAGAGAACATGAGCTGGATGGCCAGAAGACCATCAACTCAGCCTCACAGGTGGCCAGAGGAAGGTTCTAAGAGAAGATGGTTTAGATTTGTCCACAGGAATAAAAGGAAGTCAAGGAATTGCCCACCCAAATCTGATAGTTATAGACAGAGTGAAGTGAAGACATTTGACTGTCACACAGGCAAGGGGAGGCTCGGAGGTGGCTGCCATGCCCAGCTAGCTAAATAGACCACTTATGTGGCTCTAGACTTGAAGATGGAAGCACATTCCTGAGCATCAATGCACTGGGCGGGGGGGAGGGGTGAAAGAAGACTGAGTCCATACTGACTGCAGCGCCACCAAGCCTTTCAGTTCCTTCCTTCTGTCTACTGTTTAATCCTGTCTTTATTTATATGGTCAACTTCAGAAATTCACATCAATATACCCATTTTAACCCCCATCCACAGATACTGTTGAGATTCTGGCATTTACATATAAGTAGCTGTTTCCTGTATGCACATTAAGCAAATGTGATGAGATACAACACAGGATTGTTTCACTAGAATCCCATGGCTGTGGTGAGATACATGAATGGAACTGGTCACCTTTGGGCCACACTTTATACACTGGGCCATTGATTTGTTTCTTCTATTCAGCTTTGCACTCACTCTATCTCCCTGCTTCTGTCATCTCTGCTAAAACAGGGCAAAGCCTTGTGAAAACTCATGTAGTAAAGCATATCTCTCCTGTGAGATTGTGATAGACTAAATCATATCACATGGAGTGATCTCTGGTTGAGCTTCAGGTGACCTAGATATGTAAGAATTTGTGGGACTCTCTGATGATGTAGGCATGTAATTACCCTCCTTAACAGAGGGATGCAATTCTCTCAAATGTCTTATTGGGACACATAGGGAAGGTTGTAGCTCATCTCACAGAACAGGGCTGGTTGTTTTCCTTGGGGGTTTTGGGATTGGGCTTAAAGCAGGATGGGTTCTCAAAAGGTTGTTGAAGCCTCTGAAAGAACAAATAATCCACAGTGTCTGCTCTTCTGTGAACCATAAATCATTGGATCTTGTATTAGTCAGGGTTCTCTAGGGAAACAATCAGCAAGAGACATCTGTCAATAGTATGTGATTCTATAAGAGTCTCTCACACAACTATGGGGATGCACAAGTCCAGGTTCCACAGACAGGCTGGAACCAGGGGCTGCAATGAAAGTCCAATGAAGGTTCATGACAAGTTCTGGGAGATGTTGGCTGTTGAAGATGAGCTGGGAAATCCTCTCTCAATGCTGGAATTACTTCTCCTTTTTAAGGGATTCAATTGATTGGGTTAAGTGTCACTCATTGCTTATTGCAATCTCCCTGACTGATGCAATTATAACCAGCTATCTATGATTTACCACTGCAATAAAGTTAATGGTGACTGAAGTCCATAAATACCCTTGTATTACAGTTAGTCCAGTGGTGCTTGATTGACCAAACAACTGGGCACAATTACATGGTCTGGTTGACACAATAGCTTAACCATCACAGTCCACCCCTTGTCAACCTGGTAACCATACACATTACCTTAAACCATACTTAGTCTCTAAGCAAAAACAGTAACAGACATGCATATATCTATATTTTTGCCTAACAATGTTCAACTCTCTTGTGTACAACTGGAAACATATTAATTCCATATAGAATACGGTGCAAGTTCTTGAGTAATATTCACTCTCAAACTTGATATCCTCAAATATTATGACATTAAATTGATAAAACTTGTTATATGATAAGGCAAAAGTTTGGGGAAGAAGACAAAGAAATTTGTTTTGTGTACATATAAAATCATCATAATAATGAAACAAGGAAGAAAGATTCATGACCATTCACTTTTCTAACTGGTCACATGACAAAGTTCATATTTATCACTTCTTCCACTACCCATTCCATGTTTCCATACCATCAGAAAGCATCTCAGCTGGCCATGGTTCTTTGCCTGGTGGGGTGACTGAAACTTTCATTCCTGAAGAATATGGGCCATTGTTAGTCCTGCTTGGATTGGGTTGTTGCAAATTTCCATTGACATTAATCATAGGACATGGCAGTACTAGGAGATGCCCTACAGGATCTCGTGTATTCCAGGCAAACTCTTCTGTACTCCTATTATGTAGATGCAGTAGTAGTTCCCCTTGACAGTCAGGATCAATCACCCCAGCCAGTACAGTAATTCCCTTATTTGACTGTGTATTCAGAGGTAAGAGATCTGGTAGCAGTTTTAACTTCCATTTCAATGGAATCATTGTTGTGTTCCCTGGTGACAGCACTCCTTCTTTTGTGACTAAAACCTGTAGGCCAGCAGAGTTTGAGGTTGCAGGGACAGGAAGCAAAAATTTTCCTGGTGGGTCCCTAGGGGTAATAGTCAGTGGTGCCACTCCCACTTCCACCCCTTGATTCCTGGACCCATGGATCCTGGTTATGGGAGAAACAGTGCCACAGAGTGGACACTGATTTAAAGCATACACAGCCTCCTGGAGAACACTGCCTCAGCCCTGCAAGGTATTGCCACCTGGTTGGCACTGTATTTGAGTCTTCAAAAGGCCATTCCACCATTCTATCAATCTAGCTGTTTCAGGGTGATGGGGAACATGGTAAGACCAGTGAATTCCATGGGCATGTGCCCATTCCCACACATCATTTGCTGTTAAATAGGTTCCCTGATCAGAAACAATGCTGTGTAGAATGACATGGAGGTATATAAGGCATTTGGTTGGTCCACAGATAGTAGTTTTAGAAGAAGCATTGCATGCAGGAAATGCAAACCCATATCCAGAGTTTGTGTCTTATTCAAGTTAAAACAAATCGCTGCCCCTTCCATGGTGGAGTGGTCCAATGAGGTCATCCTGCAACCAGGTAGAAGGCTGGTCACCTTGAGGAATGGTGCCATTTCAGGGGCTGAGTGTGGGTCTCTGTTGCTGGCAGGTTGCGCAATCAGCAGTGGCTATAGCCAAGTCAACCTTGGTAAGGGGAAGTCTATGTTGCTGAGCCCATGCATAACCTCCATCCCTACCTCATGGCCACTTTGTTCATGGGCCCACTGGGCAATGACAGGAGTGGCTGGGGAAAGAGACAGCATTAGTCACAGAGCAGGTCATCTTATTCACTTGATTAAAATCTTCCTCTGCTGAAGTCACCCCCTGGTGAACATTCATGTGGGACACAAATATTTTCATGTCTTTTGCCCACTCAAGAAGGCCTATCCACATACCTCTTCCCCGGACCTCTTTGTCACCAATTTTCCAATCATGTTCCTTCCAAGTACCTGACCATCCAGCCAAACCATTGGCAACAGCCCATGAATCAGTGAACAAATGCACCTCTGGCCATTTCTTCTTCCAAGCAAAATGAACAACCAGGTGCACTACTCCAAGTTCTGCCCACTGGGAGGATTTTCCCTCACCACTGTCCTTCAGGGATGTCCCAGAAAGGGGCTGCAGTGTTGTAGCTGCCCACTTTTGGGTGCTACCAGCATGTTATGCAGAACCATCTATAAACTAGGCCCAAGTTTTCTCTTCCTCAATCAACTGATTGTAAGGACTCCCCTAGAGGCCAAAACAGTGGGCTGGGAAAGAAAAGGTAACAAGGCAGGAGTGGTGACCATGGGTATTTGGGTTACTTCCTCATGTAACTTACTTTAGGACCAGCTCGAGTCCTATCTCATATGTACCACTTCCACTTTATTATGCAGTGCTACTGTGCATTCCCAACTTTATGGTTTGGTGGGTCAGACAATACCCAACTCATGATAAGAAACCCAAGTCTCATGGTAACTTGGTGTCCCATGGTTAAGAATTCAGTCTCCACTATAGCCCAGTAGCAGGCCAAAACCTGTTTCTCAAAAGGGGAGTAGTTATCTGCAGAGGATGGCAGGGCTTTGCTCCAAAATCCTAAGAGTCTGCATTGTGATCCTCCTGTAGGGGCCTGCCAAAGGCTCCAGGTAGCATCTTTATTTGCCACTGAAACTTCCAGCACCATTGGATCTGCTGGATCATATATGGTCCAAGTGAGAGTGCAGCTTGCACAGCAGCCTGAACCTGAAGTAGAGCCTCTTCTTGTTCTGGTACCCAATCAAAACTAGCAGCTTTTCTGGTCACTGTGTAAGTGGGCTGGAGTAGCACACCCAGTGAGGAATGTGTTGTATCTAAAATCCAAAGAAACCAACTAAGCATTGTGCCTCTTTTTGGTCATTGGAGGGGTCAGATGCAACAGCTTATCCTTCACTTTAGAAGGGATAGCTCAACATGCCCCACACCACTGGACACCTAGAAATTTCACTGAGGTGGAAGGACCTTGTATTTTAATTGGATTTCTCTCCCATTCTCTCTTATGCAAATGCCTTACTAATAAGTCTAGAGTCTTTGCTACTTCTTGCTTACTAGGTCCTATCAACATGATATCAATATAATGGACCAGTGTGATGCCCTGAGGGAGGGAGAGATGATCGATATCCCTGCAGACAATATTATGACATAGAGCTGTAGAGTTCATAAACTCATGAGACAGGACAGTGAGGGTATACTGCTGGCCTTGCCAGCTGAAAGCAAACTGTTTCTGGTGGTTCTTACTAATAGCAATTGAGAAAAAACACATTGGCTAAATCAACAGCTGCATACCAGGTACCAGGGGATGTGATTTGCACAAGCAATGGTAACACATCTGGAACAGCAGGTGCAATTGAGGTCACCATCACGTTAAGTTCACTATAATCTACTGCCATCCTCCTAGATCCATCTGTTTTATGCACAGGCCAAATAGAACAGTTGAATGAGGTTGTGGTGGGAATCACCACCCCTACATCCTTCAAATCTTTGATGGTGGCACTACTTTTTGCAATCCATCCGGGAATCCAGCATTGCTTTTGATTTACTATTTTGCTAGGTAGGGGCAGTTCTAGTGGCTTCCACTTGGCCTTTCCAACCATAATGGCCCTCACTCCACAAGTCAGGGATCCAATGTGGGGATTTATCTAGTCACTTACTGAGTATGTCTATTCCAATTATGCATCCCGCAACTGGGGAAATAACCACAGAATGAGTCCAGGGACCTACTGAACCAACTGTGGGACAGACCTGAGCTCCATTAATCATCTGACTTCCATAAGCCCCTACTCTGACTTGTGGACCATAGTGATATTTTGGGTTTCCTGGAATTAATGTCACTTCTGAGCCAGTATCTAATAATTACCAAAATGTCTGATCATTTCCTTTTCCCCAATGCAGTTACTCTGGTAAAAGTAGGTCTCCTTGGGGAAAAGTGGGAGGAAGATTAACAGTATAAAGTTTGGGCAGTTTAATGGGATCCTTCCCCCAAGGAGACTTGGCCTTCTCCTCATTCAAGGGGCTCTGGGTCTGTAAACCATCTCAAGTCTGGGAATTGATTAAGGTGCTGTGATTCTCTGCATCTGTAATTTGAGTTAGGGTTTTATTCACTCAACCTAGAACACTTCTGTTTATAAAGATTGTGAAGAAAATTAGTAGACTGCTTATTTCACTGCTAGGTCCCCCATTATATATTATCCAATACCATAAATCTATGCAACTCAGACTATTTTGAGTGCTTTTTTGAATCTGCCTTTCATGGTGGTAGCCATGCCCACCTTGACTTTGAGATTATCTGCTATTTGACTTTTACCAGACTGACATCCAATCATCCCCATAATGTTTAAGGATTCTAATTCCATCAGAGTCCCCCCTACAGTTATATCTGGACTACAGAGAACAACAACCACAGAGCTCTCCAGGGAAGATGGAGTAAGTCTTACAAAATTATTCCTTACAGTCCTGATTAAAGGTGTGTCCTCTGGGGTGGGTGGTCAGCTCTAAAATGGTAAATCCATTCTAGCATTACAATCTCCCTAAGCCTTTGAATTCCTTCTTCTACTGTGTACAAGCATAAATCGGGTATCTCAACCTCAGACATGCTAGGCCATCTTTTGGCCCATGCTTCAATCAGCCACCCAAACAAACTGTTAAAGCCCTTTCTAACCCATCCAGCTATAGCACAGAATCCAGAATTTCTGCTTAGTGGGCCCATATCAATAAATTCAGCCTGATCCAACCTTATATTTCTTCCACCATTATCCCATACCCTTAGTATCCATTCCCATGCATATTCCCATGATTTCTGTCTATATAAGTTGAAAACTCATGCCATTCTTTCTGAGTATACATTACTTCCTCATGGGTCACACTTTGTATTTCACCTTTGGGGTCTTGTTGTGATTTTAGTCTAGTAATAGGTCTCAAATACAAGAGAGGTGGTGGGGGTGGGTAAGGAGAAGGATTAGAAATGCCTTGCAAGCTACTGACCTCAGGGCATTCTCTTGCATTTTCTTCTGGTGAGACAGGATTAATCTCTTCAGGCAGGGGTTGGAAGGTAGTTTCCTCAGGGCAGACTGGAGGCTAGGCAGTGCATGCTGGAGTTTGGCTGGTACATGTCTCAGTGCTGGGAGGAGGTCCAGACTCCTTGGGGCAGGCCAGAGGCTGGGCAGGGCAGGCTGCAGTTTGGCTGGTACCCACCTCAGGGCTGGAAGTTGTTTCAGACTCCCTGGAGCAGGCTGGACATTGGATGATACAAGGTTGGCAAGGTATGATCTGGACAGGGCAGGCCATGGCAGGCTTATGTGATAAAGTCGCAGCAGAATTCAGGGTTTCAATGTCTCCATCAATATCATCATCCCATATGTCTCCATCCCAATTCTCTGAATTCCACTCTTTTCCAATCAAAGTCTTCAGTTTGAAGAAACCCTGCAGGACTGGGATTTTAGTTTCCTTTGTAACTCCATTACTCATACAATGAGAGTCTGAGTTTGGTTCTCAGATATTTCAAGCCTGTGGCACAGGAGACAAGATTTTCTTTCAGAGCACACATAGAAACTTTTGCATCATCCATGTGGAGTTTAAGTTTCAAATCTGAAGCCTTTAACTCATCTCTTTCTTTTGTAACACTATCCAGACTATCTAGGAGGAGCCAGCCAACATCATTACACTGTTTGACTGCACAGAACTCTGTTAAGGTATTGAAAACACTCTCACCCAGATCCTTGCTTCTTATAAGTATGGAAGTAGGCGAATACAGTGATGCTATCTGTGCATCTCGATTGCTAACTCACACCATAAACCATTAGCAGCCTCTTTGTTATTGGAAAGGGAATTGTCAGTTCCCTTGAGTTCAATTAAAGAGACTATTGCAAAACTCCCCAAACCACCTCAGACACCCCATGTAAAGACTCTGTTCCTCAAGAACCACTCCCAGGCATTCTTGGGACTTGGAGTTGTCCTGGGTGGTACCCCAGGGACAATTGCCGGATGTTGTATGTCCTCCCATGGCCCACTGGATGGAACATGGGAAAGTGTGGGCTATGGTGTGGAACACGGGACATGGGGTGCAGCGATGCCCAGAGATGTACTCACCAGATGCAATGGATGTGACATGATGATGGGGAAGAGTGTTACTGAGGGGGGAGTGGTGGGGTGGGGGTGGTGGGGGCAAATGGGGACCTCATATATATATATTTTTAATGTAATATCTTTTTAAAAAATGAATAAATTGAGTAGAAATTGGAAAAAAAAACACCACTCCCTGTACAAAGCTGTATAAGTCAGTGTTCTCTAGGGAAATAGAATCAACAAGAAATTATGTCAATAGCATGTGATTCTATAAGAATCTCTCACACAGCCATGGGGATTCACAAGTCCAGGTTCCACAGGCAGGCTGCAACCAGGGGCTGCAATGAAAGTCCAGTGAAGGTTCTTGACAAATTCTGGGACATATTGGCTGTACAAAGATGGGCTGGGCAATTCTCTTTCAATGCCAGAATCACTTCCCCCATATATATATATATATATATATATATATATATAAAAGAAGTTGTGAACTTACAAAACAATCATGCTGATATGCAGAATTCCCATACTACAAGCCTTCAACAACCACACCATTGTGGAACATTCATTTGTTACAGATTATGAGATTTATCATCAGACTATTACCACTAAATATGGTCCATAGCATACATTTAGTATATCTCTTCTGTACTCCCCTAGCCTTAACACGTACATTTTGATATTGATGTAAGAATGTTACAATCATGGTTGTTAATAACTTTTAATTGGGTTTTTGCTTTCTTAATGTTGGGTGGCATTTAACTGATTGGGTTAAGCATCACTCACTGCTGATGGCAATGCCCCTGACTGATGTAATTATAACCAGCTATCCATGATTTACCACTGCAGTAGAGTCAATGGTGACTAAAGTTCATAAATGCTCTTGTATTACAGTTAGCTCAGTGCTTGCTTGACCAAACAACTGGGCACAATTACATGGCTGAGTTGACACATTAGCCTAACTGTCACAGATCTGTAGTGAGTTCAGCTTGTGAAACAGTAAAGAAAAAGGCATGTAGTATCAGTAATGGTCAGTAAAATTCATAAGGACTGTAAGGTCTCAGACCCATATCTTCCAGAATGGACCTGGTTTGGTGAGGAAGAACACTTGCAGAGAAGGTACATAATTAGTGCTTGTGAACTCTATGCCTATTTTCAATCCAGGCTGCTCAGACAGGATTGAAGACCTTAGCCAGGAAAAAAGCTGGGGGCTTCCAGACTTCATCCATTGAACCAAAAACCCCTGGTGCAGTGGGTCACTATCCCTGTTGATGAACATCACCTGATCACCCAGGGTTGCTCAGTGGAAGGTGAAGCTAATCATTTGAGGAGCTGCCATGTAGCAGTTGGTCTGGGATGTCCAGGGTTCTGCACCAGCTTAGGGAGCCAAATAGACCACCAGTCACTCAGGGAGGTCACTTGACTGTCAGAGAGGCTCGCCAAAGTAGGTGACAGATAATGTAAAAATGCTGTGGGAAGAGGGCTACAAGTCTGGACTTCATCTAGACCTTTGGGGGAGGTACATGTGAGGGAAATGACATAATTGTTAGGGTTTGAAATGTAGAGTCAGGAAATTGTGTCAGCATTGGGGCCATTCTAGTGGCTCATGAACATCCTTTGGGCATTGATTCTCTCCCCCAACAGCTTTGAGAAAGCAGCATTTTTAAGGACTGTCTCAACGGTGAAAGCAGGAAAGCAATTAGGAAACATTCTGAGATGATTGAAAACAAAACCACCACATACAAAAACTTACAGGATGTAGCAAACGCAGTACTGAGGGGGGAATTTATAGCCCTAAATGCTTAAACTACAAAAGAAAAAAGAGCAAAAGTCAAACACCGAACTGCACATCAGGAGGAACTAACAAAACAACAGCACAGGGAAACGGACTTTGGCCCAGTGGTTAGGGCGTTTGTCTACCATATGGGAGGTCTGCGGTTCAAACTCCAGGCCTCCTTGACCCATGTGGAGCTGGCCATGCACAGCGCTGATGCGCGCAAGGAGTGCCGTGCCACTCAAGGGTGTCCCCCGCGTAGGGGAGCCCCATGCGCAAGGAGTGCGCCCATGAGGAGAGCCGCCCAGCGTGAAAAGAAAGAGCAGCCTGCCCAGGAATGGTGCCGCCCACACTTCCTGTGCCACTGACGACAACAGAAGCGGACAAAGAAACAAGACGCAGCAAATAGACACCAAGAACAGACAACCAGGGGAGGGGGGAGGAATTAAATAAATAAATAAATCTTTAAAAAAAAAAACAACAACAGCACAAACTAAATCCAACACAAGCAGAAAGAAATCACAAAGATTGGAGAGTTTAAAAACCAAAAATGAAAGGGAAAAATATATATTTTTTCATCTAAATATCATCTAAATTAATGCAGAAAAGGCATGTGACAAAATCCAGCATCCTTTCTTCCTAAAATCACTTAGAAAAATAAGAATAAAAGGAAACTTCACCAACATTATAAAGGGCATACTTGAAAAACACCACTGCAAACACCATATCACTGGTGAAAGATTGAAAACTTTCCAAGATCTGGAATGAGACAAGGATGCCCAATGTCACCGATGTAATTCAACATTGTACTGGATGTTGTAGGCAGAGCCAAGTAAGCAAGAAAAAGAAATTAAAGACATCCAATTAGGAAAAGAAGTAAAACTTTCTCCTTGCAAATGACATGATCTTATATATAGAAAGTCCTGTACATTGTACAACAAAGTTATTCAAGCTAACAATTCCAGCAAAGTGCTGTTTGTTGAGATAAACATGAGCAAATCAGTAGTATTTATGTATAATTTCAGGAAGAAGTGAAAAAAAAAGTCCATTTCCCACTACCAGAATAAATTTAACTGAGGATGTAAAGGAATTATGCATGGGAAACTTCAAAATTATGAATACAAAAATAATTTTTAAGAGAATGGAAGGATATTCCCTGCTCATGGATTGGAAGATTAAATATACCAAGATATATGAATTACCGATGCTACGCAGTCCCAATGAAAATTGCAATAAACAACTTTGTAGAAATGGAAAAGACAAGTCAACACATTTATTTGGAAGGACATACAGTCCCAAAAAGCCAAAACCATCATGAAAAACAAACTCAGAGGACACACACTTCTTCACTTTAAAACATATTACAAAACTACAGTGGCATAAACAACATGGTCCTGGGACAAGTAGATACATAGACCAATTGAACTGAATGGACCCTCAAAATTATTCAGAAATAGACTCTCATAACTATGGCCAATTGATTTTTGACAAGGCTGCCAAGTCCACTCAAAATAGTCTCTTCAATAAATGATGCTAAGAGAACTGGATATTCAAATGTAAAACAATGACAGAGGACCCTGATCTCATCTCGTATACAAAAAATTAACTGAAAATGTATAAAGATCTAAAAGAACTAGTAAGATAAGATTTCTAGAACAGGAAATGATCTTCAGCACCTCATGTTGGGCAATGGTTTCTTAGACTTTACACCCAAAGCACAAGCAACAAAGGAAAAATTGATAAGACCTCATCTAAATTAAAAAGTTTTTCACCTAAAATAATTTTATCATGAAAATGAAAAGACAACTCATTCCATGGGAGAAAACAATTGGAAACTATATATCCAATTAGGGTTTAATACCTAGACTATACAAAGAAATCCTAAAACTCAACAATACAATGAAAGAAAACCCAATTAAATATGGGGAAAAGACTTGTGTCTCCAAAGAGTATACACAAATGACCAGAAAGCACATGAAAAGATCCTTACCTTCATTAGCTATTACGAACATGCAACTCAAAACCAAACTGAAATACCATGTCACACTCACTATAATGGTGTTATTAAGAAACAGAAAATAAAAAATATTGGAGAGGATGTTGAGATATAGAAACACCCATTCAATGCTGATGGCCAAGTAAAATGGCCACACAGCAGCAGTTGGACCTTGCAATATGGAGAATACATTCCCTTTGAAAATTCTGTGATGACTGGTTGCCATGGTTATCTCATGATGCATGTAAGGCTCACGGTCCTAACTGTCACTCTATGCCCAGAGAGATTTGGAGTTGGTAGCAGGTGAAAAAGCTCCCAGCTTAGTTTCCACAGTACATAGAGGTGGGAAATCTCAATTGCTGCTTAAGAGGTATGATCATATTGGCCTACATGATTAATTCAATCCCCAAAAAATTGGCAGGAAATTTTTCCACAAAATAGGATTCACTTTTCTTCTAGTTTCTCCTCTCCAATTTGTCCTAAAGAGTTTTAGATGTGATTTATACTTTTCTCTTAATCCTTATTTTATATTTTAGATCCATCTATCAAGCTGGTTGCCTCAAAATGAGTCTCCCTTTAGAAAAATTTAGCATTTCTTATAAAGTTCTTTACCATTCATTCTCTTCCTCAAGACCATGTCTGTGTTAATGTTATTTTACTCAGCAGGGATGTAGTAAAATAATTATTATAATAATTATTATGGAGTGAATCTGGATTGGTAGGGACCAGAAAAGATGCATTTCATATGATGAGGTGTACTAAAGATGTTTTTAACACCCTTTTCAACCTCTATTCATCATTAAGTGTATATATAACTCAGTATACTTGGGGTATGTTAGTACCATTCATATAACTAGTTTTCCAAACCTAGCTATAAGAACTTGAGTTTCCAAATGTCAGTTTATAAACCAATATACATATTTCCTTTAATCCTTGGGGGTTATACAAAATTTTCATTTTAGGAAGTTACCTACTGATTTTCTCACTGCCCTGTATGCTCTTCAATAGTAAGTATGGGGAAAATAGAATAATTTTTTTCCATTGTGTTTTACATCACAAAATAAGCTTCTTTAGATGTTGACCATAATAACACATATTAGACTTGTTAGTGGTTCCATGGTTTAGGAAGCTAGAGCATAAGTAAGACAAATGTTGAAGTTAAATGGAGTGATTCCCTTCACTATCCTTTCTCATTAATGGATTGTCTATCTTTACCTAAAAGGGCATATGATTTTGCCAGATTTCATGGTGGGATTTCTGTGGGATAATAGCAGAGGGTGCAGGTAACTGAGTGCAGCCTGGGGGAGGGAGAAGAAGGGACATCCCTTAGTACATGAGCAATTGGGGCCCAAAGAAAGGAGGCTAGAGGTGCTGAGGAAAATCCTGGGTGAGGATAGCTATGGATGGGACTCTCTCCTCTGCCACTGCTTGTTCAGACTTGAGTGCAAGGAGAGCACATTCTTTGCAGAGCTCTCATGTGGCAGCTCTTTGTGAAAAGGTGGGTTCTGAGCCAGGATGGGAATCAAGCACACCCCTGATCACTAGGAGAGATTACATGCCCCCAGGAAGGCTCACATGAGGCAGCTAACAGTGGGAGTATTTGGGGCACGATGTTCACAAGTTTTGTTTTTCCCTGGTCCTTCAGAGGAACTCTATGAGGGGAAACCTGAGTTATGGTTTGGGTCAGAGAACTCACTTATGCAGAAGGCAGGGTGAGGGTTTGAACCACTCTCTCTCCTGTAATAAAGTAGTTGGCAGGCCTTTCTCCACAGCTCCTGGGAGGTAACTTGTAACCCCAGAATCTGCTGAGTGGGGGCACTGACTACATTTCCTGACTAGAATCATTCACTCAGCAGTGTTGTTGACCACACAGGGTTGATGTGGGATCTCAGAACAGAGCACGTGTTCTCTGTGAGCTGTAAAGGATCACCCCACTGAGGGCTGAAAGTCAGTGTCCATCCCCCTTGTCCTGGAACCATCAGGCACCCACTCTGGAGGGAAGTACTAGCAAGTTTCTTGCAAATTCCTCCCAACATTTAATAAGTGAACTCTTCTGGGGCTCTTCTGGGGCTGTTATGATATATTGGGCATTTTTCTTAAGGATTTCCTTACATTTGCTTATTTTTAGTCTCATAATACAAACTAATAAGCAGGTCTGGCTAAAATCTTCAAAAGACAGCATGGAAAACTGGACACATAAAGAGTTTACATAATGTTCCCTGTTTTGGGTGGCCTCTGAATGAGATTTGAACACAGTTGACCAGACCTTGGCACCCATGCTTTTGGTCACTGTGCTCTGCTGCCTTCCTATGCTGTGTCATCTATATAAAGTACCCTACATCTGTCTTTTGGGTATCTAAAGTGAACCCCAAACTACAACTTTTTTTGAAACCCACCTTTGACTCAAGTGGGACACCTGTGTAGACTGTAAATAAGGGATCATAGTGTGAACTGTAAATAAATTAATAATGATTTCCTACATTCATCTGTTGGTAAGATGTCACCTGAGAGTTCTGTTGTGAATGCCTTTCCCAGTTCTTGTCTCAAGCATGAAAAAAGAAAATTTGCTACCCAGTCCAAAAAATCTACTATCTGACAATCCCATTCAGTTGGGAACCTCAAAATCAGCATCTGGCCAAAGAAAAGGGAGTGTCCTCAAACATTCCCTAGAAAGTATTCCACAGACAGTACAGTAGAAATGCAATTATTTTATTGCATCAGTAATGTTGACTGTAGATACTAAGTATTCCATATTGAGAAAAACCTTTAAAAAGGTTAAGCCATGATAGTTTTCTTAATTCACATGTGAAATTTTGCTTTTAGTAATGAGTCAGTAGTGCCACAACCACATAATTAAAAATGTAGTTACAACTAAAGTTGGTTCACATTTACTGGTAGATTGTATTTTAAGTTAATGTTTGGTCAGTCTATTTCTGAACATTAGTAGGAAGAGTTATCTTCTGAAAAAGTGCTGTTAGATTATTAAAAATCTGATATATTTTTAAGAGAAGTTTTAGATTCACATAAAAACTGTGGAGAATACAAACAATTCCCACATATTCCCCTGCCACCCTCCCAGTCTAGAGCCAGCAGTTTCCCCTGTTAATAACTCTCATCACTGTGGTATGAACAATTGAAGGGACAGTATTGATACAGTGTTTTGGAGGCTCACTCTTCCTAATCCTCAGCTTTGTGCATTTTGACAAAGGCATATTGTCATGTACCTACCATGACAGAACATCAGTGGTTGAATTGTGTCCCTCCAAATTACGTTGAGAAAACCTTGGTACCTGTGAGTGTGACCACTTTTGGAAATAAGATGTTTGCAAATGTGATTAAGATGAGGTCTACTGAATCAGGGTGAACTGAATCAGGTCTACTGAATCAGGGTGAACAAGTTATAATACAACTTGTGCACTTACAAGAAGGGAAGAGACAGAGAGGAGAAGACTGTGTGAAGATGGACCAACACTGGAGAAGCAGGCCAGGTGAAGATGAGGAAGAGATTAGAGTCATGCTGCCAGGAGCCAGGACACCTGGAGCCACCAGAAGCTGGAAGAGTCAAGGAATGGTTCCTAGCAAGGATCTTCAGAGAGAGACAGAGTATGGTGCTGTGGACACATTAATGCTGGACTTTTTGTCCTTAGAATTGTGAAGGTTTAAGTTTGTGTTCTCAAACCACCCAGTCTGTGGCAATGTATTATAGAAGTGCTAAGAAACTAAACACATATAGTGCTGGGAAGTAAGGTGCTGCTGTAACAGATACATGTGGAAGGCTCACAGAGGCTTCTAGGCAAAATATAGCCTCTGAGCAGTCATGGGTGAAATTAGCCCAGATATTTCCAGCCTACCTATAGCCATGACTCTGCATTGAAGCTTCAGACTCCAGAAAGCACAAATGGACCTCATCAATGTGCCTGTCTGGATTGCTAAAGATGTGATACAAAAACCTACTGAAATTGTTGTATTCCACAATTTGGGACAGTAGGGTTTTCATACAAAATAGCAGCAAAAATAATGCATTAATAAGAAATTTAAAATGTATGCAGGACTGTATATTGAAATCTGATTGACCTACCCTCCATTTTCTTTAGCCCCTAGGTTCTGTGTCTCAAGTAACAACAGTTAAGTTTTTGCACATCCTTTTGGATTGAGTAATTGAGTATTCATATAAAATTGACACTGTACCACAGTTTTCTAAGGGCTTTACCTATATGTACTCATGGACTTTTTTCCCTTTACTTTTAAGGAAATTTTAGATTACATGAAAGTTAAAGCAAAATTAGGTGGGATTCCCATATACCCCACCTCCACCCCCTCACACTTTACCCATTAAAAACATCTTTCATTAATGTGGGACATTTTTTATAAATCTTGAAGCACTGCTACTAACCATGGTCCATAGTTTCTAAGGTAAGGCCCACTGATGGGTTGCCAATTTCCTGGGGATATCTGCCCTGGCTAGAATGTCCAGATGCCTTTAGAGCCCTCAGGAACACTCCTGCCTGAGGCATTATTTACTGTGGCAGCCACAGAGATCCTCCTGTGACCTGCCTAAAGTTTCCTCTGGAATGACTTCCTGACTCATACTGAAGTATCCTAGCCATAAACACTCATTTGTATTTAATATTCCCTCTCTTGGTCAAGGTCTTTTTACAAATGTATCTCTAGTTGGCAATTGGTAACAATCCCTCAGTGCCAAGGGGGCCCATCCTTGGGAGCAATGTCCCATGCTGGGGAGAAAGCAGACTTCTATGCTGAGTTTGGCTTAGAGAGAGGCCACATTTGAGCAACATACACATTTTCAGAAGGTAACTCTTAGGCAGTATATATCACTAGGCTAAGTTTCAATTTTACAAGAATGAAGTTCATAACTACCAGCATTAATATCAAGGGCCTGGCATATTGGTCTGTCCTCTTTTAGCTAGGTTCTGATGATGTATTGAAGATATTCTTGCCACTGTATTAGAAAATGTAGCAGGGCTCCAAGAATGGGAATTGAAAGTTTTGTTGGTTATTGTATGGGTTCCATCTACTGAGATAACACCCCATGACCATATGGACACATTCATAATCCCTAGAGGCATGCCTGAGGTGCACCCTTTCCCACGCATCTGTCCCTCACTGTCACCCTGCACCAGTAGACCTCCCCTGCCATAGCTGTAACTTTTGTGTAGTTCAAAACCTCCCCATAAAGAAAGTCAAAAGTTGTTTGCATTGTGACTTTCATCACCTTAATATCTGTTATTTTTTATGTATACTTACAATTTCATCTGTATCTTCCCCCAACGTCTTATTTTTTTTCACTTTATCTTCAAAGAAGCTTTAGGTTACAGAAATGTCACATCAAAAATATAGGGAATGAGCAGATGTGGCTTAAATGTTTGAATGCCTGCTCTCCACATGGGAGGTCCCAGTATGATTCCCAGTGCCTCCTAAAAACAAAGACAAACAAAAAGTAAATGAAAAAAGCAAACACACACACACAAAAACAACTCAAAGGAACTGATGTGGCTCAGTGATTGACTACTGGCTTCCCACTTACAAAGTCTGGGTTTCACTCCCTGGTCCTGGTACCTAAAAAAAGAGAGAAGAAAATAGAAGAATATATAGGTGATTCCCATATACTGCATCTCTTCCCATCTCATATTTATTCCTATTAGCAATATCATACATTAGTAGGGTTCATCTGTTACAACTGAAAAAAAAACGGAAGCATTGCTACAAACTATGGTCAATGGTTTATGTTATGGTTTACACTTTGCATCATACTTTTATACGTTTTCACACAATGTACAGTCATCTGTATCCATAATTGCAAAATCAGACAGAACAGTTCCAATGCCCTCAAAATGCCCTATGATCCATCTATTCTTCCCTCCCTCTTCCCTCAGAACCTATGTTAGCCACTAAGTTTCAGTTTTCCAAGAATAAGGTTCATAGTCTTATGCATTAATAATGAGGCTTTGACATACTGGTCTGCTTTTATTTGGCACTGCCCATGTACTCTAGAGATTCTTGCCCCTCTCTTTGAGTATATAGCAGGATTCCCAGGATGGAATTTTAATATTTTCTCATTGTTTGTGGGTCTCCATCCACTGATATAACACCTTATGATAAGATGAACACATTCATATTCCTTTGAAGCATCCCCCAGGGGCATCTTTTTCTATATGCCCCCTAGCACCGGTACACTGCACCAGTGACCTACCTGCTGTATTTGCCAAAAGAACATTCCCATGCTTGTAGTCCCAACACAAACCAACAAATCCCAAGTACACTTGTTCCTTCCTCCAAGACTTCCACAATTCCATACAGTCCAAATTAAATACCTCCACCATGCTCACCCTTCCATTCCAGTTCCATCAACCCACTCATATCCCTGCATCACCATCACCCCATCCACTGCCAAACCCCCCTTTCTGCCTTATCATAGGCTCTGCCCATATTGAGCTTGGTTCACCACACTCAACTCCCTTTCTGTCTCCTTTAATCTATCTTCCAGACTCTCTGTGAGTCTCCTAAATAAACTTAGGTCATATCAGTGAGGTCAAGAAGTATTTGCCTTTAGTGACTGGCTTACTTCACTCAACATAAGGTCAAGATTCATCTATGTTGTCACATATATCAACACACCATTCCTTCCTACAGCTGAGTAATATTCCATTGTATGTATAAACCATATTTGCTTATCCATTCATTTGTTGCTGGTCACAATTCTTTTGCATATATACCCAGTGGTGGGATTGCACAATCATATGGCAATTCTATAATAACCCTTTTGAGCACTGCCAAATCATCCTCCAAAATGGCTGCACCATTCCACATTCCCAGCAGCAGTTGAAGAGGGTTAGTCTTTAAGGAAATGGAGATTCCATTTTTAATAAGTAGGGTGGCTAATATTTTAGAAAGAAACAAAACTAGAAAATAACAAATAGAGATGTGGATATGAGTAAACTGGAATCCCCATATATTGGTGATAGGAATCTAAAATAAAGCAGCCAATTCGGGAAATAGTTTGACATTCCCTCAAAAAGCTAAATCTAGAACTACTATATGACAGCTACTTATTAGGTTTATATATTAAAGAATTAAAAACAGAGGCTGAAAGAGGTACTCGAAACCAGTATTTATTGCAGCATTATTTGCAATACCCAAAAGCTGGAAACCACCTAAGTGTGCTCATATAGAGGAATGAGTTTTTTTAAAAGTGGCATATCCATACAATGGAATATAATTGAGCCATAAAAAGTATTGAAGTTCTGATACATACTACTATATGCATGACCCTTAAAAACGTACTGAATAAGGCAGACATAAAAGTAAAACAGTTGGTGACTGCAATTATTTGAAAGCTAAGAAAAAGTAAATTCACAGAAACAGATAGGAGATTAGAGTTTATTACCAGGGACTAGCAGAAAGTAGAATGGGCTTAATAGCTAATAATTACAGAGTTTCTGTTTCAGGTAATGAGAAAGTTTTGGAATTGAATGTTTGGTGACAGTTACAAAACACTGTAAATGTAATTGATTCAAGTAAATTGTACATGCTGTAAAAATGGGTAAACTGGCAAATTTTCTATTACATAGCTATCTCATTAAAAATTTTTTAAAAATCCTCTAGAATGGATGGGATATTAAAAGTCAACAAGGCTGTGAGGCTGAAGCAGTATTTCTTGAAATCAGTGTGATACTATTTCCTTGGACTTCAGAATAGGTTGGATATATATCATCATACTGTATAGTTTAGTACCACTTATACATGAACTATTTCACATTGACTTAGATTGTCTTCAGCTACAAAGCCAAGGATTCTGATTATATTCCACTCTTTCCTTTGTCTCTCTTTCCTACATGAAGGGTTTCTGGGTAGCTCCACCATCCTTGTTTGCACACTGTAGCCTCTTGTCTGGGCAAAGCAAAGTGCCCTGAGTAATGCAGGAGCTGCACCCCAGTGTAGTGATCATTACTCTGTGTCCCCCTAGCTCCCATGGAAGATCTAGTAGAGGAGCCTTCTAGTGACAGGGTGGTTGAGGAGGTCCCATCTAATGTTGAGGTGAAGTCATCTGTTTTTGTCTAAGATAGAAATGTTCCTTTCTCAGATTTGTCCTTTTTTAAATTTGAGTACAGCACTTATTATATGATGGTATGAATTATAAATATTTTTAAAGATTAGACTACAGCATAATTATATTTTTTCTTCTCCTCCCCCAGCCCCACCCCCACCTCCATCCTACTGTTCTTACTGTCTGTGCCCATTCACTGTATGACCTTCTGCATTTTTGTCTTGTCTTCTCATCTTTCTCCTCTAGGATTCACTAGGACTCAGTCCTGGGGACCTCTGATGTGGAGAGAGGTACCCTTTCACATGTGCCACATCAGTTCCTGGTCTCTGCTGCCCTTCACTTTGACTTTCCCCTTTGTTTCTCTTTAGTTGCATCATCATCTTACTGTGTGACTCACCTAAGCAGGCACTGGCTCACCACAGAGGCACTCAGCTCACCATGTGAGCACTAGCTCACTGCAAACGTACTCACACAGGCACTTGGCTTAACACATGGGCACTTGGCTTACTGTGTGGGCACTGGATCCCTTTACAGGCACTGGCTCAGCACATGGGCATTCACATGGACAATTGGCTCAGCACATGGGCACACAGCTCACCATGAGGGCACTTGGCTCACTAGGTAGGCACTGGCTCACCATACAGGCTCACTTTCTCTTTTTTACCAGGAGGCCCCAGTGATCAAACCCAGGTTCTCCTATATGGTAGGTGGAAGCCTTATCACTTGAACCACATCTGCTTCCCTGAACTACAGATATTAACTATCTGATCCAGTGGGGGTGGATTCCAGGGGCCTGTGGGAAGAAGTGGGGGCAGGGAATGAGAAGAATGTAGGCAAAACAGGATTCTGATCAAGCCTCGTTTATTGGGGGTAGAACATGGGAATATATACTGAGGGAAGGGAACGTGTCCATGGGTGATAGGTTGGTCTTGTGGGTGGCAGGCATCCAAGGAGGGAATTGGCTGAAAATTTGTGCCAGGTCTGCAGAATTTCACGCCTTGTGCATGCGTGCTGCTGTGGTTACCAGAGTTGTGGTGGGAAGGGGAGAACAAAGAAACAAGGAGGAAGAAGAAGAAGGAAATGGCGGGGCAGGGCTAAGGTAGTTGTGAAATCTGCCCATGTTGTTGGAGGCTGTAGATTTCACAGTGGGTGGCTCCCCACAGCTCCCCCTTCTCTGTTTAATATGTTAGGAACTGAAGTGAAGAACAGCTGGTGATGGCTCATGTTAGGGCAGGGCTTATGCTCAGTGGTGATGTGTGGCTGCAAGGTGCTCCTGTACTGAGGGGGCTGTGCCTGTCTTAGGTTGGGGCTGCACCTGTTAAGTGATCAGTCTTACCTGTCATTGGGAATCATGGCAGCAAAAGGCCACATCTGTCTTAGGTTGACTCATGGGTCAGCCCAGTTGCCCGTCGTTGGCTAACCAGACCAGCGCCTCAGCGATAAATGACTTGCAAATATAACAAGCTATAACAGGGAGCTCTACACCATGCATGACGTACATGATGTGCTGAGATTAGTGGGTGAGGCCACACCACCCTGGTCTTGTTTGGCTAGGGCACCTGCTGCTCATCTGAACCACTAAACTCCTCACTGAAGCTGTTTTCCTTACTGAAGCTGTTCAGCAATATTAATTAAACAAAGAAGGGTTAGCTGCAATAGGGGCAGTTGTGACCGTGGGCAGGGAGGACAGGCAAAGAAATGCCATTAGGGTACAGGTTGGTGATGAGGCAACATAAGAGATTTGCATTTTCAAAGGTTGGTTGTTTGTTCTTTGGTCCAGATAGGCTGGTATTGATGAACAGCATCAAGATACATCACATGGGCAGAAATTTGCTTCATCCTTTCTTGGAGAAATTTAAGGAGACAAGGTGCAAATGCACAGATTAAAAGGAGAGTGATTAGGGGGCTGAGGAGGGGACCTAGTCACATTATGAAGGGGGAGGTGAGCCAGGCAGATAAGGAGAGGTTGATTGGGAGGGCAGTATTCCTTCCCCCAATTCTCACAATTTCTTAACATTTTGCTCAACAATACCAGATTCATTTATATAGTAGCAGCATTCCTCCTGGAGGAAAAGGCAGGTTCCCCCTTTTTTCAGCTGTAAGTTAAGGGCCCTGCAGTTTTGAAGGACTACTTGGGCGAGGGATGTTAGTTGCCACTGCAGAGAGTCAAGAGACTGTGCACTGGATTCTAGGCTAATTTGTCATTCTTGTTTAAAGTATTGCAAGCTGATGAGGCCATGACCAAGAGCACCACCTGCCGTGGCAGCTGCAGTGACAGAACCTGTGAGGCTAATTTTTTACCAATATAGGGAGGAAGGCGGCTCTCTTTGACACAGATGCAGATAGTAAAATTTTTAGTTTGCCTTCTCCATAGTATGTTAGTTGCGGGGTAATGGCTACTAGGATGCAAGGCCTCATTTTTATAGAATAGAGCATTTCTGGGTTATAGTTAATTTTCCAACAATCATAAGTAGGATTCTTGGTTATGATTAAATTGTAAGAGGGAAACAAAGTCACAATAAACTGAGTATTACTATTTTTGAAGATAATTATGGCCTGATTTTTAACCTACATACAGGAAGGATGGTTACTAATGCATAAGGGTTGATAATCAAATGGTAATATGAGATTATCGATTCTTTGTCTTTCTTTATAGAGTTTAATTGGCAATCGATTATCAATTGGTTTAGGGAATATATGGGTTTTATTCAGATATATATGAAAGAATGTATTTTTCCAGGTTAACACTCTAAGTAATGGGGGTTTAGGTATAAAGGCCTAATAAGTGTAATTACTGGCAGCTTCCTTATTACTTACGATCACCATCATCAGAAGTTGTAGAAGACTCCATCTCTTCATTCTGGGGTTTAATCCTTTTCAGAGATAACTAAATTTGTTCTCCATTTTCTGAAATGATAAGAGCATAGCCTCACCCCCTTACTTTAATCCTGCTTTTTTCCATTCATTGCTTAAAATATCTTTCTAGAATATTGGTTGATCTTCATTTCCTGTGTCTACTGTAGATGTTTGACATTTTCCAGAGTGACATTCCACAGGTGTTAATGAATTATAAACATTAAGAAAATGTAAAGTAAATAAAGCTTTTGCTAATTAATCTTTTGGTGTCATAATAACATTATTTCCCCCTTTTTGTTTTAAAAGCATAGTTTTTAGGGTATGATGGTTGCATTCAACTATGGCTTGACCTGTAGGATTATAAGGAATATTAGCAACATATTGAATACCATATTTTAAAAGGAAAGATTCAAAGGATTTACTAATGTAAGGTGTATTATTAATTTTTAGAGGGCATCCCATTACAGCAAAAGCAGACTATAGATGTGAATGAACATGATGCAACTGTTCCTTACTTTGAGCAGCAGTGTACATAAAATGAGAATAAGTGTCAATATAAACATGAACATATTGTAGTTTACTAAAGGATGGTATGTGAGTAACACCCATCTGCCATAATTGATTAGTAGTCAGGCCTCTGGGATTAGTTCCAGCCTAAAAAGGCACCACTGTTAGTGGTCCACAAGTAGGACAAGCGTGAATAATTTTTGTGCCTGTAGTTTTGTTAACTTTTGATATTTATTTCACACACCTTTAGCATTAATGTGAGTTAGAGCATGAGCACCTTGTAAACACCCTACTAATAAATCAGCTCGAGCATTATTTGCTGTCATAGGACTAGGCAAAGAGGTATGAGAGCGTATGTGAGTAATGTAAATAGGATGCTGTTTTAACCTGATGAGATGTTGCAAGTCAGTGAAAAGTTGAGATAACTTATTAGTAGCAAAGATATGAGCTGTTTCAATATACTAAATAGTAAGGCATACATATTCAGAATTAGAGACAACATTCAAAGGTTCCTTAAATATTGTTAACACCTTAATGATGGCAGCAAGTTCAGTATGCTGAGCAGACATGAATGGAGTCTGCCAAGCCTGTTCTTTTCAAGAAGTAATGTATGCTGCTTTTTTATTACTATTACAATCAGTAAATACTGTACAAGATGCTTAGGCCATGCACATAGTCCTGAAAAGCACTGCAAAAGTTCATTGTTAGGTTTTTTTATAGATAGAGGAATGCAGCTGGCTTGATTTGTGTAAGAAGACACTAAAGAAAGTCTTAGCAAGTTTTAAAACAAAGTGATAGCTGTGCTGGACTTTAACTTTTTGCAACAAACTAGCAGTGTTTGGGATTGCTGCATACTAGTGTTGTTACTTTAATCTATGATAAGAGGTTGTTTCTGTGACACATACTCTTTTATTATAATTAAAACCATGAATAACCACACTGTACTTCTCTTTAATATTATGCTGAAATATTGGTAACTTTATACACTTTTAAGCATTTGTAGAAACCTTTTGTTCATATGACTTTAATTAATAGAGGGTTTAAGGGAAGAAAAAACTTGTTAATTTTATAACACTGTAAAACACCTTTTATTTACTTATAACATATTAAAAGAACTTAATTATTACTTTAATTTTTCTTTCAAGGTAAAAGAACAAATCTCTTATAATTAGTTTGGAATAAAAGGCTACTGTTCAGGATTAGGTTTTGAGAAAGCAGTTTTGAACATTATGTTCCTTTAAAAGAGATAAAACTTTCCTTTCTTGGAACACCGAGGAAATGATAAGCAGAAGAAGCACAAGAAGCTATTTTGATAAGACAGACTTTCTTTGTATACTGATTATTGAGGATAAGAACTTTTACCAAAACAGATTAATGATGAGAGGCCTTGAGAAAGAATAAAAATTTTCAACTTTGCATCAGCATACTACTTGATACTAAAGCCTTTAAAATTTTATAGATAGACCCATCAAATCTTATTCAACTTTAACTATAAAATTTCCTTTTTCACGAACCTTCTGCACTTTTAGTGGTCACTCAGGTTTTGTTCCATATTTTACCCTTTCTTAATAACCAATCATTTTATCTTAGGACAAAATTATCCCATTTCCTTAATAATAAAAATACATTCCATATAGCCTACATACAAAGTTATCAAGCAAACTTTTTATAACATAATACCATGAACACTAAATGAGCTTGTTAAAATAATGAACTTTTCTTTACTTTAAATACTTAGTAGCATGCAATATCAGAAACAGTTTCCTAAAAGCAAGTTGTCAAGGGAGGCTGGCTGCAGCCAAGCTTCCCTGTTATAAAATTACTTTTTATTATTATTATTATTATTATTATTAATTCAGGTTTGTTTAATAATGACCTTTTGGAAATAGCCACTTAAACACTTTAATTTAAATAATGCTTTATAAGAACTTTTGTAATTATTTATAACCATATAGACTATAATTATATCATTTTTAGACAAATTTTATCTTTACAGAACACATTCCCTTACTTAAAGTTATCACAATACCTTCTACAACTTGCCACATGCAAATTAAGTTTCAAGAGTTTATGAAAAATTAACCATCCTACTTTAGGACAAAACACACCCCCTTGCAAAACCCATTAAATTTCTGCTAGCATGGCCACAAACACCCAACTCTTTAACATTCATTCAAGTTTCGCATCCCCCACACCACCCTGCAAAGAAAAACAAGCCATTCATTTCAATCTAGGCAAGAACCATCCCCTATGAAAAGGCATAGTAATTTTGTTAATCAAGATTTACAATTTTTATCATTGTAGATATCTTATTAACATTTAAACTTATGTATTAATATAATTAACTTAACTATTAATATAAGTGCTTATTTAATTTTTGGCCATTTGAATAGAGCTCTTTTAAAAATTTCTACTAATTTATATTTACCATCCGGAGGTATCACAATATACACTGACATTGAATGAACAGACAGACAAACACAAAAGAGTTACAACACATTAACAGAAACATACAATTTATTTACAATCGACTCATAATTCTTACTTTATTGGTATAGCTGCTTTTAAATCCTCTGTTATATATCACATCTTAGATTGTACCTTTTAAGATTTCTTCTGGAATTCATGTCACCTGTAATATGCAAGCTTGTGCTTGGAAACATTATTAGTTATCAGCAATCAGTTAAAATAACTTGAGCAGCATAAATATAGTTAAGTTTTTATTTTGCAGTTTAGACAGACCATTAACACACATTTTTGGATTATTACTGTAAGACTATACTGAGACTTGAAGTTCTGGAGAAAACTATTGATTTAAAACTGAAAATTCCTTTTAGACCTTGATAAAAACTTGGTACTAATTTTATTATCTTGGTTAAGTAAGCCCAATCAGAATTAGCATTGAAACAAAACAAAATACAAATGTTGCCACATTTTTCTCTCTTTCCAGTGGCTTAACTATATTAGCCCTCACTAGCCCAGAGCTACATTGTCATATAGACAGCAGGGAGTTTGAAGAGTTGTGAAAGGGAATGGCATTTGCTGGAGCAAAGTTGATTGCCTCATAAGCTTGTTTGGGTTTTGGGGCCTGTAGCTGGCCTCACGTTCCGTTTCCCTGATGGGGAGGGAGAGGTTGACACTGCATGTTGGTTTGGGACCAACAGCCACTAGCCCAGTGCTGGCTGTGGCAGCAATGAGGACAGACTTTAGGGGCACTACTAGGCTTTTTGTTAACACCGGGGGTGGGACAATCTTGGGTGAAATGGCCGGGATCACCACACTTAGAACAAGTTCTTATTTGCTGTGGCTGTAAAACCTCTTTTAAAGTGGTGGCCATAGCAAGGCCTTGTTGGTAGGTGGGGCCAATTTCAGAACAAAGCCTGATGTAACCAGACAAGTCCTCCTTCTTTCTATAAGGTCTAACTGCGGCCTGACAAGCCGCATTCACATTTTCAAAGGCAATTTGCTCTACATAGTCTGTTTCTGTATTGGTATCACCAAACAGTCTTTCTGCAGCCATGCACAATCTGCCTACAAAATCTGAAAAGGGTTTCTCTGGCCCCTGCTTAATATTAGTGAGGGAGGAGGCAGGGCATTCTTTTGTGAGCAACCTTTTGCAGGCCCTAAGGGCTGCAGTTTGAATTTGGGTGAATAGGCCAGGGTTATAATTCATATGCTGTACAGTGCCTTCATAATCTCCCGAGCCTGTTACAGAGCAGTGGGCCCATAGGTGGAGGCGGCAGTTTTAAGCTCTTTTAAAGATTTAAAGGGGAAAGTGGAATGCACACGAACTATCTTCACCTCACCATCTGCCTCATTATCTGCCTCATTGTTTTGCCCCTCAGTTTGCCTTTTGGTGACCCGGATATGCAAAAAAAGGGGGGGTTTCACTGCAGGGGATGCATGCCTGGGTGGCCTTTCTAAGCAGGTGCAGGTGGGTGGGAAGTTGATAAAAGGATTGTGGTTTACTGCCTTTCTGCATTTATGGTGTTGTAATCCTTTTAGCTGCTGTAGCTCCTTTATGAGTTGTAAATGCTCCCTTCCTGTGGAAACCAGGGATAAACTTCTTTTAGGAACGCAAAGAATTTAGAGAGTTCTTTAACATTAACCTTTGCTCCTCTCATCCTAAGTGGGGCCTGCAGGCCAGACAGGAAAAGGGAACGATTATTAGAGGATGCCTGCCCCATCCTCGCAGATCACCGAGCCTTCAGAAGATAGGCAGTCTTCTGAAGGTCTCTTCCGCCCAAGCTGATAGCTCAGGTCTTCTGCCCAAGCCGATGGCTTAGGTCTTCCACCCAAGCTGATTGCTCAGGTCTTCTGCCCAAGCTGATGGCTTAGGTCTTCTGTCCAAGCTGATTGCTCAGGTCTTCCACCCAAGAATTCTCAGGTCTTCCGAGTTCGCGTAGATCACCTGGCCAGGTTTTCCGTTGTGTCAGCGTATCAAGAGTACTTCATTCCTGGCCCCACCCACGTTGGGCGCCTCTTGTTCAATCTGGCGGGGGTGGATTCCAGGGGCCTGTGGGAAGAAGTGGGGGCAGGGAATGAGAAGAATGTAGGCAAAACAGGATTCTGATCAAGCCTCATTTATTGGGGGTAGAACATGGGAATATATACTGAGGGAAGGGAACGTGTCCATGGGTGATAGGCTGGTCTTGTGGGTGGCAGGTGTCCAAGGAGGGAATTGGCTGAAAGTTCATGCTGGGTCTGCAGAATTACATGCCTTGCGCATGCATGCTGCTGTGGTTACCAGAGTTGTGGCGGGAAGGGGAGAACAAAGAAACAAGGAGGAAGAAGAAGAAGGAAATGGCGGGGCAGGGCTGAGGTAGTTGTGAAATCCGCCCATGTTGTTGGAGGCTGTAAATAGATTTCACAGCGGGTGGCTCCCCACAATTAACCACTCTTTGGGGGAAGGATAGTTGGGAGATGCCTACCAAAAGATCTCAGACGATGGAAGTGTTAAAATGGCAGTGTTGTTTCATAAACCATATGGTAGTGGATTTATGCTTGAGCACCATTATTCCTTATCAGATTAGGACTTGGCTAATTGCCATCAAAATGGATTTGAGAAACACATACTGCAGGAAAAGTTGACTCCCAAAGTTAGTTGCCAGGCTTATTCATGGGGGCTTTGACTTTACTAGTGCTTCCTATATGTTTTTATAAAATCACCATCTGAACAGACCCTATTCAACATCATAGTATCCTCATAGTTTTCTTTTCTACAATTGCAGGGGAACTCCAGAGCAAGTGAAAAAGTAGGTGTTCTGGGCTCATCCAATGTCTGATGAGAAAACAAATATAAGAGACTCGGGCTTCAAACTAGAGACTCAGGCTAATC
Organism: Dasypus novemcinctus; assembly: GCF_030445035.2. Taxonomy (NCBI): domain Eukaryota; kingdom Metazoa; phylum Chordata; class Mammalia; order Cingulata; family Dasypodidae; genus Dasypus; species Dasypus novemcinctus. Next base: position 531,210 of record NW_026688148.1, read on the forward strand.
ACAGCATCATGGTGAGATGAGGATTAGGGGTATGATGAAGGGTTTCCATGGAGGAAATGTGCCCTTGTTACTACATTCTGTGGTAATGGCTGTGATCTCTCTAAGTTGTGCAAGTTTTGCATGCAAGGGGGTTTGCAGGTACTCTAGTTTTAGTTTCTGTGGTGTAATTTTTTAGTTTGTCTGTGAGCAAAAGGGGTGACCATAAGCAGCTCCCTAGATGTTAGGTGCCATTTACACTGGACAATTACCAGGGACAGTTTTCTCAAATACAACCCATCACCACAGCATGCTCTATGTATATGACCTTGTTCTGTCCTCACCACAGCTGGATCTGGGGTTTGCTTTCTATGATGGCAAAAAGATGTAAAAGTGAGGTACAGATGTGAACCCACACTCATGCACTGCTAAAGGAAAGGTCATAAATGTGAACTCAGCCATGTGTCATAATACTGTGACCTACAGACATGAACTTACCACACAACCATATGCTTGCTAGAAACCATGCAAGAGAGTTCTAGCACATGTGTATGTACCTACACCCAAATTACCTGGGCCTACAAAGAGACCAAAACTGCCCATCATTATAAAGTAGCCTCCATAGTCACATGGCCTAGGGAAGCTAGCTGTCCAGAATATTACAGACTTTGGCATAGTTATTAGTACCCAAAGCATACAGTACTCCCACATGCAAATGAGCAGCTCAAAATTCTGAGTTGTGTGGCAATACATAGGATAACATGGTCAATCCTAAGAGGGCTGAGGACACAGCTCAGCAAGTCACCAAAAGCAGACAGGCAGGAAATGGCTGTGGCTCAATCAGTTGGGCTCCTGTCTACCATACAGCATGAACCCAGGGCCTCTTTGTAAAGGCAGGCTCAGCCACATGCTGCAGAGAGCTACTGGCCCAGGCGCCATGGAATGCCACTGGCCCACAAGCACTGCAGAAGGTATCCAGGCCTGCAAGCACCATGGGGTGCCAAGTCAGCAAGGTGACATAACAAAAAGGGAGACAAGCAAAAAAACACAGAAGAGCATGCAGCAAATGGACACAGAGCAGACAGCAAGCAAGCCACAAAGCAGGGGGGAGGGGGAAATAAATAAGTAAAAATACAGACACAGAAGAACGCACTGTGAATGGACACAAAGAACTGAGAGCAAGCAAAAAAAAAAGCTGCAAAAGGGTGATTAAAAATACATATATATTAAGAAAAAGCAGATAGGCATTGAGAATACAATACAGTGCATTTGATAACATCATCCAAATGACACCATAGATGCTCGAATCATGAGTCAACACTATACTGTCACTGAAAAATAAGAACTCAGGAACATCATCATTCTTAACCTGGTTTCTAAAACCCTTCTTGAAACATTCTTAAACAGCTGTCTTTATGGGTGCTGGCACTCAATCTAGGCAGCCCTCCATAATGAGCATCCCAGAGTTGATGGCCAATAATGAACAAACAATATTTCAATGAATTAACAAAGGGGGTTGCAAAGAAAGACTGGAAGAAAATCCATAAGATTAATAAGCAGTGACATTTAAATGGTAATATTTTAGATCATCAATCTTCTACAATTGATTATCTTTATTACAATATGATACTGAATAAATGCAATGGAATGTACAATGTAGACTGGAATCTAGACCACCAAAAAAAAAGTTGCTTTTAATCAAGTGGAAATTCCTGTGGAACAAATGGTAAATGTAGCATCAGTACATGTGTATCCAAGGAGCTGAGTTTGTTGGATTTGTCAAGAGGATACTGGCAATTTAGGTGAGATACACTATAGAGAGGAGGTGTGATAGTACTCAGCCACTGGGTCACAGCATGTATTTTTGTGCCATTTGTACACTGGGTATGGCCAATTGCTTTAGGCTTCCATTAGCTACAAAGCTGGGGACACTGAGTTTTGTTTCTTTCCTCCTACTCTCCCTGCCATCTTTCTTTCATGATGGAAGGCCCCACAGCAGCAAACGTCATGCTTGTTAAACTACCATCTCTACAAAATTTAGCATCTTGTCCAAGGCCATAAATTTCTTTAGCAATTCATAAGCAACCCACAAATATGAGGCATTATTCTGTGTCCTCATAGCACCCCAGGAACAACTGATGGTGGCACTTCCAAAGGACCAAGACGATAAAGAGGTCCCATCTACAGCCAGGGTGAGGTTACTATTCTTTATCTAAAATGACAATGTTCCTTTTCAGTCACTTTCAGATGAGGATGCCTCATCATGTACATATTACATGATATAACACAATTTTCTTAGGGTAGGAAGCATCAAGTGAGAACCTCTATTAACTGATCCAACTTTGAAGAGATCATCCACAAAGTGGGGCAGCAGTTTACAAAGTAGTATTTTACTGAACTATAACTTTTTTTCACCTTAGATTGAGAATTTGCAATCACAATCAAAACTGAATTTAACAGATGCATGTCTCAGAAAAAACTCATGCCTCTCCTGAAGTGTCTGCTATAATTGCTTATCAGGTCTTGCTTGACCACTCTTTCACATCTGATTTACTAATGATGCCAAACAAGCAAAAGTCCTTTGCAAACAGACGAAACATGATATGATCCTCATAGGCTTTTCTCTAATTGCAGATGGCCCCAGGAGCAAGTCAGATTGGTAGGTATCTAGAATACTGATTAAGGAAATATATGGGTAAGATAAGTTTGCCTGTAGACCCATGGCGGCTCCAGGTACTGGTGGGAGTGAAGATTGTGGTATGGTTAGACATGAATTTCTCATGATAAGGAATATGGCCATTCTCTATTTTCCGGTAAGCAAATGCATTCCCTTTAGGAGGCATGGATTTGTGTGTACTGTGGTTAGGGCATTGTATGACTGACCCTATGGGCAGGAATTGTGGAGGTGTGTGGGGCATTAATGTGTGTTTCCCTAAGAGAAGCCCAACATACAAAGGACAATTGTCATTGAAAACTTTCTAAAAAACCATCCCATCACCACTGCATATTTCACATATATTAACCTGTAAAATCCTCACCAGAATCATTCTTGCAATGATGTACACTCTCCCCATCCCTTACATGAAGATTCTGAGGGGCATTGATTAATGACCCAAGACTTCAAATTCCTAAGTGGTAGAGTCAAATATTCTACCACTAATATCTGTGATAGTGCTACCTATCACAATATATACTAATATTGTGATAGTATATCACAATATACCAATATTGTAAGCTACTATCACTTACATCACAGGCATGATTTATTACTGACAATGAAGGAGTTTCCATCATCTGTATATATGCATGTGCCCTAGACAGTTCTTAAACACTGCACTTATATATTTGATATACTCAGGGGTCATATAACCCAGGGTTGCTTTAGTTGCATTTTACCAAACCTTTTAGTTATTAGTTTGAAAAGCAAGAGAAAGCCCAAAATGTTTCTGGTAAGTTCTGAGACTTGTGAGGCATCAGTAGAACAAGTTGCCAATCTCTGCCAATGTTGGGTCACAGCTCAGTGCATGGCCCAAGTAGACAGGTATTGGGGAGATATTTTCATCTACTTGATGACTTTATTGCCACAGCCATACAAATGATCATTCTGTGAGTACACATTGGAGAAACAGTAACCAGGAAGTAATCAAACTCCATCTTAGTCATAAGCTTCATGTTCATCACTCTCATTGCCACATTCCTGCATAGGTGGGATAAAGAATCAATGCTCAACCTCTCAATACAGTTAATCCAAATTAACTGTCCCACAGTGGGCTGGTTCATGTAAGCATGGAGAGTCACATCACTCAGTGAATACAAAAATACAGTAATGAAAAGAAAGAATTAAGGAAAAATATAAGTTGAACATGTTACTTTTAAATGGTAATGCTTCAGTATAATGCCAAGCTCTATAAAGACTATCCTTATGACACATCTCAGTGACTCAATACAAAGAATAATTTACCTAGAATTATATCCAGTCCACCAATACACACAAAGAAAAATACTACACAACAAATGAGTATTTTAGTAGCAGCATTTTGTAGTAGTGGAGATTGAAATGATCTTGTAAGTACAAAAGGATACTACAATTAGCTTTGATTCAAAAGAGGAAGGAAGAGTGATAGGACTCTGAGGGAATAGCATCTATTTAATACTATTTGTGGATTGGATATATCATGTTGCTCTTGGATGCCTTAAGCTACATAGCCAAACATTCTTGTTTCTCATTTGTTTCCTGTTCCTCTCCTCCTTTAAAATCCTTCTTCCACCAGAAAGCATGGGCTACCACACATCATTCCAGGCTTATTGCCCTCAGCTCCATATTTTCTTGCCCATTGCAAAGACATGCCAGCTGCCTGAATAATTCATGAACAACACCCCATGTAAAGATACTCTGTGTCCTCCCAGCAACCCCCAAGGGTCTGTTAGAGAAGTCCCCTAGAGATAGGGCAGACAAAGATGTTTCATCTAACTCAAAGGTAAGGTCACCCTTTCATTTACTGAAATAAACTTCCTAATTTTAGCTTTTATTAAGATATGAAAATCAGACCAAGTAATTATTCATGATGTATACAATTTCCTTGGTCAGGGGGAGTGTTCATTTGGAGCCTGTTACTAACTTAGCCCTGACACAAGAGGAACCACAAGGAATCACCTGTATGATACAGGGCTAGTTTTTCCTCATAGGATTAAGATTTTATTTCCAACCTAAATAGACAGGAGAGATGGATCAAACAGGAAAATCCTGTGCATTTCCACACATCTGTTACAGTTACTTTACGGGCATTTCACTGGACCACTTTTTACCATCAGCTTTTCTAAAGGAAGCAACAGAGTAAAATATTTGTGCAAACATAAACAGCATGGTCCAATCCTCAGTGTTTTCATTTCTCTAATTGTAGGTGGCTTCAGGAGTAAGTGCAAATGGTGGTATTGGTTACACTTTAAGAAAAAAAAATCTAGATAATTTAACCACAAGGTTTTTCATGCTTACTTTATTGTGGAGAGAAGCCTGCTTTCAGCTTCCACCGGGACATAAGAAATAGGGATGTGCTTCTGTTTAAGGTGAAGACAAATGGCCATGTACTACAGTACTTGGAAGCAGCTGTATTCCCATTAGGTGGTTTGGGATTTTGCTCATACTCCACCACAATTGCACACTTTACATATATTTGCACAGTCAATGGTCAAACTATAACACTGGACTTCAAAAGGGGCAGGAGGAGTGGTAAGAATCTCTCATTGAACAAACTGCTGCAGTTTAGTCCCTTTGCAGGGTTATTTCCTGCTAAACACCAGTGACAGCTTCCCTTGCTATTGCTGCCCCTCCATGGTGTGGTTCTTCCTCTCCTCAGCAGCTCACTTGTGCTTGCTGATTACCTGCCTCATAGACACTAATCCCTGTCCAAATAAGGCCTCATGACCAATCCAGGAGGAACACACCCAAGGTACTGACTGTGACTCCGTGTCCTCCAAGATCCTCCTGAAGGCCAGCTGGAATAGTTTCTAAGTGCCAGGGCAGAGAGCATGCACCATTTACTTCAAGGTGAGGTCAACTTTCTTCATCTGAGTTAGAACTGAGCCATTCTTCATTTCTTCCTTTTCCCATCTAATTCAGACATGAAAATTTGATCCTGTGCACTAGAGGTGGGAAGTACAAATGTCTGGTGGGTCAGTGATCAGTGGGCATCTCTTAGCTAATCACTATGTCAAGGGTAAAATCACAAAAGGCAGCATCAAGTTATTAACGATATGGTAGAAAAATATATTCTACTTGGGTTAAAAATTTTGGACTTAGTAATCAAAATGGACTTGAGAGATACATCACCCAAGACAAGCTTCTGTCTTTTCCTGATGTGTCTCCTTTCCTTGAGTTCTTTCCCATCCTGTATTCTAAAGTCACCAAGTGGACATAAGCTTCTGATATCACTATACAGTGAGTTCTGATCCTTACAGTACTTTCTTTTTTTTAATGAGCATTTATTTTTATTGTATTTTTTGTAGACACAGACCACAAAAAATGTTACATTAAAAAATATAAGAGGTTCCCACATACCCTCCACACACACCCTCCTCCAAGGTCAACAACTTCCTTCATCACTGCAGCACATCCATTGCATTTGGTGAATACATCTTGGAACACTGCTGCACCACATGGATTATAGTTCACACTGTAGTTCACACTCTCCCCCAGTACATTCAGTGGGTTATGCCAGGATATATAATGTCCAGCATCTGTCCCTCCAATATTTTCTTTGTAATTGCAGCCAGCCCATAGAGAAAGCAACAACGGTAAGTATTCTGAAATCTCACTAGCTGAGGAAAAAAATCCACATAGTAAAAAAAAAAAAAAAAAAAGGGTCTTCCCATGCTAGTTTAGTCTCAAGAAGTCCCTGATTATAGCCTCCTGGTAGGAAGGAGAATTGGGGTGTGGTGAAAGCTGCGGCTATTCCAGGTAAGACAACAATTATGTTTCCTGAGAAGCTGTGTTCTCTTTCTTTGGCATTAGTCTGTGTGCACCAGAGTGGCACATGATGAAATGAAAACAGACATATGTGGCCATTCATTAACATATGAGACAGGGAAGACTTGAGAAGGTGTACAAAGTATTCAGAGCTGCACATCTAGTGAAAACAGACCCAGGCACTGGAGATATTAGAGGCTTAGATTCCTAAACCACACACTTTCTTCATGCCTCTTCTGCCTGGCAGGGTCTCTAAAGTTAGAGTATGAATTTGTCAACATGTCCTATTTTAATTCCTGGTCCTGAGCCCCACAGGGTCAGTGCATGTATAGCAGATTGCAATTTTTGCAAATTTTCAAAAGCCCAGTATCCATTTGTGCTAGTAGTTATGATATGGACAATAGAGAGAACATATTCACCCTTGTAAAATGATCTCCAGGGCAGCTACCCAGAGTCTAGCACTAGGTCCATTCTTTGTACTCACCTTAGTGTGTGTGTCCAGTCAACATTTCAGGGTGATAAGATTTGAGAAGAATGCTGTAACTTTTGAGCTAAATGAGGCAGTGAGAAGTTGAGGGCTGATTCCTTCACCTCTTCTTCCACATTTGCAAACTGCTTGCAACATCTCGTTAGAGGCCTGGGACTCCAGAGAGCACAGGGAATGTCTCAGGACCCAGGCTAGGGAGCTGGGATTCCTATGGTAGCCAGCACGGCCTCAGGTAGAGAAGAGAGGGTGGAGGCCTTATTTTAATAATGTTCCTATGGATGCTTGTGTTCCTAAAAGACTGACTTGTGGATCAGAGGTACATCTCCACCAGAAGCAAAGATGATGACAATCCAGGTAGGTAACAATTCTCAAGAAAGGATCTAATGGAGAGGATTCCAGATCAGTAGTTATACCTGGTGCCAAATCCAAAATGCTGGATTAGGAATTAAACCTACATTTCATCACATTCGAGAAAGGCTTGATTCCAGCTGCCCCTTCAGTGCTAAAAAACCCTAGCAGGTTTTTGTAGGACTTCTGTGAATGGGCTGCTGGATAGCTTCACACACTGGCTCTCCAAGTCCTACTCAGCTGGAGTTCTGGAATTGAGCAGGCCCAAGAGAGAATCTCTGGGCAGCAGGACCACAGCTTCCCTGCTCCTCCCTAAACCAGTGCTGCTGCCAGGCATCTCTGCTATGTCCTTCACACAACATGTGTGTCCCTCCCTATACCTTTCCCCAGGCTTGTCAAAGCACCCAAGGTACCCAGTCCTAGAGAGGCTTGATGAAGTCACTTCTTTAATTGGCCATGCATCCTGCATAAACCCTATTATGTCAATTGCAGGACAAGGGAATGTGGGCAAGTTACCTCTAATCTTGTGTTCATCCACCCAAAAGGGTTAGGAAACCTATGGGGGCATTGAGAGGACAAAGGCCTGCCCAATTCCTAATGTCATCCCAGGCACTTGACAGCCACTTGGTTTGTGAAGTGGGTGGTAGCTCTCTTCCCCAGGATCTGATTCAACTCCAGGTTGCAGAGAGTTGCCCCTGGAGATGGGTGAACTGGTAAGTGAACAATTTATTGACTGGAGAGGACAACAATATATACTTGATCATTCCTCCATGTTCTCCTATGGAACAACAACACGAATGGAAATTAAAGCAAATAAGCACTAATTAGGAGAGAGAAGAGAGGCAGGGAGGTTCTGAGCCAGGAAAATGGGAAGGAAAGCAATAGCATGCTTAGAAAGACAAGGAGACACTGACTGCTTTCTTAGTGCTCAAGGAAGATATGAGCATTTCTTCCTAAAATTAGAGCATGTGAGGTCTAGAACACAGACCCTATATCTTAGGCAAACCCCACAAGGCAGAAGAGAAGCAATTGAAGCTCAAAATCAGGATGAGATGAGGACAGAATTGTATCCTAGGTGCATGTCATGTTATGACATCAACAATAGGGGCTTGAGCTCCCCTTTCAACCTGAACTTTCTCCTTTCCTTTTGCAAGGCCACCCCATCACCGTTACAGCATTGTGCATTCAGAAGCATTTTTCACAGATGAAGAAGATTCAGATATAGAGAATGGCAATTTGCATGTAATTTATTTCCTTTCTCCCTATTTTTAAAATCTGTTTCTTATCTGTAAGCATTTCTTTGTAGCTCTTATTTTATCCATTCTTTATATAATTATCTTGAAGGTCTCTTCCAGGAAGATGAGTTCATACCAATGACAATGTTTTTAAAACATGTCTTCAACTTCCTACCTACTATATTTCTACATTACACTGATTTTTCAACCTACTCTGCACCATGAATCAACTCACGGAATCCAGATGGGCCAGAAAAGTAGCTGTGCTGGGATCAGAAGCCTGGATCTCCATTATGGGGAAGGGGACTCTGTGAAGTTGGTTCTGGGCTGGGCTATCCCCTCACGGTAGTGATGCTGCACATGCAGCTCTGGAAATGCAAGTCTGCTCTCCTCCCTGCAGTTGTCTACACTCTTTGAGGAGGAGAAGGAGTCTCTTTATGTCAATTTTCTGTTCCTGGAAAGCACAGATGGCATCCAAGATGTAGAAAGAGAAGAACAAGAAGAGGAAATGTTGAGTGTGGTGTGGGTAGAATGAGGAGGAGAAGGGAAACAGGTCAACTAACACTCCACTGATTCTTTACTTTCTCTTGACACTTCAGGAAATCCAGCCTTCTTGAGGAGCTTACTGAAGAGACTGCAAGTGTGGGAGCATGGAGATAGAGGTGAGAATTGGATGGTGAAAATAAGTGCAGGCAGGTGAAGGATGCCCTGAGACCCTCAACCCCAGGGACTAGAAACCCATTCCACAAAAGTCCTAATTTGCTCAGCTATGGCTCCTTAGTTAAGAGGAGAGAGCTCTAGCCCAGTTTAAGAACAGAGTTTGCCCTCCTAATCCCCTTAAAGTCCACCAGCTCTTCCCCTCTCTATTATTGAGTGTGGTGGATAAAGTGAAGTGTCATTGAGTGCCACCTAGTCAGGTCTCAAGGGAAAAGGTTGAGTTAGATTGTTACTTTGCCAGGGCTGCTTTACCCAATACCACTGGCTAGTTGGTGTATACGCAGGAATTGACTGCCTAAAAGTTTCAGAGGTTAGAAGTAAACTCTAGGTGTGAGCATGGCCATGATTTCCCTCAAGCTGGTGGCAGTTTGCCAGCAATCCATAACTCCACTTCTCCCTCCATCACCTATCATCTCTTTATATTTATCCCCTCTGCTCCTGCTCATGAATTTCTCTAGACTTGCTCTCTTCAGGACTCCATGCATAAAGGACTAAAGCCACCCTGTAGCAGACTGGCATCACTTACACCAATAAGATCTAACAGCCCTATTCACAAACGAGTTCACTTCCCTAGGAGTCGAGGTGAGGGTGAAACTATGACTTTATGGCTGGACCTGACTTGATCCAACAAGAACAGTGAGGCTCTGAGGTCCCTCTTAAGCAAGAAGGGTAGCTACTGTGGCCATCTGTTCTCACTGGGACCTCTCAGTTGCCCAAGACATGGGGTTCTCAGCCTCTGCAGTTCTCTACCCAGATACCAGATTAGCTCATGCACCTTTTCTCCAGATGCAGGTCTTCAAGATTTCTCTATGTATGTAGAAGTCAAAGAAACAAAACCTGAAGGAAATTTCCCTGCAGTGCTAACTTGGGATGAGAGAAGCAAGGGAGATTTCACATTACTCATTTCCCCTTATTAAAGATTGCAATTATTAAAATAACTCTATCATACTATAATGAGGAGTGTTTTATAATATCTACATTTTGGAATATATTAATGTAAGAAAATTTGTTTTTGTATCACAGTATAACTTTTTAAAAATGGAAAATGACAGGTAAGCTTTGTGTTTGATTAAGAATGAAACTGTTGATTAGGAAAAGGAAGGTTTTTTTAAATGTGAATCTTTCATGAATGAACTCTGTTGGAAATTTCTAGACAATCTTTGTCACAGACAGCACCCTCTGCAAAGAGCAGCAATAGGAATTCAATGGCTCCTGGATCTGGCTCCCAGGGGTATCAGGGACCTAAGGTCACTTCTCCAGGGTCTGAGGTGTCTTCTGGGTCTTGCAACCCACCTCAGGTATTCCAGATTCTGTATTTGTGTTGCAGATCCTACAACTGACAGCTGCAGAGACCTTGACTAGAGGCCTCAGTTTGAGGCTAAGAGGAGCTGGAGATCTCACAGTGTTTGGAGATGCCTCAGTACTCACTCTTCTACTCCACTCAGAATGAGTCAATTTAATGACAGTTCAGTTTTACTTCAAAAGATTAGGCTGTTTTAGAAAGAGGTTACATTTAATTTTACTTATTAAACAATATTTGTATCTTTAATACATGTATATATATAGATACGCACCCTAAACAAAGTTAGCACTATATGAATTATATTTGGTCTCCATAATGGCTCCCAATTCATACTCTCACTCCTAGAATCCTCATGTTAGTTGAATAATGGTAAATTGAGTGTGTATCATCCATCCTCCTGTCAATGAATTTCAGTAATTTCATTTACTGAACTCTGTTCACTCACATGGAACATGTCTAGTAGGATAATTGAGTTTCAATGAATTTTTTGCTGTTTTTTCTCTATTTTTTAAATGTTACATTCAAAAAATATAAGAGGTCCCCATATACCCCCCCACTCCCCTCACCCCACTCCTTCCACATCAACAACCTCTTTCATCATCATGGGATATTCACTGCACTTTATGAATACATTTTGGAGCACTGCTGCATCACGTGATAATGATTTAAATTGTAGTTTACACTCTCTCCCAGTCCACCCAGTGGTCAATGCCTTTTTTATTACATTTCTGTGTTGCTGGGTATAAAACCACAAATATTGCTTTCCACAAATATACTGCCCCATTTGCATCTGGCACAAAATATTGTTCTCAAAAATGTTGATGAAATAGTAATTACTTTGCATAATGCATGTATAAGGATTTTTATATTTTCTTTAATGGGTAATTTTCCTAAAATATGCCTTGCATTTAGCCTTTCTTAGTCAGTGCTCAGTGTGCACTTTTGATATGCAGCTTCAAGGAATTTCATATCAAACAAAGGAATTGTAATTTTTAGTATTTCTTTCAAGTCTTTCAGCTGGTTTTCTGGTTCAGACATTCTATAGCATTCCTCATTGTATTAACTCAGCATTCTCTATGGAAACAGAATCAACAGGAGATATCTGTAAAGAGTATGAGATTTTATAAAATTCTCTCATGTATAGTGGGGATGCACAAATCCAGATTCTGTAGGCAGGCTGCAAAGCCAGGGGCTCTGATGAAAGTCCCACGAAGTTCCCAGGAGAAGCTGGCTGTCCAAAGAGGAGTTGGGAAATTTTCTCTCAATGCTGAATCACTTCCCCTTTTTAAGGCATTCAGTTGATTACATAAAGCATCACACATTGCTGAAGGCAATCTCCCTGGTTGACTGTTGACATAATCAGCCATCTATGCAGTAAACTCACTGATGACTTAAGTCCACAAATGCCCTTATATTACAATTAGCCCAGTGCTTGCTTAACCAAAAAAGTGAGCACACATTCTGGCCAAGTTGACATATTAACATAACCATCACACTCACCTGTTGACTTCTCTTTCAAATCTTTAACATTCTACACTCAATATCTTTTCAGCACTTTCCACTTATTACCTTCTCTTTCTACTTAAGTGTTGTCACCCTATTTCATATATATTACATTTCAAGTTTGAACTGATATTTTTCCAATTTTCTTACTGCCTAATTTCTCCCCATTCATTTTTTGTTTTATAAATAATTTATAATGTCTTCTCAAATATTGTTTCATTTTCTTAGTGCCTCGTATCTTCTTTTGAGAAAGTATATTTCAGTACATAATATAAATCATGATAAAGAGCTTTCATTCATTTGGGGTTATTCTGTACTTACTCCTTTTCTCACTATATTATTTGAAAATAACATGAATTTTTTCTTTTGATTTTCACATGATTTTAAAAAATTATAGACAGAAGTGAGATTCAAAATACCTTTTCCAACAACACAGAACTGTTTCTGTGTCTAGATGTATTATGAAATTTTTTTAAAAGCATGGAAGCTTTCTTCCTGATATTTCTGGATTCTGTACTTTTAGCACTCCTAAAAATGCATCGTCACTCTCATTACCTCTATTGCATCCATCATTGTGTATTTTTTTCCTCCATGTGACTACTGAATATTCCTTTTAGCAAGTGAAACATGAATTACCACTTTACCAAAATCAAGTCATTCTCCATAAATGGTTATGTATTTTTAAAACCAATTATCTGTTATTTTCAAATATATAACTTACATTGTATTTCATTACTGAATTAACTTATTTTTGAATATTTATATACATATTATTCCTATACTCATTAGGTTTTAGTTTCTTATATTTCTTATATATGTAAATTTCTTTGTTTTTACACTTTATATCTGAGTTGAATTCAGAGTTAACTTCCTTTTTATTTCATTTTAAATCAATCTATTTTCATACATATTTGGTGTTAGCAATGGCAGTTCATATCAGCAATTTTTTAAAAATTTCTATTATTTTGATTCACAATCACATGGGTTCAGTGTCATTTATATGGACTACAATATCACCACCATATGGCTTTAAACCTATTATCAGGCACATACACCAACATCCCTGAAGGAATCTTGGTATTCCCATGGCCCCCAAGGATTGTCTTTAATACTTGTCCTTGACCCATTAATAGTACTGTTTTCTTAATAACCTCTAGAAAGAATAAATTCATTTGATATGCTTTACTGAATTTTAAAACTTAAGAACACATCAAAATGTTTCAGGCATATTTTATCATGAGTGGATTATTAAAAGTTGAACACGTGGACATTAGAAAGAATTCAGTTCTTCAAAACCATAAAATTGTAGGTATGCTACAATTAACTCACATTCCAGGATTTTATAAATGCACTCACAGGATGCTATCACCTGGGAACTTTCTACTGCTTACTAAGCAGAGGGACATTTGTGGAAGTCATTCTACTCTGTTCATATACCTGCATCTACAAAACTCACTGCTAACATAATACTCAATAGTGAAATCTTGAAAATCTTGCCTATGAAGTCTAGCCAGAGCAGTTGGGTAAGAAAAAGAAATAAAGTCATTCAGATTGGAATGGAAGAAGGAAAGCTATCCTTACATACAGATGACATAATCTTATAAAAACAAATTCCAAAGAACCCACAATACTAATTTTACAATAATTTTACAATAAAGCAAACTTGTCGTGTATAAGATACACAAAAAAGGTTTTTTAATACAGCAAAGGATTTTTTTAGAATTCCATTTAATTATCCACTAACAAATTGAATACCTAATGAATTTAATGAAAGGGTGAAACACTTGAACACTAGCAAACATACCTGCATTAAACTGAAGTCCTAGACATATGGTAAGACATCATTTGTTCAAGGATGGTAAGACTCAGTAATGTTCTAATATCAGTACTACCTACAGGAAACTACAGATCAATATAATAGTTTAAAAAATCCCAGCAGCCATTATTCCTTTGCAGAACTGGAAAAACTGATTGCCAAATTTAAATGGCATCAATTACTGTCTTGAAGAGTCAAAACAATCATCTTTCTCCTTTGTGAGATTGGGATAGGTTAATTTATATAACATCAGGAGGTCTTTCCTTGAGATCTGGTTGACTTAAGAATTTGCGGGATCCTCAGGGACATTGGGGTTCACAGAAATTTGGGTTATAATTCTCCTTGTTAATGGAGGGCCACTATCTTCCTGTAAGTTTAATGGGGACCCAGAGGCAAGAATGTGGAATATCTCTGAGTATAGAGCTGTATTGTTGTAGAATTTGAGAGGTTCAATTATTTGAGTATAGAGAGGCCAGGACTCAGGAATGATTTTGAGAAGGAAAAATGGTTTATTGACAGTGGCTGGACTCGGGAACTTTCCATTTCAATCCCGAGCCCAGGAACAAGAATTTTTAGTCCCTTTTATACAGAGAGGAAAGGCCAAATGGTCCTTTTGTTTCAGTTCTCAATAGGCTTGAATCAGCATATATTTCCACTTCTTAGGTAAGCTTTTAGCATGGACCTCAGGCATTCGATAAGTTTTTAGCATATTTGGTTTGCATTTCCCCTGAATACTTAAAGTTTATAGACCTTGCTTTGTTAAACTGTTTCCTGCTCACCAAGGGCAGAACTGCAACATTTTATCATCCCACACCCACAAGTCACAGATAGTTTAAGGTTATCTCTGAAGAGACAAAGAGCCTCTCACCCATAGCCCACATCAGTATCTCTCCTTTGGGGGACTTTCATTCACACTGGGTGCAGTCTTGGGTTCTCAGAAGGAAGTAAAGGTCTCTTAAAAAAATGAATAATTGACCACCTCCCTCCCCTGTAGACCTTAAGTCATAGGATCTGCAGTGAGTTAAGCATGAGCAAGGGTATGAACATTCATTCAACATCACTAGTGACCAGTAAAGTTCATAAGAAACCTAGAAAGTCTCACTGATACATCTTATGGAATGAACATGATCTGGGTGAGGAAGGACTGAAATAGGAAGGTGCACAACTCCAGGCTGCTCAGAGAGTGGTTCAGGTCTTTAGCCAGGGGAACTATTGTTGTCGACCACCTCTAGAGAAGTTCTCATTATCACAGATTATACTTTTCACCTCCAGAATTTCTATTTCAGTTGATTTTATACTTCTTAGCTGTTTATTTATATTCTCTATTTGGTGAGACATCCTTCTCATGTTTTCCTTTTACTCACTGAGCAGATTAAAAATTGGTAATTAAGAGACTAGTCTGGGAAAATGGCATCAATGGAGGTGGGCACTGCTGAGTTCTTTCACAAAAATGGTAGAGAAAGGACAGGGCCTAACCTGAGTGAGCTGTTTGGGGAATCCACAGAGCAGGAGGCTTCAGGCATGCAGGCATCATTAAGGAGGGAGCTGGACAAAGAGACAAAGATCCCAAGGGAAAACCATGAGGTGCTCAGCCCTGTGGCTGGAAAAGTTGGTGGATAAGTCCCACCCTCAAGGCAAATAGCCTGTGTGGACCCCCTGCTCTCAAAGGCCAGCTGAGTGGGGGGAAGCATTCCCTGGAGGAAGGGAGCCCTGGTGAAGGGTGGAGAGTGGTTTCCTTTCTGCCATTTGGGAACCTGAGCCACCTTTGAATCTCAGGGAGGACACCAGCCAGCATTGAGGTGGGCCTGGGGAGAGGAAAGGGGGAATCTGCTCAGGCAAGCTGTCAGACCCAGCCACCTTGGGAGAGGAACTTGGCCAAGGAGGGGGCAAAGACAGGCATCTAACTAGTCCAGCCACTGAAAACTGTTAGAACTCCACCTGCCTAAGGGAAATGGGGGCAGGAAGAGCCAGATAAACTTTCTTTTTTGTTGTGTTTGTTTCTTCGTGTTATTCAGGAGAAAAACTCTATCAACTTCTACTAAAACAGACTAACAGCTTAAGAAACTTTGCCACATTAATAGGGAAAGAACAAAATTTTAGCTTTACATCATTAGATTTGATATTAAAGCTTTTAAATTTTTATAAATAGACCCATCAAATCTTACTCAACTTTAACCATAAAAATTATTTTTCCATGAACCTTTTGAGCTTTCTGTATTCATTCAGGATTTGTCCCACACTTTACTTTTTCTTAATAACCAGTTATTTTATTTTAGGGCATAACTACTTTCTTTTTCCATAATAATAAAACATTCTATTTACACACATAAGTTACCAAAGTGATTTTGGAAACTATCTCAGAGCAAATCTCTTACAATATATAATTACCTTGCTTACATTAACAGGTAGTTTATTTTAACAATACAGGAAAAATTACTTTTTCTATTGTTTTATGAAAACCTAAGATTCCCAATGGAATCAAGATCACTTTATATTTACCACCACCTTAATATGAAGATTGAGGTGTTTGTTGCCTATTTAGCTTGTAGAGCTGCTGTAGAAAAAGAGGGAAATGCCTACCTTGCACATAGGTACCTGGTTCAAACCTTGGTACCTCCTAAGAGAAGGGATCTAGAGAGAGTAAGGCACCCAGCTAGCACCTCATGATAGGAACTCATAGACTGTGTTTCTATTATTTTGTTTTATGGTTGTTTGGGATCTTTTTTCTTTTTTCTTTTATTCACTAAAACTGGGTACATCACCTGCAGAGGGCAGGCTGCAGGGTGAGTGACTGATGAGCACCAGCAGTCTTGGGAGGTCCCTAGGGGCCTAAGAGGGAAGGCTGCTCTTCCTGAGTTGTTCCTCTTTCATTTCTTATTTGTTCTTTTACCTTATGTTTCACTTTCTCTTCTTTCCTTCATTTTTCTGTCTTCCAGCTTCTGTTGATTTTCTTTCATTCCACCACTTCTTCTTTGGTCTTTATGTTTCTTTTTCTTTGTCTTCTTTTTTCACCTTTCTATTCTCTTCTCATCTGCTTAGTCTTTCAATTCATTATTTTTTTTCTATTTTGTTTCTTGTTTTATTTTTTTCCTCATCTGTCTAGTCTTCAAATTCATTCTATTTTTTTCTAGTTTTTTCAATCCCAAGTCTTTATTCTTATTCCTTTGTATTTGTTATGAATTTTACTCATTTTACTTAGTTTCCAAACTTTTGTCCAGTTCCTCTTGTATGTTTTATGATTAATACTATTCTCCTTTCCTTATCTCTTTCCTTTTCTCTGAGCCTTTTTTTTTTTTACAAGGGAACAGAGACAACTGCAAGGATATAGAATGAGAGGAACCAAGCAAAAAAAAATATCCTTGGTGAATGCAAAGAAACAAAATAGCTCATCAAGATAAACAGATGGTTAGACACAACAAAAAATTACAAGCCATACTAAGAAAACAGGAAGACACGGCCCACTCCAATGAACAAACTGAAAAACAGGAGAAGATACAAAATGGGGAACTAATCAAGGGTGTCCAAACAAATATCATGAGTGAAATTAATGAAGTGAAGGAAGAGATAAAGGATATTAAGAAGTCACTGTGGGAACATACTGAAGAAATTGTAAATATACATAAAAAGATAAAAGTGATGGTGATGAATGGCATACTGCAAGAATTCAAAAATACCCTAGAGGTACAAACAACACATCTGAACTGGCAGAGGAAAGAATCAGCAAAGCAGAAGACAGGACAGCTGAAATCAGGACAGATAGATAAAAAGACCAAAAAATTTCAGGAGGAACTAGGGATGTGAATGAGAACAAGAAATGCACAAACAAGCACAAGAACAGATAGAGCACAGTAATGTCCACAGTGGCATTATTCACTACTACCAAAAGATGGGAACCTAAATGTCCATCAACAGAGGAATGGATACACAAATTGTGCTGTATATATACAATGGAATATTACTCAGCTGTAAGAAAGAATGCAGTGTTAACACATGGGATAACATGGATGAATCTTGAAGACCTTATGTTAAGTGAAGCAAGCCAGACACTGAAGGACAAATATTACATGACCTTACTGATATGAATTAAATTAAGAAAACTCACAGAGCTAGAGCCTGGAAGATAGGTTTACAGGAGATAGAAAGGGAGCAGAAGATTGTGAGCCAAGGCCCATATGAGAGAAACCTAGGTAAGGTGTATAGGAGTAGTTGTGCAGTGGAAGGGTATGACAGTGCTGTATCGGCAGTGATGCCATTAGGTAGGTGCTGGTTTGTGAAGGGTTAGGGAGGGGAGGGTTGGTTGGACTGTCAATGGAAATGGGGGAATGATGGGGGAGGGAGCAGGTGAACACTGGGGATTTGTAGGTATGTGACTGAAACTACAATGTTGGGAATGTTATTTTGCCAAGTATGGCAAGGGGGGAATTACCAGTTTACAGAGTTGGATGTAGGGAGGATGCAGGACAGGGTGCGCCTGGGGTAGGCATCTAGGGAGTGAGAGTTCATCTTGTCAATTGTGTGTTGTATCAGTGGGTGCAGGGCCATATAATGAGTGGGAAGGTGTTGGACTCCCATCCTGGGGAGTTCTGCTGTGCTTATGAAATAGAAAAGAGGGAATCTCTCGAGAACTAGGGTGGTGCCTCATAGGGGAGGACAGAACAGTATGTAAAGCCCAAAATGTTTTAAGTAACTCTGAAACTTGTTCTTCAAGGGAGGGGAAGGAAGGAATAAAATAGATGGAATATGGGGCATTTTTGGGGTGATGGAAGACCATGTTAAATTTCATCAAAATTTATAAAGGAGTATGGTTTCAAATGTAAACCATAATGTAAATCACTGACCATGGTTAGTAGCAATGTTTCAATATCTGTACATCAATTACAACAAATGTATCATCCACATGTAAATGCCTTCAATAGAGGAAAAAGGGGAAGATGTTGGGTATATGGAATCTCCTATACATTGTATGTGAATTTACTGTAATAAAAGCTTCTCTGAAGACAAAAAAATAAATAAATATTCCCTGGGGGAATAAACAGAAGAAAATGTCACTTAACACAATACAATACATCTTAAATGATGAAAGACATGTTAAATTTTTAAAATTTATTTACTTTTCCTCATTTCAAATTTACCTTTAATTTTTTTGTATTTTCATTGATAATTTTTAAACTATCATCATTTCATTTTCCTATTAATTGTATTTGATTATTGTGTTGGTTTCATGTCTGAAGAAGTTCTGGATCACAGAAGGGTTACAACTGTGGCAGGAGAGGATGATTGCTGTAGGGTGTCAGTAATGGGGGATGCATGGGAGGAGGGTGACCTGGGGCAAACCTATAAGGCATATAAATGTACATAAATATTCATGGGGCATTGTCACAATGGGCAGAGATTTACACACAACTGAAAGAATATCAAATTCCCATTCTGGGGAGCATGCCACATTCTTGAATGGGGCAGCAAGAATCCCCCAAGTACAGAGACAGTGACTAGTGAAGAAGGATGGACTGATGGCAAGCCCTTGAAAGTGATGACTGTATTTATGAAACTTTACTTCTGAAATTGAAACTTAGCATAGTATTATAGGGTGCCTAAGAGTTACCTCCTGAGAGACTCCTTGTTGCTCAAATGTGGCCTCTCTTAAGTCAAACTCAATATATAAATGCATTACCTTCCTCCCAGCATGGGATTTGACTCATAAGGATGAGCCTCCCTGGCACTGATGGATTACTACCGAGCACCAACTATCAATGCTAGGAGGAGAAAGACCTTGACCAAAAGGGGGAAAGGGTAAAGACAAATGAGTTTATAAGGTAAGAGACTTCAAAGTGAGTCACGAGGTCATTCCAGAGGTTATGCTTCAGCAGGATCTCATTGACTGCCAAAGTAAACACTGCCTCAAACATTAGGGCTCCTGAGGGCTCTGGAGACATCCAGACACTATAGGCAGGGCAGACAGCTCAGGCCTGGCATCATGCCAGAGGGCACTATTTTGAACTTATACTCCCCAGTGTGACAGAGGTGGACTCAGTTGTGGTTTCCCTACATGTGACTTTTCTGCCCCTTCTACCTGAACCTATAGTTAGTACTAGAGTTGATAAGGGTATGTAAATTTTTGGGCTATCCATATGCCATTTGAGGCCTGAATCTCAACAGAGTTGCAACACCTACTCTCCAGTTCATTGGACTCATCCAGAAGAACTAAAAAGGAGATAATGATGGACAAGGACCATCCCAAGCTACACAGTGTGTGCAACTGCAACCAAGATAGTCCCATCCATCTGCCCCATGGTATCTAAGACCCCTCCCAATTAAAGGATGGAGTGGATTCACCATCCCAGAATCCTCAGGATTGGGGAATGAATGATGGACTAGAGTAGACTTACTGGTATTCTACTATAGACAATGTGATTCTGGCAACGGAAGAACTTTTACCCTTCATGAGAAGGCAGTGGCCACTGGAGGTCCTGAGAGGAGGGAGAGGGAAAAATAGGTATAATATGGTGGCATTTCCCAGACTTGGGAATTGTCCTGAATTTAATGGCAATGACAGATACAGGCCATCATATATCCTGTCAAAACTTACAAAATTGTGCAGGACATGGTGTAAACTACAATAGGAAACTATAATCCATATATAATGCCTATATAGCATTATAGGCAATGCTCCAAAATGTGCTCATCAATTTTCAAAAATGTACCACATGTATGAAGGATGCTGTTAATGTGGGAAAATGTGGGGGGAATGAGGAACAGGGCATATGGGAATCCCCTATATTTCTTATATATCATTTATGTAAGCTAAATACCTTCTTTAAAAAAATGGAAAAGTATATAAAATTTGGTAATTTGTAATCTTTGCAGTGTATTAGTCAGGGTTTTCTAGGGAAACAGAATCAACAAGGGATATGTCAATAGTAAGAGATTTATCAGACTTTCTCATGCAGCCATGGGGACACACAAGTTCAGGTTCTGCAGGCAGGCTGCAACCAGGAGCTCTGGTAAATGTCCAGTGAAGATTCTTGATGCATTCTGGGAGATGTTGGCTGTCCAAAGATGAGCTGGGAAATTCTCTCAATGCTGGAATCACTTCCTTCCCCTTTTAAGGGATTCAACTGATTGGGTCAAGTGTCACTCATTGCTGATGGCAATCTCCCTGACTGATGTAATTATAACCAGCTATCTATGATTTACCACTACAGTAAGGTCAATGATGACTAAAGTTCATAAATGCCCTTGTATTACAGTTAGTTCAGTGCTTGCTTGACCAAAGAACTGGGCATAATTACCTGGCCATGTTGACACAATAGCCTAACCATCACACCTAGTAAATTCAAAATATGGGTTTCCTAAAGTTTCATTTATATCACTTTTTCCCTTGTATGTGGGATATTCTTCCTTCTTCCATTGTATGCTCTGAAAACTGGATCCTTTGAATATTTTAAGGTGGCCAGTCTGAAATCAGATGTTCCTGAATCCATGGTTTGTTGTGACTGCTTGCTGTAGTTGTTTGTTTAGTCAGTTTCTGGCACTAATTTTGTGAAACTGGTAAAATTTTCCAGGTATGGTCACTTAAATCTCTGTTCCAATAGCTCAGTGGTCACAAAGGGAATGGGCAGAAATTTCCACACAGACCTAAGATCAATAAAAAATTTCAAAGACCTCGTAGATATGTTTTATCTGTACAATGGAACATAGGTTTAACACTCAGCCAGTTTATGACTCCACAACCCTACACATCCTGTTTGTACAAATCTTAAGGGTCAACCAGAGCTGAGAGATTAGGACATCTTTAAGATCTTTTCTATTCATGCACCTAGCCCTTGCATGCACATTGAATCTAGATATGCAAGAATATATTGCAGCTTTTCAAAGACCTTATTAGACAAACCACCTCATTCTTCCAAAGCATTTGGCTTAGTCTTTTCCAGCCCCAACTACAATCCTGTGAGCCATGTAGCAACTAGTTTATTTACTTAAATATTCTGGTAAATAGCCTGAGCAGCCTGAGCACTGGGAAGGTTCTGAGTTAGGTGAAATAAATGCAGGTCCCTGGAGATGGACCTACAGGGAGTTACCATCCAAGTAAAACTATCAACTACAAACCATTGAGAATAAGTCCTTCCTGCTCCTTACGGTATAGATTATAACAGAAATGCAAGCTGTCATCTTCAAAGCCATTACCAAGCTGATGAGAAGGATTGGACCAAAGTAAACAAAAACAACTCAAACCCTCTCTTACACATTTTTATCTATTCTTTTAAAATCATGATTCAAAGTTCCCCTTGTTGTATTCTTTTGTTTAGCATGGTTTTGTGAAAAATTTTATTTCGCTAGTTTTCTCATATACTTGATGCTTTTTTAGATGGAATGATCCCAGGACTTCCTAATGCACTGTTTATTATTCTTGTTTTAGGAGGTATCTGGGAATGCCCCCCAGGACCTCATACATGGGAAGCAGGCACTCAACAACTGAGCTACATCTGCTCCCAATAAGAGTTGCTTTTTTCATTTATTTGTTTTCAGGAGGTATTGGGGTCAAACCCAGGATGTGGTACATTGGAAGCAAGTGCTCAACCACTTGAGCTACATCTGCCTCCCCCAAGGGACTATTTTTGCTTCTTTAACATTACCAGCTCTTTAAATTTATAAATATTGTGAAGGACTTTCCCTATATTCCATGCTCTGAATTTCCAGACTTATATTTTACCAGTTCACTCTTCTGGGTGTTACTCTTTATGTGAAGTTTTAGAACATCATAAGAATGGTTTATCTCTTCCCTCATCTTTTTTCCCAACAGTTCCTCTCAATCTGCCTTTGTTGGATATTTTTCAACTCATGTGGGGATAGGAGGAAGGGTGAGAGCTCCTCTATGGTTCATTGTTATTCTTATTTGTCCTCAAATTTATTTTTGACATTTCAACATTCTTTCTCTAAAATGCATGCTGAGAGTGTGGCTGTTTCATAAATTTCTTATTTTGTTTTCAGGGTGTACTATCATTTTTAGAAAGAATATTGGGAGAAAATCACCTACACAGATACCATTGTCCTTATGTAATCCTAAGAGTCAGTTTCAGTTTATAAAAAGATAAATATTCATAGATACAATCCATACAAAGGAAAGCACTTTGGGATCCATATTTTTTTTCAGGCTATAAAGGAAATTTTATTTATTTATTTTTAATTTTTATTTTTGTATTTTTTCTCTGTTATTCACAATATTTTTGAAAACTGCAAAATGAATACTGAGACAACGCATTTGAGAAAAAATGATGCATCTGAGTGTGTCAGCTAAGGAAAGGAGAGTCCATTTCTAGACCCCCTGATGCCTCGAGGAGGCAGCTTCTGTGCTAACAGATTTATAATAGAATGAAAAGTCAGGCATACAAGAAGGCCTTGACGTGCTGGCTTCATTCTGCCTAAGTCATTGGAAACTCCTCAAGGGAGACAAAGACAGGCTCTGAAAAGACAAACACTTCCTAGGAAGTACTAGCCACCTGATTGGCCAAAACTGCCTTTAGGAGAATTAGGGCTCAACCAGTCACATCATCTGAGACTGGTCCACTTATCTCAGTGGGACTCTAATTATGTGATCATTGTCTGTTAACGCTATATGCAGAAATGTAACTGAGTCATCAGACAAATAATTATAACAATAAAAACCTATGGATAACAATAGAATAATACAGATTGAGACTGGATTTTAGGCAGGGCCATAATTTCCTTCCTAAGGCAGCCTATGAGGTATTATCTCTGTATTTCACATTAGGAAATGAGACCCAGACTATCTAAGTTGCCCAATTGGTGAGGTCAGAGTCTGGGCTTAGCCCTGACCCTGTGGCTCCAAGGGCCATGATCCTAGTCACATTAATCTTCTGACTTTGAACATCATAGATGCTGTCAAAATATCATGGATAAAGTATTGGAAAATCATTTCAAGACAAATCTTCACAAGGCCATTCAAGTTTTTTTTCCTTTCATAGACATCATTAGCACTCAAAATATATCTTATTGCAATTTATATACCCTAATCCAAAAATTCGTGATACAGAGAGAAAGCAAAGGAAATGAAAATCACAATCTTACCATTCAAGGGAAATCACTTCTAATACTAGAAACCATTTTTTCTCTAACATTTCATAGCACATATTTATATGTAAACTGATCATTTAAGAACATCATGACACAACTTATATTGTTTTACCAGAAAGTATTCCAGCTTTTTCTTTCATTTGGATCTTACCATACCAAATATTGGTTTTCAACATATCACTCGTTAAGTTTTGTTCCATTGTATTCATATACCAATCTTTAATGCAGTTTCAAGAGCTTTACTGACATGAAATTTATGTACAAGATAAATCACCCAAGTTGTGGTTATTTAGAATTTTACCCATTGCTTTACTCATTTTGAAATTTCTGTTGGGGAAATACTTAAAATACATGAAGGAGATTCCATGTTAAGATTGCATTTCTCGGGGGAGAAGACAAGATGGTCACTGAGTGAACTTGCCTTTGTGGTCTGTCCCGGGAAGAGATGGCTGGGCGTGGTGGCAGGTTCTCCAAGGCAAGGCTTTTTCAGGATTTTTGCATGGCAGAAGTGCCGGGACATCGATTGGGTGGAAAGGTAACAGAGAGGATTGGTCCAATAGATATAATTTGGGTTCTATTGCCCCCAGGTGAGACCCGCGCACGGGCTCCTCCCTGTTGGGGGTGGGGGGAACCGCGGTCCTGTCCTGGGGTTCCGCTTTTGGATGGCTCTGAAGGGCTAAGGAATTCGCGAGCTCTGGGCGAGCTGTTGACAGGTTGAGGTGACAGATCGCCTTTGTGGATCGATTTCGGAAGATAGACGGTGTTTTGTTGTGAAGCGGGAGAAACTTTTGAGTGCGAATATAAACAATAGCGCTTCTGCCTGAAGCCCCGCCCCCAAAAGCCCGGCAACCGTTCTCCAACCCAAATAGGCTGTAGGCAATAAAGAGAAGTAATTGGAAAATTGTTCTAGGCTGTGGCAAGGGGGGGGACACGTCTGAAAGCCGATTAGGGAATATTCGAATTCCGGTATTGGAATCTGTTTTCAGCGTCACAGGCCGGGCTTCGGATCTGTACTAGTAAAGTGGCTGCAGCGTAGAGGCGCCCTCTAGTGGCAGTGGTTTGGAACCACAGGACGGGAGCTGTCCAAAAGCTGAAGTGAAAGATAACGTACTAATGAGCCCAGCAAAGTAAGTGAATTGCAGGGTTCAGTCACAATATAGAGTTTGCGGATCTGACTTCCCCCATAGGGTTGGCACGCAGCTGTGGGGACCCCTGAGGGCTGTGTTACACTGTGGGGCTCCCAGGCTTCCTGTTGACCAGATTGGAGGCTGCCAGGTCTGAATTCCCTAAATTCTGGTGGCCCGCACTACAGAGACTCACACCTCTTGAGTCCTCAATATCTCAGACTTTCCATCCCTGAATCCATCATGCACTGAGGTTTATCTGAGGTCCTTAAATGCCCTAGCCTTCAACATTGGCATTTTTTCTCTATCGTTTCATTTTGTTTTGTTTTTATTTTCATTTTGACTTATTCTTTACTTTTTTCAATTTCCTGATTGCTAACACCGCATTATCCCCTAGTCTTCTCTCACAGCGTATCCCCCAAAGTCTTTTTTTACTCAGTTATTTAAGGGTTTTTTTTGTGTGTGGTAGGTGCTGTGTAGTGGGTGTTTTAATTCTGGTTCGTGTATATCTGTTTTGTTTTTTTTTTCCCCTACCTGTTCCCCACCCTTTGCCCACCCTCTTTTTCTTTCTTCCTCTTGTCCCTTCCTCCCCCACCTTTTTCCCCCCCTTTTTTTCTGTTGTCTCTCTCCCTCTTGTCCCTCATATTCTACTTAGTTTATTTTAACTCAATTATACAATAGGTGTGGCAGGAAACACCTCACATTCGCTGGGTTTTCTCATCCTTCACTGCCTCATTTCTTTGTGAACTGATTTAGGCTACGTACACTATCCTCTTTCCCCTACATCTTGATATCCACCACCATCTACTGGCTCTCCTATATTCCACCTCCCACCTCCCTTTCTTCGATCCATGAAGGGTCTAAGTCTTAATTTCTAATACCTATGTTTTGTTTTCTGTCTGTTATCCACTCTTGAAACTATTTTCTTTTTTCTTTCCCTCTCTCACGAAATCAATAGCTTTTTAGCTCATACCATATTCCTCCCATATTCAATCATCTACCTCATAACAGGTACTCTACCAACTGCTATAACTCTACATAATTTACATGAATCTAACCTCCATCCTCCCAGATCTCATATTCTTGCTTTGTTAACATATATCACCAATACTACTTTACGCTTTTCCCTTGCGTACACAATTGCCTTTCCCCAACACTAATACTTTCCTTTAAAGTGAACTTAACCAACAACAAGAAACTAGAATAAGAAGAAAAAAAAGTGACAAAGAGAAGATATAACACCTATGCAAAAATAACAGCTAATTAACCTCCAAGAGCAGACAAAGAAGCTAAGGAACTGATTAAATCCGTCAAGATAAAGAGATGACCAGAAAGCAACAAAAATCTACAAACCAAACCAGTAATCAGGAAAACATGGCTGAATCCATTCAACAAACCAATAATCACAAAGGGGAGCAAAACTTGGCACAAGCAATGAAAGATCTCAGAACATTTATCACCGACAAATTTGACAAAGTAATGAAAGAGGTTAACAACATGAAGACATCACTTGGAGGGGAAACTGCAGACATACGCAAAAACATAACAGATATGATGGGAATGAACACCACAGTTCAAGAAATCAAAAATACACTTGCAGCAAATATCAGCAGACTAGAAGAGACAGAGCAGAGAATTAGTGATGTAGAAGACAGTACATCAGAAATCAAACAGATAGTAGAAGGGGTCAATAAGAAGATAGAAAAAATCCAGTTAGGATTTAGGGACCTGAATGACAATGCAAAATGCTCAAACATACGTATTATAGGCATTCCAGAAGGTGAAGAGAAGGGAAAGGGGTCAGAAGGAGTGTTGCAGGAAATAATGGCTGAAAACTTCCCAAATCTACTGAAAGAGACAGATGTACATATCCAAGAAGCACAGCGCACTCCACTAGTCATAAACCCCAACAGGCCCACCCCAAGACATATACTTGTCAAATTATCCAATGCTCAAGAAAAAGAGAAAATCCTAAAAGCAGCAAGAGAAAAGAAAACCATCACATACAAGGGAAGCTCAATTAGATTAAGTGCTGATTTCTCTTCTGAAACCATGGAGGCAAGAAGTGGTATGATATAGTCAAGGTACTAAAGGAAAAAAATTTCCAACCAAGAATACTCTATCCAGCTAAACTAGCATTCAAACATGATGGAGAGTTCAAAATACTCTCAGACAAACAGAAACTGAAAGAGTATACCAACAAGAAACCTCCCCTTCAAGAAATTCTAAAGGGAGTTCTGCAGGAAGAAAGGAAAAAACAGGAAAGGCAGAGTTGGAGGAGAGTATAAGACCAACAACAACAAAAAAAAAGACAAAAAATATATATATACAAGCAAAATATGACAAACACAAATCCAATCAAAATATGGCTAACACAAATAATTCCTTGATAGTAATAACACTGAATGTCAATGGATTAAACTCACCTATCAAAAGATTCAGACTGGGACATTGGATAAGGAAATATGACCGATCCGTATGCTGTCTACAAGAGACACATCTTAGACCCAGAGACGCATGGAGATTGAAAGTGAATGGCTGGAAAACAATCATACAAGCTAATAATAACCAAAAGAAAGCAGGAGTACCTATATTAATAACAGACAAAATAGACTTTAAATGTGAAACAATTGTGAGAGACAAAGAAGGATACTACATTTTAGTGAAAGGGAAAATCTGTCAAGAAGATCGAACGATCATAAATATTTATGCCCCTAACAACGGTGCCTCTAAATACATCAGGCAAATGATGGAAAAACTAAGTGAAAGAATAGATACATCTACAATTATAGTGGGGGATTTTAATACACCACTATCAACTCTGGACAGAACATCTCAAAAGAGAATCACCAAAGAAACAAAACATCTGAATAGTATATTAGAGGAGCTGGATCTAATAGACTTATATAGATCGCTACACCCAAACACAGCAGGATATACATTTTTCTCAAGCGCACATGGATCATTCTCCAAGATAGATCACATGCGAGTCCACAAAGAAAGGCTAAACGAATTCAGAAAGATTGAAATCATACAAAACATTATCTCTGACCACAGTGGAGTCAAGATGGAGATTTGCAAGGGACAGAAGCCTAGATTTCACACCACGATTTGGAAATTAAACAGCACACTCTTAGAAAAACAGTGGGTCAAAGAGGAAATCTCAAAAGAAATCAATGACTACCTTGAAACAAATGATAATGATAACACAACATACCAAAATTTATGGGATGCAGCAAAAGCAGTACTGAGAGGGAAGTTTATAGCCATAAATTCATATATCAAAAAAGAAGAAAGAGCAAAAATTGAAGAACTAACTGCACATTTGAAGGAATTAGAAAAACAACAACAAAGTAACCCAACAGGAAGAAGAAGGAAGGAAATAACAAAGATAAGAGCAGAACTAAATGAAATAGAAAATAAGAAAGCACTTGAACAGATAAACAAGACCAAGAACTGGTTTTTTGAGAAGATTAACAAAATTGACAAACCTTTAGTGACACTAACAAAGAAAAAAAGAGAGAAGATGCAAATACACAAAATAAGAAATGAGAAAGGCAATATCAACACTGACCCCACAGAAATAAAGACTATCATAAGAGGATATTTTGAAAGACTATATTCCAACAAAAATGACCATCTAGAGGAAATGGACAAATTCCTAGAAACACATAATCAGCCCATACTGACAAAAGAAGAAACTGATGATCTTAACAAACCAATCACAAGCAAAGAGATAGAATCAGTTATTAAAAATCTCCCAACTAAGAAGAGCCCAGGGCCAGATGGTTTCACAGGTGAATTCTACAAAACATTCCGGAAAGAACTGACACCAATCCTGCTGAAACTATTCCAAAAAAATCGAAACAGAAACATTACCCAACTCCTTCTATGATGCCAACATTACCCTAGTACCAAAGCCAAACACATCACAAGAAAGGAAAATTACAGACCAATTTCTCTAATGAACCTAGATTCAAAAATACTTCACAAAATACTTGTTAATCGTATTCAACAACACATTAAACATATTATACACCACGACCAACCAAGTAGGATTCATCCCAGGTATGCAAGGATGGTTCAACATAAGAAAATCAATCAATGTAATACACCATATAAACAGATTGAAGGAAAAAAATCACATGATTATATCTATTGATGCAGAAAAAGCATTTGACAAAATACAGCACCCTTTCTTGATAAAAACACTCCAAAATATTGGAATACAAGGAAATTTTTTGAACATGATAAAGAGTATATATGAAAAACCTAAAGCCAATATTGTTTACAATGGAGAAATCCTAGAATCTTTCCCTCTAAACTCAGGAACAATACAAGTATGCCCACTGTCTCCGCTCCTATTTAACATTGTCTTAGAAGTACTTGCTCGAGCACTGAGGCAAGAACCAGAAATAAAAGGCATTCAAATTGGAAAGGAAGAAGTCAAAATTTCATTATTTGCAGATGACATGATCCTATACATAGAAAACCCTGAGAGATCTACACGAAGATTATAGAACTCATAAATGAGTTTAATAAAGTCGCAGGTTATAAGATCAATGTGCAAAAATC
Organism: Dasypus novemcinctus; assembly: GCF_030445035.2. NCBI lineage: Eukaryota > Metazoa > Chordata > Mammalia > Cingulata > Dasypodidae > Dasypus > Dasypus novemcinctus. The sequence continues at coordinate 560,849 of NW_026688148.1, forward strand.
AGTAGCATTTCTGTACACCAATAATGAGCAAGATCAGGAGGAAATCAAGAAACAAATACCATTCACAATAGTAAATAAAAAAATCAAATAATTAGGAATAAATTTAACTAAAGAGGTAAAGAACTTATACACCGAGAACTATACAAGATTGTTCAAGGAAATCAAAGAAGACCTGAATAAATGGAAGACTATTCCTTGTTCATGGATAGGAAGACTGAACATTATTAAGATGTCTATCCTACCAAAACTGATCTACACATTCAATGCAATCCCAATAAAAATCAACGCAGCCTTCTTTAAGGAACTAGAAAAACTAACTATGAAATTAATTTGCAAAGGAAAGAGACCCCGAATAGCCAAAGACATACTGAAAAAGAAAAACGAAATTGGAGGAATCACACTACCTGACTTCAAAACATACTACAAAGCTATGGTGGTGAAAACAGCATGGTATTGGCATAAGGAGAGACACATAGATCAATGGAATCGAATTGAAAGCTCTGATATAGAACCTCACATATACAGCCACATAATATTCGATAAAGCCACCAAACCCTCTCAACTGGGAGAGAGTGGCCTATTCAACAAATGGTGTCTGGAGAACTGGATAGCCATATGTAAAAGAATGAAAGAGGATTACCATCTCACACCTTATACAAAGATCAACTCAAGATGGATCAAAGACCTAAATATAAGAGCCAAGACCATAAAAACCTTAGAAAGCAGTGTAGGGAAACATCTACAGGACCTTGTAATAAGAAATGGATTTATGAATATCTCACCAAAAGCACGAGCAGCAAAAGAACTAATAGATAAATGGGACTTCCTCAAAATTAAAACCTTCTGCACCTCAAAGGAGTTTGTCAAGAAAGTAAAAAGGGAGCCCACACAGTGGGAGAAAATATTTGGCAATCATATCTCTGATAAGAAACTTATAACTTGCATATATGAAGAACTCCTAGATCTTGAAAATAAAAAGATAAACAACCCATTTAAAAAATGGGAAAAAGACTTAAACAGACACTTCTCCAAAGAAGAAATACATATGGCAAAAAAGCACATGAAAAAATGTTCCAAATCTCTAGCTATCAGGGAAATGCAAATCAAAACTACAATGAGATACCATCTTACACCCATAAGATTGGCAGCTATGGAAAAAACAGAAGAATACAAGTGCTGGAGAGGATGTGAAGGAAGGGGAACACTCATCCACTGCTGGTGGGAATGCAGAAGGATCCAACCATTCTGGAGGACAGTATGGCGGTTTCTCAAAAAACTAGCCATAGATTTGCCATATGACCCAGCAATACCACTGCTGGATATATACCCAGCAGAACTGAAAACAAGGACACAAACTGATATATGTACACCAATGTTCATAGCAGCATTGTTCACTATTGCCAAAAGTTGGAATCAACCCAAATGCCCATCAACAGATGAGTGGATCAATAAAATGTGGTATATACACACAATGGAATACTACTCAGCTGTAAGAACAAACACACTACAAACACATGTGATAACATGGATGAATCTTGAGAACCTTATGTTGAGTGAAGCAACCCAGACATTGAAGGACAAATACTACATGACCTCAATTATATGAAATAACCACGCTGCCCTAGATAGCAAGAGACTGAACGATAGGCTTACAGGAAATCGGAGGGTGGAGGAAGGATGTGAGTCGATGTCTGCAGGGGTGGAATTTAAGACAAGATGGTGGTAAGTATGAACACAAAGAAGAGAAAAGGGGGGCAAGGGGTTGCCTTTGGTTGGGGCTTTGCGGGTTTGAGGGTGGCTGGGGAGGGACGGATGGGTAACATTGCCCAAAAGTGGGGAGAGGGAGGGGTAGCATACGAACACAGGAGAGGGTCAGGTGTTGGTGGAGAGTAAAATGCCGAGAAAATCATATCAAAATATAATAAAGAGGGTTACCTGTTTAGAATGCTCAGAGGGGAGGGTCTGATGCAGGATGGGCTCCTGGGGAATGTCTAAATGCTCATTCTGCCAGAGTGGGTGACACCATGGGGTAGAAACCCAAGTAGTGAGAGTGGGGGTGGACCCACATCCTGGGGAGGACTAATGCCATCAAATAGAGGGAACCGTATCCCTCGAGAGAAAGGGTGGCTCCCAGGGCATTGGGGCAGTTGAGCAAGTTAGGCCCTGAACACTATTCCATCTATCTCTGGAAGTGGCTCCTCAGGAAACGGAGGTTGGCTGTCACTGTGGGCACCAAGCTGGAAGGGAAAATGGACGTTAAATGTGTGGAACCAAGGTAAATGGGGGGTAAGAGAGGAGTTTCTTGAGAGTACACACGGATGGTTATAAAACATGTAATATTACACCATAACATATAGGAGATGACAGACTGATAATGTAAACCATAATGTAAAACATAGGATAACTAAGAATGTAAAAAACTGTGTATCCTAAAGTATACACCATAATGTAAGCACAGATGTCACCTTGTTAGAAAGCTAGTGTCTCAGACTCTGTACATCATGTTCAGTAAATATGATGTGAATAGGGTGTAAAAGTATCGCTGTGGAAGGGAAAAGGTTTTGTGGTGGATGTATGGGAGTGCTGTATATTATATATATGCATTGCTGTGTTCTAGGGCTCCTATGAAGAGAAGCTGAATAATTAGGGGGGGGGGAAAGAAAAAGATAGGATGTAGAATTTTTTCCAAGTCAACACATGTTCTTTATCTAACCTTTAAACCCATCGCTATATGCCATTCCCTAGTAAGGGACCCTGACATTATATTGAGCTTCAAATTTTAGGGAGTTCTGGATCACAGAGTGTTTCAACAATGGCAATGGAGGGATACTGGTATGGGATGCCATTGACAGGTGATATATGGCTGACAGGGAGCTGTACAGAACATATGTCCAGGGTGCATGGTAATGTTTGGATATACTCATAGTGGCAACAATTAAAAACCACAGCAGGGGGGGTACTGGGTTCCTGGCCAGTGGTGCTCTGTCGTGGTCCCTAGGGGAGCAGCGACAGTCTCCCAGGTACAGTGGCAGGGACCGGGAGGGAGTGAGGGTTCAACTGTGAGCCCATGATGCTAATGACTATGCTTGGGAGCTGATAAGCCTAAAATAAGAACAAGGGCTAGAGCAACATTGTGCCTGGGAATTTCCTCCTGTCAGCCTTCATGTTACTCAAATGTGGCCAGTCTCGAAGCCAAACTCAGCATGTAAATGCAATGCCTTTTCCCCAGCGTGAGACATGACACCCGGGGATGAGCCTCCCTGGCACTGAGGGACCACTATCAACTACCAACTGATGATGCAACTGGAAAATGACCTTATATGGAAGGTTTAATGCGGATCAGCAGAATATCCCTGTCTACATAAAATAACATGACTTTAAAATGCTGTTTGACCTAAAGTAAGGGGGAAATGGAAAGGAGAAATGAGTTTATATGGCTACGAGTTTCTAAAAAAGAGTCTGGAGGCTGGCAGAAGGATTGCCCTCATGCACAACTGAGCAGAGTCAGAGAGACAGATAAAGCAGATACAACCCCCAGATATTGGTTCCTTTGAGGGCTAACGAGACCCATGGGAGTTATGGTCATGGCCGATGGGGTTAACTACCAGGTCAGATGGCCCCTCTTTGGAAATGGTGTTTATGTGTGATGAATCTGGACTCAGATGGGATTTCCCTTCATAAGACTTTCACGCTAATGTGCTGGAGGTGCAGTTAATGTTGGGGTTTAAGACATATTTAGGGGATTTTAATCTCTGGACTGACAATGTGATAGCCAGGTCCTGAGCCTCAACAGACTCCAGCACCTACAATCTGACTTATTGGGCTCACCACACTCAGCTAAGATGGAATTGAAGAAGGACAACCACCACACCATGGAGCCTAGAGTGATTACAACTGAAAGTGGGAGGATTGCATCCAGCATCCATGTGGAATCTGAGCCTCCTCTTGACATAGAGGTTCAATGGACATAACCAATCCAATGTCCACATAGAAGAGGTGGCATTGGATTGGGAAAAGTGGACATGGTGGCTGATGGGTATGGGGAAAGGCAGGAAGAGATGAGAGGTGGAGGTGTCTTTGGGACATGGAGCTGCCCTGGATGGTGCTTCAGAGGCAATCACTGGACATTGTAAATCCTCACAGGGCCCACTGGATGGAATGGGGGAGAGCATGGGCCATGATGTGGACCATTGACTATGAGGTGCAGAGGTGCCCAAAGATGTACTTACCAAATGCAATGGATGTGTCATGATGATGGGAACGAGTGTTGCTGGGGGGGGGGGGGGCGGGGGAGTGGTGGGATGGGGGGTGGGGTTGAATGGGACCTCACATATATATTTTTAATGTAATATTATTACAAAGTCAATAAAAAAAAGATTGCATTTCTCTCTCTGCACTCCTTATTAAAAGCTACATTATAATGCCATATCATTTTTATAAAGTAAGGATTATTAGTATATAATTTACATAAAGTTTTTAGCATTAGTTTTTATATTTCCTGTTCAATGACAAAGAGGAGAAAGAAATGTTTACATCTGCATTAATCTAATTCTTTGGTTTGTTACACATAATTTCATTCATGGTTTTCCTGTGGAAAATTTTATGAAAGTAATATTATTTATGTATATTTTACTGTTATTTTTAAAGTGACCTAGATATTTTGGTATATGCTGTCAAGGGGGAAATATGTTTTCATATTCCTGTTATTTTCTAAAAAATGACATTTATTGAATATTGGTAATTTTCTACACCTATTTTTATAATGCATCAAATAATTATTATGGATGACAATGCTTTGGGAATGTTCATTGATCTGTTCACTAAATATGTACCATAACTACATGCATTTCATATGGCCAATGCCTGAAGTTCTGGAATTTTCTAGAAAACATTGCTATCACCCAGATATAATGGAGACTATAGGTGAATATCTTCCAGTGACAACAAAAGCATGGAATAGACATGGAAGGCTGCAGGAAGGCCTTTTCTGCGGTGTGGACCAGGAAATTGTTAAAAGTGTGAACTGTTTGTGTCTGCAATCAAAAATTCCCCCGCTTCGCAATAAAACTCCCATTTGTCTCCCCAAATCAGTCTGCAAGTGCCTCCTGTCCTATTAACCCCCCAATAGGCCACTCAGGGCTTATGAATTCCCCAGTACTGCAGAGCCTCCGAAAAAAAAAAACAAAAAACAAAAACAAACAACACCACAGCAGCACCCGGTGCCGCAGCAGGACCCGGTGCTGCAGCTCCGCCCACCCATGGAGGGAGCTTTCTGTGCGCAGCCGGGACCTCCATGTATTTTTTCTGTTACCTTCCCACCAAATCGATGTCCAGATACCTCCTGTCCTGCAAAAATCCTGAAACAGCCTGGTGAAAGAAGAGGAAGTTGATACAATCTGTGGGGATCCCTCTCTGTACTCATCACTGAGTGAAAAGCTGGTGAGGAACAAAAGAGTCAATCTTTGGTCTCACAGGGCTTCATGTCTCCAGTGAAAGTGACCACTACGCAAACTATACAAATCTATTTGGATTTACAAGTCTGTGCACTGCTTAGAAAGAGAAGTTCAGGAAGCTCTGAGGGCATGTACCCACTGTTATCCTGACCTGACCTGTGTGGGAAGTGAATGTTTTCCTCATAGAACACCATATATGGAAGACTTTACTTTTAAAATGGCCAATACTGTCTGTCATCTGAGGAACCTGAGATGCCTCTGTTTACCTGCTGCCCAGCTCACGGTGAAGGAGGCAGGTGTCAACCCTGTGTACCTAACCCATGATCCTATCCCATAGCCAAAATCTCCTGCATCCTATACTTTGGAGTGGCATCCGGTGACTGAGTATTTCTTAAGCTAGTCCAGGTGTGTTATGGTTTGAAAATATGATGACAAGTTCTTTTACCAACCTGTTCTGAGACTTCCCTGCTGCCTAGAAGGCCTGGTGACATAGGTCATCAAGGCAAAGCCAGCTTCAACCACAGCATGTGAGTGAAGTCAAGCCAGATGAGTCAAACTCCTGGCTGTAGAAACAACCCCAGACAGAGAGCTCTTACTGCTGAGGTCCAAGACATCATAAAGCAGAACAGACATCCCCACTGCTCCCTGCTGAACTCCTAACCCATGATACATGGGCAAACTCATAGTGTTTTCAATCATTATGTAATAACCTAGGATTTCAGCTTTGTTCTTCCTCACTTTGAAATCTCACTATTGGTGACAATGCAGGGGGAAAGATCATTATTCCTCATGTAACTTATTTTCAAAGAAGATAATGTATGGGTCTAGGATTCAGTTTTTAAAACAAAACATTTACTCTGAAATGACACACTTGTCCATGTAAAAACACACGAGTCTATACAGCAGCAGCTGGACCTTGCAAAGTGGAGAACACATGCACTCTGAACATTCTGGGATGGCCCCTCACTGTGGTTTTCTCATGAAGCATGTGTGGCTCATGGCTCTGACACTCTGCTCATAGAGTTGCAAAGTTGGCAGCAGGTAGAAAAGCTCTCAGCTTCATTACTACAGTTCACAGAGATGGGAAATCTCAATTGCTGCTCCAGAGGAATGCTGGAATGCTCATATGGACCTGCTAATATACCTCACTCCTCCAAAGGAGCTAGTTTACTGTTCACAAATTATTTTCATCTCTTTACAGTTTCTCCTTTTCATTTGATAATGAAGAGTTTTAGATGAGTTTTATATTTTTGTTATTCCTTAATTTATATTTTTGATTATTCTATCAAGCTGGTTGACTTAAAAATGAACTTCTATTTAGAATACTTGAATATTTTTTATTATTCCTTCAGCCCTCACTTCTGTTCACTCTAGGTATTCATTGGGGGATCATATTATGATGTCCATTTTGATGCTGTTCTTTACACATTAAGCATGTATTAAATTATTTGTTTCAGAAATTTAGAGTGAATCTGAACAGTGGAGATAGGAAAGGAGGCATTTCACAATGAAGGGTACTGCACTTGTTTTTAGCATGCCATTCCACTTTAATTTATCCTGAAGCATGATTAGCTCAGTATAATTGTGTACCTGTTGATTTGATGCATATAAGCAATTTCCCAAAGCACATGTTAAGAGTTTTCTTTCCTAAGCATGAGTTTATGGCCCAAAACACAAATTCCTTTACATTCTTGGTAATTATCCAAAATTCCCATTTTAAGGAGATAACTATTTCTACTTTCACTGAACCAACTTGGCTTCCTAAAAGTAACCAAGGGGAAAATAGAGTAAGTTTTTTGCAAGTAATCAAAGAGAAGGCTCTTTCCTACAGAGCAGTAGACAGAAGAACAGCCCAATGAACTAAGAGACTGCTAGATAAGCAAATAGTTACACATGCAGAAATATAATGTACACAGGCAAGATAATAAATAAAAAGTAAGAATAATAAAAAGGATGAAGTGGATGGCCCAGCAGCAGCTCAGTTCATACTTGTTAATCAACATGCATAAAGTATACTCTTGGTCCTACATGAAAAGTTCTCTGAGCAATTCATGGGCAGAACCACCTATATACTGACAGTTATTCTTTCTCAGCCCAGGTCCCCCAGGGGACCCACTAGAGGAACTTCCTAAATGCCAAGGCAGAAGAGGAGAACCCATCTAATGCCAAGGTGAGGTTGCCTATCTTTGTTTGACATAGTTATGTTGCTTTCTTGGTTTTTGTCTTTTCTGTCAAGTTCAGATTTTAAAAAATCATGCAGATCATAGAAGCTAGGTACCATCCTCTTGTGTGTGTACTGTATGTGTGTGTGAGTACAATCCTTTACTAGTGGATACCTGGATCCAAAGGCATTCAATGTCAATAGCATCACATTGGAAAGTGTATGCTAAAAGGCCTTATCAATAGCGGCATTTTTTCCTCTTTGGATTAAGAATTTTTTTAACTGTCAACCAAAATGGACTTGAAAGAAAACTCCTCAAGGCCTTTTCTACAGGTGTCTTCTAATCTTGCTTTTGTGATCTTGATATGATCATGGTTTCCCATCCTCTTTTCTAGAGACACCAAGAAGGAAAAAAATGCAAACAACACACAGGTTCATATAACCTCAGCATTTCTTTTCCTTCATTGCAGGTGGCCTCAACTACCAGAGGAAAAGGTGCATGTTATGGTGTCCCTCTGGCTCAGGGAAGGAATCTAGACGACTATGATGGGGCTTCCTTGATTCAGAGTGGAGAACGCAGTGATTCCATATCCATGTGGGAATAAGGACTGAGGGTGTGGTGAGAAAGTGACTTCCAGGAAAAGACCCTTGATCATGTTTCTACAGATCCTGGAGTCAGCGGTGGTCCCTTTGGGTGGTCTTGCTTACCACAAAGTGGAGTTATGGTTTGTTAATGGATAACTATGTAGTGTGATTGTGCATGCTTCATGTGTGTGTGCCCTTCTGTGTATTTATCCTGGGCACAGGTTTTCTTTGCACAAGACAATTGCCACTATCAATTATGTCAAGAAAATAATCTCATCTTACCACTACAAAGTTTACACATGGGAAGTTATTAGTCCTCATCAAAGCCACATGTAGTGAGTCTTTACTATACACAAACTCAGATGGAGAATGCCAGGCAGAGACAAAGGTTCCCAATCTCATGCAGAAAAGCCTAATGCATACCCTATCATTAACATCAATATTGATACACTGAACCTACACTTGGAACTGTGAAGTAGAAATAGATACTGTACAAGGGAGGTCTAGCATCTGTGCATATTGCTGACATTCCCCAAGCCTACAGAGTTTACAAATACTGCCCAACATTGTAAGTTAAGCTAAGTAGTCACATCATCTACTGTAACTTTCACATGCCTTCATATCTGTCTGTTGGGTGTTTCAAGGAAACACAAAAGATTTTCTTGAAACCCTACTTTGATGCACATGGGTCCACTAGGCAACTTATGAATCAGGGGATCAAATGTTTGAATTGCAAATAAATTATGAGTAACGTTCCTACCTTTGTCAGTAAAATGTTAACAGATTTTCCGATTATGAATAATTTTCCCAGGTTTTGCTTCAAGGGCACAAAAAAGAAAATTTGTTTCCCAGTCAAAAGTATCTACTGTCCATGAAACTAGTCCATCAGTAGCACCAAAATCACTATCAGGCCAAAGAAAAGGAAGCACTAGAAGATACCTGAGCACCTGCTCTACAGAAGGTAATGTGGAAATGCAATCATCATGTAGATTCAAGAATAACAATTGTAGCTTATCAGTCCTATATATAGGAAAAATCCATAAAATGCCTAAGCCATATTCTTGTATATGTGAAAATTGTAATTTACTAATTCAATCGGAATGCCACAATCACAGAATTAACGCATGTACAACTCAAGATTGGTTCACATCTAATAGTGGATAGTGTTTCAACCTAAAGTTTGGGCATTAGCTTATATTTGAACATTACATGAAATACATCCCTCCTATGATAGCTTGATATTATTTATGAATTCCAAAAACATATTGATTATGGTTGTAAACTGGTCTGTTCCTCTGGGCATGATACCCCTCTGATTGTACTGAATTAAAAAGTTTCACTTTTGAGCTGACACAGCAAGGTAATGCAATAAAGAGACACAGATTTCTGGTGCCACTGACAAGAAGGCAAGCAGACAGAAGAACACACAGCAAATGGACACAGAGAATGGAAAACTGGGGGGATGAAGGGGGAGGGGAGAGACGTTTTTTTAAAAACTTTTTTAAAGTTTCACTTTTATTTTATTAAATCAGGATGAGGTGGACACTTGCTCATATAGAACACAGAATAAGATGCAGAGAAGAAGAACATAGGGGCAAAAAGACCAAGCCATGGACATTGCAGAGGCTCCATGAAGAGAAATTAGCTTGAAAGACTATCTGAGGAAATAGATTAAAATTCCCCAACTCTCACAAAAGAAATGACCTACATGTCCAAGAAGCCCACCATACCCAATCACAATAAATCCAAATAAACCAACTCCAAGACACATATACTCAGAATGACAAATGTCAAAGATGAGAAAATTCTGAGATCAATAAGGGAGAAGCAAACCATCACTTACAAGGGATGCCCAGTAAGACATATGCAGATTTCTCATCAGAAATCAAGGAGGCAAGAAAACACTGGTATGACACAATTAAGAGACTAAAAGAGAAAAACTGCCAACCAAGAATCTTGCATCCAGCAAAACTGTCCTTCCAATATGAAGATGAGTTTAAAATGTTCACAAACAGAAACTAAGAGAGTCTGAAATAAATAATCCATCTTGCAGGAAATATTAAAGGAAGATTTAGAGCCTGAAAGAAAAAGGAGGAGCAGACTTGGCCCAGTGGTTAGGGCATCCGTCTACCACATGGGAGGTCCACAGTTCAAACCCCGGGCCTCCTTGACCCGTGTAGAGCTGGCCCACGTGCAGTGCTGATGTGCTTAGGGAGTTCCATGCCACACAGGGGTGTCCCCTGTGTAGGGGAGCCCCATGCACAAGGAGTGCACCCCATAGGGAGAGCCACCTAGCATGAAGGAAAGTGCAGCCTGCCCAGGAGTGGTGCCACATACACGGAGAGCTGACACATCAAGATGACACAATAAAAAGAAACAGATTCCTGTGCCGTTGACAACAACAGAAGCAAACAAAGAAGATGCAGCAAGTGGACACAGAGAACAGACAACCAGGGTGGGGGGAGGGGAGAGAAATGAATAAATAAATCTCTTTAAAAAAAGAAAGAAAAAGGAGAGGCTTCGAGAAGAGTGTAAAAGAATAATAGGAAGAAAAACCAAAGGAGTAAAAAGACAAACCAAAGTATAATAAGATATATGAAAACTGAAGGATAAAATGGTGTGGAAATCAATATTGCATTTACATAATATTATTGAATTTGAATGTATTAAACTCACCAATCAAAAGATATAGCTGATAGGATATATAAAAAAACATGAGCCATCCATATGCTGCTTACAAGAGACCCAACTTAGACAAAGATACTCCATGTAAATACTAACCAAAAAAGAGCAGAGGTAGCTGTACTATTATTGGACAAAACAGACTTTAAATGCAAAAAAAAAGTTATAAGAGATAGGGAAGGCCTTTAATTTTAATAATAAAAAGGGACAATCGACCAGGAAGATATAACAGATATAAATATCTATGCACCTAACCAAAGTGCCCCAAAATACATGAGACAAACTCTGGCAAAGCTGAAGGGAGAAACAGACATCTCTACAGTAATCATTGGGGACTTCAACACCCCACTCACATCATTAGCTAGAACAACTAGACAGAAGATCAACAAGGAAATAGAAAACTTAATATGATAAGCAAGTTAGACCTAACAGACATATAAGGAATGCTGCATCCAAATTCAGCAAGTTATCATTATTTTCACATGCCCATGGATTCATCTTGAGGAAAGACCACATGTTAGAACACAATGCAGCTCTCAAAATATAAAAAGACTGAAATTATACAAAGCAAATTCTCAGATCATAAGGGAATGAAACTAGAAATCAATAAGAGACAAGAAAAAGGTAAATTCGCAAATGTGTGGAGACTAAACAACACACTCCTAAATAAGCAGTGGGTCAAAGAAGAAATTGCAAGTGAAATCAGTAAACGTATTGAGACAAATGTAAGTGAGAAAACAACTTATCAAAACTTATGGATGCTTTGTGCCTGGGAATTTCCTTCTGTCAGCCTTCATGTTACTCAAATGTGGCCAGTCTCGAAGCCAAACTCAGCATGTAAATGCAATGCCTTCCCCCCAGCGCGGGACATGACACCCGGGGATGAGCCTCCCTGGCAACGAGGGACCACTATCAACTACCAACTGATGATGCGACTGGAAAATGACCTTATATGGAAGGTTCAATGCGGATCAGCAGAATATCCATGTCTACATAAAATACCATGACTTTAAAATGCGGTTTGACCTAAAGTAAGGGGGAAATGGAAAGGAGAAATGAGTTTATATGGCTACGAGTTTCTAAAAAAGAGTCTGGAGGCTGGCAGAAGGTTTGCCCTCATGCACAACTGAGCAGAGTCAGAGAGACAGATAAAGCAGATACAACCCCCAGATATTGGTTCCTTTGAGGGCTAAAGAGACCCATGGGAGTTATGGTCATGGCCGATGGGGTTAACTACCAGGGCAGATGGCCCCTCTTTGGAAATGGTGTTTATGTGTGATGAATCTGGACTCAGATGGGATCTCCCTTCATAAGACTTTCATGCTAATGTGCTGGAGGTGCAGTTAATGTTGGGGTTTAAGATATATTTAGGGGATTTGAATCTCTGGACTGACAATGTGATAGCCAGATCCTGAGCCTCAACAGACTCCAGCACCTACAATCTGATTTATTGGACTTACCACACTCAGCTAAGATGGAGTTGAAGAAGGACAACCACCACACCATGGAGCCTAGAGTGATTACAACTGAAAATGGGAGGATTGCATCCAGCATCCAGGTGGAATCTGACCCTCCTCTTGACAAAGAGGTGCAATGGACACAACCAATCCAATGTCTACATAGAAGAGGTGGCATTGGATTGGGAAAAGTGGACATAATGGACAAAGGGTATGGGGAAAGGCAGGAAGAGATGAGAGGTGGAGGCGTCTTCGGGACATGGAGCTGCCCTGGATGGTGCTTCAGAGGTAATCACCGGACATTGTAAATCCTCACAGGGCCCACTTGATGGAATAGAGGAGAGTATGGGCCATGATGTGAACCAATGTATATGAGGTGCAGAGGTGCCCAAAGATGTACTTACCAAATCCAATGGATGTGTCATGATGATGGGAACGAGTGTTGTTGGGGGGGGGGGAGAGGGGGGGTGGGGGGGTGGGGTTGAATGGGACCTCACATATATATTTTTAATGTAATATTATTACAAAGTCAATAAAAAATAAAAAAATTTTTAAAAAAAACTTATGGATGATGGGCGGGGCAAGACGGCATCTGAGTGAATGCACCTCATAATCTCTCCTACAAAGCAGCAGTTTAGTAAGGTCGGAGTCCTGCTGGACTGGGCTGTTTCAGGGGCTAGCAGGGCAGGAAGTGTCTGTGTGTCAATTTGGTGAGACAGTGACAGAAGAAATTCTTATGAGAGGTGGAACTTTGGGTTTCTGACACAGAGGTCAGAATTTGTAGGCATAACCCTTCCCCCTAGGGCTGGCAGCCTGGCTGTGGCGATCCCTGAAAACTCTGTTGTGCTGCAGGGTTCCCAAACCCTGAGTGGGCTGTTTCAGGAGCTAGCAGGACAGGAAGTGTCTGCATGTAGATTTGGTGAGACAGTGACAGAAGAGATTCTTGTGAGAGGTGGAATTTTGGGTTTCTGACATGGAGGTCAGAAGTTGAGGGTGGGACCCCTCCCCCTAGGGCTGGTAGCCCAGCCACAGCAATCCCTGAAAACTTTGTTGTGCTGCAGCGTTCCAAGGCCCTGTGTTTACCAGATGCATGGTTCCCAGGTCTGTATCCTCTAAATCCTGGTAGCCCACGCTCCAGAGACTCACACACCTTGAGTCTGCAATATCATGGAATTCCCATTCCTGAATCCACTGATGCCTGAGGTCCATCTGAGGTCCTTGATCACCCTAGATGTCCAGGTTTTTTGTTTTTTGTTTTTTCTCCTTGAGTGTGAAGGAGTGTATCAGCTGACTTGGGAAGAGTCTGCGAAGAAGGCAGAGCTGAATCTGCTGACAAAGCAAAGACCAATTTACCGAAACGTCCTGAAATTGGAAACTTGGTCTGGGAGAAGGTGGAGTCAGAAAATCAATTAGGCCTCCACTGGCACACCTAAGGGGGAGGGACTGTAGGACATGCTATCCAAGCTTCCAATAGAATATTTGCAATTTCTGGTGAGGTGTAGGTGCACTCATGCTGGAAATAAAGAGTCATTGTCTTCTGTGCTGAGTTGGTTCAACAGGGACCCACTTAAATCTCCTACTGGACCTCTCAGGCAGCTTTCCTGCTGCCCTGGGAGAGAAGAGAGGAAGGGAGAAAGGGGGAATGTCAAATCCCTAGGCATTTTATTTAACTGCAAAGAAGATTCCTAGCTTGAAACTTTGTTTGTTTTTTTTTTTGTCATGGTTGCTACTATTACATTGTCTCCTGGTGTTATGTCCCATTTTATCCCACAAGGTCCTTTTTCATTTATTTAGTTTTTTCTCTTTTTCTTTTTCTTGCTTGTTTCCCCTCCTTTTCTTTGCCCCCCCCCTTTTCCTCTTTTTCTTTGATTTTCTTTATATAATAGGTGCTGCAGGGAGCACTTCACATTTGCTGTATTTCCTCATCCTCCATTTCCTCTTTTCTATATGCATTGATTTTGGCCACCTACACTATGCCCTTCCCTCTACATTGTTCTATCCTCCACCATCTACTGTCTCTCTTATATTCCACTTCCCATTCTTTGGCCCCCAAATCATCTGAATTTCTATTTCTAATACTTTATTCTGTTGTCTGTCTTTTATCCACTCTTTTTTTTTCAAATGTATTTCTCACCCTTCCACTCCCACCTCGGTTGTCTGTTCTCGGTGTCTATTTTGCTGCATCTTCTTTGTCTACTTCTGTTGTTGTCAGTGGCACAGGAATCTGTGTTTCTTTTTTGGTTGCATCATCTTGTTGTGTCAGCTCTCCGTGTGTGCAGCACCATTCCTGGGCAGGATGCACTTACTTTCACTCTGGGCGACTCTCCTTATGGGGTGCACTCCTTGTGCAAGGGACTCCTCTATGCGGGGGGCACCCCTGTGTGGCACAACACTCCTTGTGTGCATCAGCACTGCACATGGGCCAGCACCACATGGGTCAAGGAGGCCCGGGGTTTGAACCGTGGACCTCCCATGTGGTAGATGAATGCCCTAACCACTAGGCCAAGTCCACCAACTATCCACTCTTGATATTGTCTTTCTTTTCTCTTTCTCTCTCTCATGAAAACACTGACCTGTTAACTCATACTATATTCCTCCCCATATTCAGTTGACTGTCTCATTATAGGTACTCTACTTACTGCTATAACTCTACACAACTTACATGAGTCTAATATCCATTCTGCTAGATCTCACATTACTCTCTTAACATTTATTACCAATACTACTTTATACATTTTCTTTTCTTACTCTTTTTGCTTTCCTTGGCCCTAATATTTTCCTTTAAATTGAACTTGCCCAGAAACAAGAAAATAGAGTAAGAAAAACAAAGTGACAAAGAGAAGACATAACACACACAAACAACAACTAATTAATCCCCAAGACTAGACAAAGAAGCTAAGGAACTGATTAAACCCATCAAGATTAAATGATAACCAGACGGCAACAAGAAACTACAAACCAAACAAATAATCAGAAAAACATGGCCAAATCCAACAAACAAACTAAAAACCAGGAAGAGGAGCAGAACATCAGACAAGTAATTAAAGATTTCAAAACACATATTAGAGACCAACTTAATGAAGTAAAGGAAGAGATTAACAATATGAAGAAAACACTAGGAGAGAATACAGAAGAAATTGCAGTCATATACAAAAAGATAACAGATATGATGGTGATGAACATCACAGATCAAGAAATCAAAAATACACTCTCAGCAAACAGCAGCACATTAGAAGAGGCAGAGGAGAGAATTAGTGACATGGAAGACACTGCATCTGAAATCAAATAGATAGTAGAACTGAATAATAAAAAGTTAGAAAAAATACAGCTGGGACTTAGGGACTTGAATGACAATGCAAAATACACAAACATATGTATTATAGGCATCCCAGAAGGAGAAGAGAAGGGAAGGGGGAAAGAATGGGTGTTGGAGGAAATAAAGGCTAAAAACTTCCCAAATCTACTTAAGAAGATGGATGTACATGTCCAGGAAGCAAAACGCACCCCAAACACCATAAATCCCAAAGGCCTACCCCAAGACATGTACTTGTCAAATTTTCCAATGCTCAAGACAAAGAAAAAATTCTAAAAGCAGCGAGAAAAGAGAACCATCACATACAAGGGAGGCTCCATAAGATTAAGTGCTCACATAAAATAAACACAAAAATAAAATCTGGGGAAAAAAAAGATTAAGTGCTGCTTTCTCATCTGAAACCATGGAGGAAGAAGGCAGTGGTATGATATAGTCAAGGTACTAAAAGAAAAAATTTCCAACCAAGAATACTCTACCCAGCTAAGCTAGCATTCAAAAATGATGGAGAGTTCAAAATATTCACAGATAAACAGAAATTGAAAGAGTATGCCAACAAGAACCCTGCCCTTCAAGAAATACTAAAGGGAGTTCTGCAAGAATAAAGAAAAAAAGAGGAGAGTCAGACTTGGAGGAGACTGTACAAGCAACAAAAAAGACAAAAAGAGAAGGAAGAAAACAAAATATGACAAACACAAGTCCAAACAAAATATGGTTAACATAAATAATTCCTTGAAAGTAATAACACTGAATGTCAATGGATTAAACTCACCTGTCAAAAGACTCAGACTGGAAGACGGAATAGGATATATGACCCATCTATATGCTGTCTACAAGAAACACATCCTAGACCCCAGGATTCAAGGAGGTTGAAAGTGAATGGCTGGAAAACAATCTTACAAGCAAACAATAACCAAAAAAAGGCAGGTGTAGCTATATTAATATCAGACAAAATAGACTTTAAATGTGAAAGAACTGTGAGAGAAAAAGATGGATACTACATATTACTGAAAGGGATAATCTTTCAAGAAGAATGAACAACAATAAACATTTATGCTGCTAACAGGGCACCTCCAATTATGTGAGGCAAACACTGGAAAAACTAAGTGAAAGAATAGATGCCTCTACAATTATACTGGGGGACTTTAATACACCACTATCAATTTTAGACAGAACATCTCAAAAGAGAATCAATAAAGAAAACAAAAACTTTGAACAGTATATTACAGGTGCTGGACCTGACAGACATATACAGATCATTACACCAGAATACAGCAGGATATACATTTGTCTCAAGTGCACAGGGATCATTCTCCAAGATAGACCATATGCGAGGCCACAAAGAAAGTCTCAAAGAATTCAGAAAGATCAAAATCATAAAAAAATAATTTCTCTGATCACAGTGGAGTGAAGCTGGAAATCTACAAGGACCAGACCCAGATTTCACATCAAGATATGGAAATTAAACAGCACACTCTTAGAAAAAGTTGGTGAAGGAGGAACTCTCAAAAGAAATTAATAACTACCTTGAAACTAATGAAAATGATAACACAACATACCAAAACTTATGGGATGCAGCAAAAGCAGTACTGAAAGGGAAATTTATAGCCATAAATTCATACATCAAAAAAGAAGAGCAAAAATTGAAGAACTAACTGCACATTTGGAGGAATTAGTAAAAAAAACCAACAAAGTAACCCCACAGGAAGAAGAAAGAAAGAACAAAGATAAGAGCAGAACTAACTGGAATAGAAAATAAGTAAGCAATTGAAAAGATAAACAAAACCAGGAGCTGGTTCTTTGAGAAGATCAATAAAATTGACAAACCCTTAGTTCAACTAACAAAGAAAGAGAGAAGATGCAAATACACAAAATAAGAAATGAGAAGGGAGATTATCACCACTGACCCCACAGAAATAAAGACGATCATGAGAGGATACTTTGAAAAACTATTCCAACAAAAATGACAATTCAGAGGAAATGGACAAATTTCTAGAAACACATAAGCAGCCTATATTGATGAAAGAATAAACTGACAAGCTCAACAAACCAATCACAAGAGATAGAATCAGTCACTAAAAACCTCCCAACTAAGAAGAGCCCTGGGCCAGACGGCTTCACTGGTTAATTCTACAAAACATTCCAGAAAGAAAAATGCCAATCTTGCTGAAACTCTTCCAAAAAATTGAAACAGAAGGAATATTACCTAACTCATTCTGGATGCCAACATTATCCTAGTGCCAAAGCCAAACAAAGACACCACAAGAAAGGAAAATTAGAGACCAATTTCTCTAATGAACCTAGATGCAAAAATCCTCAACAAAATACTTGCTAACCGTATTCAACAACACATTTAATGAATTATACACTGTGACCAAGTGAGATTCATTCTGGGTATGCAAGGATGGTTCAACATAAGAAAATCAATCAATGTAATACACCATATAAACAGATTGAAGGGAAAAAAATCAAATGATTATATCTATAGATGCAGAGAAAGCATTTGACAAAATACAGCACACTTTCTTGAGGAAAACACTGCAAAAGATCAGAATATAAGGAAATTTTGAGAACATGATAAAGAGTATATATGAAAAACCCACAGCCGGAGAGTGGTGGTGTAGTGGAGGAATTCGGGTATGCATGGTATCGAAGGCCAGGACACGAGAATACCGAGAAGGAAGTTGGTTTATTTCTACCGGCCGGGCTCGGCGGACTCTTGTCCTAATAAAAACTGAGCCCCCAACAGCCTTTTCCAGACCCTTTTATACAGAGGATATAGGATTAGGAAGACTAACAGTGATGGTAAACAGACCTTTGGTTAGGTTCTTCAGTGTTTGATCTTAGTATCAGATAGGTTATTTCCTCCAGGTGAGTTACATATTCTCCACATCCAAGCCAGTTTGGATTAGCATAGCTCCACATCGTCTGGAGGCAGCCCTGAATACACACTCAGTCTCATATCCCTTCTGAACATTCAAAGACTGTAGGGCCTATATTACTTATCTGGCCATCTTGGAGACTAGGTACTCTTGGAAATAATTTTGATTTAATGCACAGGCTATATCAGTGGGGTGGGGGGGTGGGGTTGAATGGGACCTCACATATATATTTTTAATGTAATATTATTACAAAGTCAATAGAAAATTAAAAAATTAATAAAAAAAATAAAAAAATAAAAAAATAAAATAAAAAGCCACACATTATTGCCATTGCAAACCCAATTCAAAAATTGAAATAGTCTCATTAAACAAAACGGAATGAATTCAAAAAAGTATAAAAACTGAAAATAAAACCCACTCAAAATCAAAAAAAAAAAAATGAATATATATATATAAGATATATTTTATATATATATATATATATATGATAAAAACCCACATCCAACATCATTTACAATGGTGAAATCCTAAAATTTTTCCCTCTAATATCAGGAACAAGACAAGGATGCCCACTATCACCTCTTCTATTTAACATTGTCTTAGAAGTACTTACTCAGGGACTGAGGCAAGAACGAGATATAAAAAGTATTCAGATTGGAAAGGAAGAAGTCAAAATTTCATTATTTGCAGATACCATGATTCTATACATAGAAAACCCTGAGAAATTTACAACAAAGCTTCTAGAACTCATAAATGAGCTTAGTAAAGTTGCAGGTTATAAGATCAATGTGCAAAAATCAGTAGCATTTCTGTACACCAATAATGAGCAAGCTCAGGAGGAAATCAAGAAACAAATACCATTTACAATAGTCGATATGAAAAACAAATACCTAGGTTAAATTTAACTAAAGATGTAAAAAACTTATACACAGAGAACTACACAACACTGTTCAAGGAAATTAAAGAAGACATAAATAAATGGAAGAATATTCACTGTTCATGGGTAGGAAGACTAAATATTATTAACATGTCTATCCTTCCAAAACTGATCTACACATTCAATGGATTCCCAATAAAAATCAACAGAGTCTTCTTTAAGGAACTAGAAAACCTAGCTATGAAATTTATTTGGAAAGGAAAGAGTCCCCAAAAAGCCAAAGACATATTGAAAAAGAAAAATGAAATTGGAAGAATCACACTACCCAACTTCAAAACATACTACAAAGCTACAGTAGTGAAAACAGCATGGTATTGGCACAAGGAGAGACACACAGACCAATGGAACCAAATTGAGAGTTCTGATATATATCCTCATATATATAGTCATATAATATTCAATAAAACCACCAAACCCTCTCAACTGGGAGAGAATGGCCTATTCAACAAATGGTGCCTGGAGAACTGGATATCCATGTGTAAAAGAATGAAAGATGATTACCAACTCACACCTTATACAAAAATCAACTCAAGATGGATCAAAGACGTAAATATAAGAACCAAGACCATAAAGACTTTGGAAAGCAGTGTAGGGAAGCATCTACAGGACCTTGTAATAGGAAATGGCTTCGTGGGCTTCACACCAAAAGCACGAGTAGCAAAAGAACAAATAGATCAATGGGACTTCCTCAAAATTAAAGCCTTCTGTACCTCAAAGGACTTTGTCAGGAAAGTGAAAGGAGAGCCTACATAATGGGAGAAAATATTTGGTAACCACATATCTGATAGCAAACTTATATCTTGCATATAAAAAGAACTCCTATAGGGGTTGAATGGGACCTCATATTTTTTGAATGTAATTTTTAAAATAAATAATTTTTTAAAAAAAGAACTCCTATATCTTGAAAATAAAAAGACAAACAGCCCATTTTAAAAATGGGGAAAAGATTTAAAAAGACACTTCTCCAAAGAACACATACAAATGGCTAAAACACACATGAAAAAATGCTCCAAATCTCTAGCTATTAGGGAAATGCAAATCAAAACTACAATGAGATACCATCTTACTCCCATAAGATTGGCAGCTATGAAAAAAACAGAAGACTACAAATGCTGGAGAGGATGTGGAGGAATGGGAACAGTCATCCACTGCTGGTGGGAATGCAGAAGGATCCAGACATTCTGGAGGACAGTTTGGCGGTTTCTCAAAAAGCTAGGTATGGATTTGCCATATGACCAAGGAATTCCACAGCTGGGTATATACCCAGAAGAACTGAGAACAAGGACACAAACCAATATATGCACACCATGATCATAGCAGCACTGTTCACTATTGCCAAAGGCCAAATGCCCATCAACAGATGAATGGATAAATAAAATCTGGTATATACATACAAGGAATGCTATTCAGCTTTAAGAATGAATACACTACAAACACATGTGATAACATGGATGAATCTTGAGAACCTTATGTTTAGTGAAGAAACCCACGCATTGAAGAATACTGCATGACTTCAATGACATGAAATACGTAAACAAAGCTGCCTCAGAGAGCTAGAGACTGGATGATAGGCTTACAGGAAATTGGGGGTAGAGGAAGGATGTAAGCTGACACCTACATGGGTGAAATTTATAATAAACTGGAAGTATTTGTACAAGGAAGGGATAAAATGGGGGCATAGGGTTACTTTTGAGTGGGGTTTTGTGGGCTAGAGGGGGGCTAGGTATGGGAGAATGGGTAATATTGCCCAAGAAATTGAGGGGAGGCTGGGGGAACATATGAACATAGGAAATTGTCAGATATTTGGTTGAGAGTATAATGCTGAGAAAACTCTTTCAGAAATATAATAAGGAAGGTTACCTGTTTAAGATGTTTAAAGGAGATAATCTGATACAGGACAGGTTCCTAGGGAGTGTGTGAGTGCTCATTTTGCCATAGTGAGTTATATCATTGGATAGAGACCCATATAATGAGAGTGAAGGTATACCCACATCCTGGGGAGGACTGATGTTCTCAAATAGAGGGAATTGTATCTCTCGAGAGGAATGGTGGCAGTCGAGCATGTCAAGTCCTCAACATTGTTGCAAGTATCTCTGAACATGGCCCTTTAAGCAATGAAGATTGATGGTAACTGTACGCCCTGAGGGGAGGGGGAAAGAGGTATTCAATAGACGGAATCAATGTAACTATGTGTGCAATATAAATGTTCACAAGATTATGGAAAGATGGATATAAGACATGTTAAATTACACCAAAAAATGTAGAGGGGCTGATAGGCTAAAATGCAATTCATAATGTAAAACATAAGATAATTAAAAATTTAGAAAATTGTATAGTCTAAAATATAAACCACAATGTAAACCCAAATGTTACCATGTTTGAAAGCTATTGTCTCAGTATCTGTACACCAGTTTCAGTAAATATAGTATGAATATGTAAAAAGATTATTGCTGTGGAAGGGAAAAGGTTTTATGTTGGATATGTTGGAGTACTGTATATTGTATATATGAACTACTGTGATCTAAAACTTTTGTGAAGATAAGCTTAATAATTAGGGGAAAAAAAGAAAAAGAAAGGACGTAGACACTAAGGAAAAGATGGAAGAAGTTGCCTTGACAATTTGCATACAGGACAACACTTACTGCAGTGATGGAAGGCAAAACATCAAAATTAAGCTTTTGCATTTTTTAATTTTTTGATACCGCAATTTATTTTTACCTTAATTTTTCTAAATTAATATGTACTTTATATCTAACCTTTAAACTCATCACTATATTCCATTTTACTATTAATGGAATGTGGCAATATATTATGCTTCATTTTTGAAAAAGTTTTGGATCACAGAGAGGTTCAACAATGGCAGGGGAGGAATACTGGTGTGGGATGTTATTGACAGGGGACATAGGTTGGCAGGGAGTTCTCCAGGACATATATCTAGGGTACATATAAATGTTTGGATATTTTCATAGTGGTTACAGTTTAAAATGACAACTGAGGAGGTGCTGAGTTCCAAGCCAGGGGAGCTCTATCACATTTCCTAAAGGAACAGCATTAATCCCCCAAGTGCAACAGCAAAGACCAAAAAAGAAGGATGGTCCAACAATGAGCCCTTAATACTAATGACTATGCATATGAGCCTGTGCACCTGAAATAAGAACTAGACGCAGAGCTGCAGGGTGCCTAAGAGTTACCTCCTGAGAACCTCTCTGTTGCTCAAATGTGGCCAGTCTCAAAGCCAAACTCAGCATGTAAATGCACTGCCTTCTCCTCAGCATGGGACATGACTCCCAGGAATGAGCCTCCCTGGTGCTGAGGGATTACTACCAAGTACCAGCTGATGATGTAACTAGAAAATGACCTTGAATAAAAGGGTCAACTCAGACCACAGAATATCTCAGCCTACATATAATATCAGGAGTTAAAAATGCTTTTTTGACCTTAAATAAAAGGGAAAATAGAAAGGACAAATGAGCTTATATGGCTATGGGTCTCCAAAAAAGAGTTGTGATGTTATCAGAGGGGTCACACCTATGTACACCTCAGCAGAGTCCCAGAGACAGATAAAGTAGATACAACCCCAGTATTGGTTCTTCTGAGGGCAACAGAGACCCAAAGGTTCTATGGTCATGGCGGATGGAGTTCAGTGCCATGTCAGTTGGCCCTACTTTGGAGTTTGTGTTCTGGTGTGATGGAGCTGGACACAGAAGTGATCTTGCTTCACAAGCCTCTCTTGTTACTTTTACTGGACCTGTGGTTGGCACTGGGGTTTAGTGTGTACTCAAGGGTCTTGACTCTCTGGACTGCCCATGTGATAGCCAAGCCCTGAGCCTCAACAGACTTGCAACTCCTACACTCTGGTTTATTGGACTTACCCCACTCAGCTAACATGGAGGTGAAGAAGGTCAACCACCACACCAGGGAGCCAAGAGTGCCTTTAACTACATGCAGGAGAATTGCATCCATCATCCATGTGGAATTTAAGCCCCTTCTCAATACAGAGGGAGAGAGGACATAACCATTCCAGGGTCTGCAGGATGGAGGAATAGAGTATGGATTAGAGTGGACTTACTGATATTCTATTCATGAACTATTGTGATTAGTAATCAAATAAAATGTGGCACTGGTGTGGAGAAAGTGGCCATGGTGGCTGCTGGGAGTAGGGAGTGTGAGGAAGAGATGTGATGTGGGGCATTTTCAGGACTTGGAGTTGTCCTGGGTGGTGCTGCATTGACAGTTATCAGACATTGTATGTTCTCCCATGGCCCACTGGGTGGACTGTAGGAGAGTGTGGGCTATGGTGTGGACTACTGACCATGAGGTGCAGCGGTGCTCAGAGATGTATTCACCAAGTGCAATGAATGTCTCATGATGATGGAGGAGATTGTTGTTATGGGGCGAGGAATGGGGTGAGGGGGATGGGGGGTATGTAGGGACCTCATATTTTTTTAATGTAATATTTTTAAAAAGACAAAAAAATTTAAGTAAATATAAAAAAATAAAATAAAGTCAACTATATGCTTCACCAAAAAAAGAAAAAATAGCAATTTTCCAAAGAGTACCCCCACATCCAATGACTCTTGTGTCTAATAATTGCTCTCCCCATATCAATAATCACTAGATTGACTTAAAATAATTAAAATATACAGCACTGTGAAATGTAGTTTTGCCTATTTTGGAACTTTAAATCTGAGTTGTTGCCAGAGCTGTATTTTGTTTATTTTGCTTTCATACATTCTGCTGTACAATTACAGCACACTTTGTGTATCAAGTCTTCTGTTGATGGATATTTGCCTTGTTTTTGTTTCTGACCACTGCCAATAAGTCTGCAGTAAACATTGTGATCCACGTCACACACACAAAAAAACTTATGAGATACAGCAAAGGCAGTCTTGAGAGGGAAACTTATAACCCTAAATGCCCATATTAAAAGTGAAAAAAGAGCTAAATGCAAAGATTTAACTGAGCAACAAGACAAACTAGAAAAAGAACAACAAACCAATCCTCAAAGCAAGCAGAAGAAATAACAAAGAGTGAAGTAGAAATAAATGAAATTGAAAAGAAAAAAGAACTTTAGAGAAAATCAAAATCAAAAGCTGGTTCTTTGAGAAGATAGGTAAAATTTACAAACCCCTACTAAGATTAACAGAGAAAAGAGAAGAGGCAAATAAATGCAATCTGAAAAAAAGGGAAGAACTATGACTGACCCCACAGAAATAAAAAGGATCCTAAGAGGATATTATGAGAAACTGTATGTCAACAAACTAGACAACCTAGATGAAATGGGCAGATTCCTAGAAATGCACAAACAACTTACACTGACACTATAAGAAATGCAAGAACTTAACAAACCACTCACACTTAAAGACATTGAATCCATCATCAAAAACTTCCCATCAAAAAAAGTCCAGGACCAGATGGCTTTACAGGTGAATTCTATCAAACATTTCAAAAAGAATTAACACCAATCCTGTTCAAATTCTTTCAAAAAATTCAAGACAGAAAATTACCCAACACTTTTTATGAAACCAACATCACTGTAAAATCAAAGCCAAATAAAGACACCATGAGGAAAGAAAATTATAGACCAATTTCTCTATTAAACATAGATGCAAGAATCCTCAACAAAGTATTTGTAAATAGAATTCAGGAGCATCTCAATAGACTTGTACATTACAACCAAGTGGGATTTATTCCTGGTAGGCAAGGCTCATTCAACATAAGAAAATCAACCACATTACCAAACTGAAAGGAAAAAACACATGATCATCTAAATTAAAAAAAATCATAAAAAATTGGAAAAAGCATCTGACCAAATCTGGCATCCTTTCTTGATAAAAACATTTCAAAAGATATGAATAGGAGGAAAATTCCTCAATATGATAAAAAAGTATATATGAAAACCACACAACCAACATCTTAGTGGGGAAAGGTTGAAGGCTTTCCCTCTAAGATCAGGAACAAGACAAGATGCCCACTAGCAACCTTGGTATTTAACATTGTACTAGCTCTAGCTAGAGCAAGAAAAAAAAATACAGTAAATGCATCCAAATAGGAAAAAGAGGAAGGAAAGCTCTATTTGTGGATGACATGATCCTATTTTTAGAAAATTCAGAAATGTCTACAAAACAAAGCTACTTGAGCTAAAGAGTTCAGCAAAGTGGCAGGATACAAGATCAATATGCAGAAATCTGTAATGTTTTTGTACATTAGTACTGCATAATCTGAAGAGGAAATTGGGGGGAAATTCCACTAACAATAGCAACAAAATGACTAAAACACCTAGAAATCTATTTAACCAAAGAAGTACAGGACCTATAAGCAGAAAACTACAAAACAACACTAAAAGAAATGTTAGAAAGACTTAAATGGAAAGATATTCCATGTTCATGGATTGGAAGACTATTATGAAGATGTCAATCCTAACCCAACTGATTTAAAGATCCAATGCAATACCAATCAAAATTCCAACAGCTTACTTGACATTAATAGAAAAGGCAATTACCAAATTCACTTGGAAGGGAAAGTACCCCTGAATAGCCAAAAGTATTCTAAAAAAGTATAGTATACTATACTATAGCATAATATAGGAGGAATTTCAATGTCTGATCTTCAAACATATTACAAAGCTACAGTGGTCAAAACAACATGGTACTGGCATAAAGAGAGACACATTGAACAGTGGAATAGAATTGAAAGTCTAGAAATAAACCCTTACCTCTATGGTCAACTAGTTTTTGACATATCTACTAAGTCCATGTTAACAGGAAAAAACAGTTTCTTCAACAAATTGTACAGGGAGAGCTGCATATCTATAACCAAAAGAATGAAAAGGGACCCCTATCTCATTCCCTATACAAGAATCAACTCAAAATGGATCAAAGACCTAAATATAAAAGGCAGGGCCATAAAATGACAGGAGAAAATGTAGGGAAATATCTTAAAGACTTCATGGTACATGGTGATTTCTTGGACCTTACACCCAAAGTACACACAACAAAAGAAAAAACAGA
Organism: Dasypus novemcinctus; assembly: GCF_030445035.2. NCBI lineage: Eukaryota > Metazoa > Chordata > Mammalia > Cingulata > Dasypodidae > Dasypus > Dasypus novemcinctus. Next base: position 587,326 of record NW_026688148.1, read on the forward strand.
TAATTCAGAACTACTCAAAATTAAATACTTTTGTTTCTCACAAGACTTTGTCAAAAGGGTGAAAAGGCAGCCAACTCAATGGGAGAAAATAATCAGAAATCACATATTTGATAAGGGTTTAATATCCATGATATATAAAGAGATGTTACAACTCAACAATATAAAGATAAATGACCCAATTAAAAATGGGCCAAAGACATGAATAGACATTTGTTCAAAGAAGAAATACAAGTGGCAAAAAACATATGAAAAAGTATTCAATGTTAGAGAACTAAATGTTGGAAAGAATGTGGATAGGAACACTTATTCACTGTTGTTGGTAATGCAGAATGTAGAGCCACTGTGGAGTTCAGCAGTTCCTAAAGAAGTTGAATATAGATTTCCCACATGACCTGGCAATACCACTATGGGGTATATACGCAGAAGAACTGAGAGCTTGAGAGCAGTGACATGAAGAGACATCTGCACATCTATGTTCATAGTGGCATTATTCACAATTGCCAGAAGCTGGAAACAACCAAGGTGTCCATCAACTGATAAATGGATCATTGAACTGTGGTATATTCACATAATGGAACATTATGCATCTGTAAGAAGAAATGAAGTCATAACATTGACAACAGTGATGAACCTGGAGGACAGTACGTTGAGTGAAGCAAGCCAGACAGAAAAGGACAAATACAGGAAAATTGCATTACAATGAACTAAAGTATTATGTAATATAGTGTATGATTCCATTTATATAAAATGTAAATAGAAATCAATTTGTAGATGAAAGAAAAAAATATTTGTGCAAAATAAGACAGAAAGGGGAGCTGTGGACAACAAAGAAAGCACAGGAAGATTGAGGGGTGGTGGATTTTATTTGTTTTTTATTATTATCCCTGAGATAATGAAACTGCTCTAATGATGACTATAGTGTCCGGATATCTTCAGAACCCTGAAATTTGGGATAGTACCTACTTTGGCAGTCAATAAGATCCTGCTGAGATGTGCAGAAACTCACTTTGAAGTTTCTTAGCTTTATAAACTCATTTGTCTTGACCTTTCCGCCCTTTTGGTCAAGGGCTCTTCCCAGTTGCATTGCTAGTTGGTGCTTCATAATAATCCCTTGGTGCCAGACAGGCTCATCCCCAGGATTCATGTCCTACACTGGGGGAAAATAATGTATTTATACACTGTTTGGCTTAGAGAGAGGCCACATTTGAGCAAAAAGGAAGCTCCCAGAAGGCAACTCTTAGCACCCTATAGTACAAGGCCAGGTTTCAACTTAAGAGTAAAGGTTCTTATAGTCATCAATATCAAAGACCCATAAGTAGGCCATCCTCTTTCACTAGTCATTGCCCCTGTATTTGGGGGATTCTTGATGACCTATTAGAGAAAGAATGTGGCAGAGCTCCCCAGGATGGGACTTGGATATTCCTTCAATTATATGAGTCTCCACCCACCACGGCAATGCCCCATGAACATCTGAACACATTTATATGCCTTTTATGTATGCCCAGGTGAGCCTCCTCCTATTTATTCCCCATCACTGACACCCCATACAAGTGATCACCCCCTGCCACAGATAGAAAACCACAATTGCTGGACAGGATGTAGAGAGAAATGAACAGTTGGTTATTCACTGTTGGTGGGAATGCAGAATGGTACAGCCCCTATGGAGGACCATTTGGCAGTTCCTAAAGAAGTTGAATATAAACTTGCTACATGACCCTGCAATATCACTATTAGGTATATATCCAGAAAAAACTAAAAGCACTAACACCAACAGACATCTGCACACCAAAGTTCACTACAGCAGTATTCGCGATTCCAAAAGTTGGAAAAAACCCAAGCATACATCAACTGATGAATGGGTAAATAAATTGTGGTATATTCACATAATGGAATATTACATAGCTGTAAGAAGTGAAACCATAAAGCATATGACAAGCATGAATCTAGAGGACTTTATGTTGAGTGAAGCAAGCCAGACACAAAAGGACAAATACTGTATGATTGTGTGACTATGAACCAAATATATTGTGTAACATATTGTTTGATTCAAAAAAATTAATATGTATCCAGTACATTCATTTGAGAAATGGTATCTTTATCCAACAGTGTTTTCCTTTTCTTTTTAAATTATTGTTTACATATTCAATTATTAAAATGTACAAAATAAAGTTAAAAAAAAAAGTGAGGTTACACTGAAGAGTTGAAAAATCAGAGACTTTAAAATGTGATCCCAGTACTGATAATGCTACAGCACAGATGTATCATATATTGAAAATATTGTATTAAAAGAACTTAGTCACACACAAAAAAGTGATCCTTTACTCAAGAAAAATAAATACCAAAAAAAGAGATATAGAAAACAAGCTTTTTTTAGCATAATAAAATCGTGTGTGAAATATATGAATATGGATAAAGTTGCATATATGCCTGTTTTCTTTGAAATTGAAGAAATGTATGTTAACAAAAGATGGTAACAATATCACTTATGCTAAGTGAAGACGCCTGACACAAAATACTACAAATTGTGTGATCCCATTTATATAAAAGGTAAATGTAAATCAATTTATAAAGTTGAAGTTCAATTAGTAGTTATGTAGGGCTGGGGAGGACTGCTAAAGGTTGTGCGTTTTTTCTAGAGTACTGAAAATGTTCTAAAATTTTTGATGGTGAGAAATGCATAATATTGTGATAATACTAAAAGCCACTGATTATACACTTCAGATAGATTGTATGGTATATGAATATATCTCAGTAAAACTTAAGTAAATAATTGTGTAAGAACAGCAAAAAAAATAGCAGCGGTTCAGCAGGGGAAACAAAGAGATCAAGGGGTGAGGAATTTCCTTATTAATTTTTATTTATTATTCAAATAATGAAAATGTTCTAATGATGGTTGAGGTAATGAATACACAACTATGTGATTATACCAAATACCACTGGTTGTGCACTTTTTTTAGTTGTACACTTTAAATGAATTGTTGTTTTATTAATGTATACCAATAAAGTTGATTTGTTAAAAACATATAAGCATGTATCAATAAAATTAGTTTTTAAAAAAAGAAAAACTCTTCTAATCCTCATCCAAAGATTTCATTGTTAAGGTTTTAGTATAAAACCTCCCCAGATTTTTCCACTGAGCAACATTGTATTCCTCCTCGTCACATTTAGGATTGGCTGAGTGACAGTGCATTAGAATGGCACAGTCATCTGTGCCCAGCAGCTCTGCCTGGCTTTCCCCCTTCCAGGGTGGCAATCCTGTGAAAACCACCTTCAGAAGCTCAGGGGGAAGCGCAGGGGTCAAAAGAAGGGGGTGGGGGTGAGGAGGTCCAGCACATCTGTCTTAACTAGAGCAGCTGCTCCCCAGCTCTGAACTGCTTCCCTGGAATTGAACCAACTCTTCTAAGAGGCTGAGAACAGTAAGCACAGAGGCTTCCTCTGCAGCCGGCTCCTTTAAGGTCAGCTGGGTGACGGCTCTTGGCAGACACAGCAGGGCTAGAATGGTGTCCCCAAGGCACCTGGGTCACTCCCTCTGCCAAGCAGAGGTGCCCTGGAGCTCCTGAAATGATCAGCACAGCCCTGGGCTCCCTCAGCAGCCCCTAGTAGGTGCCCTTTCCCACTCTGTGCAGTGCACCCTAGCAGGCACCCAAATCCGGTGGCCCCTGTTGGCCAGCCAACCTCCTCCGGCCCTCGCAAGCTAGCATCTTAGCAAGACACACAAACCATTTCCACCCAGCATTACTCCAACAAATCAAAGTTTTAAGAAAAGCTTTAACTCCCTGGGGCCATGGGGAGCTCTGAGGAAGGTCCTGGCTCAGGCTGTCCCAGGGCGTCCAGGGCAGCACAGCCAGGACGGGTGCGATGGGAGCCGGCTCCTAGACCACAGACCTCGCCTGCCGCGTGTACTCCCGGAAAGCAGAAAGGAGTAAAACCGGAGGAAGAGAGAAAATGGAAGTCTCAAGTGGCTCACCAGGGCTTGGATCCAAAGAATGCAAAAGCCTATGATGAGGAAGAGCGCCACCCGCAGACCTCTGGGTTGGATACACACTTTTAGTTGTAAACTGTTGAGGTCCCTGCAAAACTCCCGGGCTGGGCAGAAACCTGCCCCCAGGCCCCTCACAGGAGAGGGCCCCATTCCTTGTGCTCCCTGAGAGCACACACTGGGAGTCAGCCCTGCTCCCCGCCCCCCGGGCCTTCCCAGGGCCCCTCCCCAGGGAGCAGATCAGTTCCCCTGTAAAAGTCACGCTGTGGACAGGCACCAGCTGCCCTATCCAGGGGAGAAGAAGAAAGAATAGCAGCCTGGGCCTGGAGGCAAATGTGAAGTGGAGGGCCTGGGAAGGGAGAGCTGAAAGGGGAGACCCCCAGGAACCTGGGAGGGTAGGCAGGGAGGGCAGGGGGCAGGGCTGCAGGTTGGACAACGGGGAAACAGGGGGCATGTGGGGAGGGAGGGGGGCTGTGGGCAGAGGAGAGGCCATGGGGGGAAGAGGGATGGGGAGGAAAGGGACTGAGGAGGGGGAGGAAAGAGAGGGAGGACGGGGAGGGGCCATGGGGGAGGGACCAAGGAGGGAAGGAGGGACTGTGGGGGGAGGGACCCTGGGGCAAAGGATGGGGGAGGAGGGACACTGGGGGCGTAAATTGTAAAGAGGAGGAGGAAACGTGTTGGGGGGATAGTGGGGGGTGGGAAGGGACCAAGACTGGGGACAGGTCAGTTTGGGGGGAGGAGGAACCGTGGAGGTAGGGGTACTGGGGGAGGAGGGGCCATGCGGGGGAGGAGGGACCATGCGGAGGAGGAGGGACGAGGCAGGAAGGGACTATGGAGGGCAGAGGGCCCCTGAGGGGAGGAACAGTGGGGGGGAAGGACCATGGGGGCAGAGGGCCCCTGGGGAGGAATAGTGGGGTGGAGGGACCATGGGGGTAGGGAAAGTAGAGGGGGTAGGGAAAATGGGGAAGGAGGGACCGTGGGGAGTGTGGGCCGCCCTCCCTTATTCTGACTCGGCCCCCCCCACCAGGCCCACCGCGCTGGGCCTGGACCACCGAAAGGCTACCGCCCGGCCTGCGCCGCCCGCGGAAGCAGCCGCCACACGGCCCACCCTGCCTGGTCCCCACCCGCCCCGAAGGACCCCGCCCCCCGCAGGCGAAGCAGCAGGACCTCCGTGGGCGCGGGATGGGCGCCCCTCACGCGGCAAGGGGGGCTCGCTCGCCCTTGTCTGCGCCTATAGGCCCCGCCTGCGCCCGCCCGACTCCACGCGGGGCCCAGACTTACCGCTGCGCGGGCGGGACACGAGGTTCCCAAGGGCGGGCGAGCGCTCCCCGCAGCGCCCCGTGCGCCCCGACACCGCATCCCTCCTGCCCTCGGGCTCCCCGACACCGCCTCCCTCCTGCCCTCGGGCTCGCAGGGGTGCCGCGGGAGCGCGCAGCAGGTCCGCGGGGCGCGCGCCCAACCGCCGCCAGCTGTTAAAGGGGCCGCCGCACCGGGGCCGGCGGGACTTGAGGGCCTGAGAGCCCGAGGGCCAATCAGGTCTGGACCGGTTCCCCAACTCCGCCCCGAGGGGGCGTGGCCATCTCCCTGACGGACAGCGCCCAGCAGCCAATCGTCGCGCGGTCCGGCTGGCGCTAAGGAGGGCGATCTCCCCCTACGCCGTGAGGGCGGCTCCTGACTGGTGGGCAGCGGATCCCCGCAAGTGGGGGTGTCCCCACCCACAGTGCACCAGAGGCGGCCAGGGCTCGGGCGTAGGTCACCGAGGCCGGCTGCTTGGAGCTGCTGGGAGCGCGGTGTGAGGGGCCTCTGGCCCGGCGCAGCCGAGCCCGGCCCCGAGCGAGGCTGTCGTCCCTGCTCCTTTCTCCCGGAGCTGGGGGCTGGCTCCTCTGAGGAGCCTGAGGAGTGCTGGCCCCTGGCCTGCGTTCTGGGGAGAATTTATTTCCCAAATTTATTTTATTCGTACATGTTAATAAATCATACAATATATCCAAAGAATACAAGCAACGGTATTTGGTATATCGGAGTTGTGCGGGCATCACTTCATCATTACGAGTGCGTTATCATTATTTCAATAATAAGAATAAGCAAAAAACAGACTTCTTCATCCCTCACTCTCTCTGTTCCCCTGCCTTACAGAGCTGCTATTTCTGGCCATTCTAGCACAATTATTTATTTATTTAGTCGTTTTATTCAGACATGTTCACATACCATAACATCTAAACATCTAAAGTGTATAGTCAGTGGCTTTTAGTATAATTCCAATGTTGTACATTCATCATCACAAAAACTTTTAGAATTATTTCATTACTCCACACCCCTTAGCATGCCTTCCCTAGCCATCCATAACCACTAACCAAAGGTCATCTTTATAAATTGATTTATATTTACATTTTATATCAATGGAATCATGAAGTATCTTTTTAACTTTATTTTGTACATTTAATAATTGAAAATATAAACAATAGTTAATTACAAGAAAACACAGTTGAATAAAAGCATACATTTCTCAAATGTACTGAATACATATAAATTTTTTTCAAATCATATAATATGTTACACAATGTATTTGGTTCATAGTAATGCAATCATACAGTATTTGTCCTTTTGTGTCTGGCATGCTACACTCAACATGTCCTCCAGGTTCCTCCATGCTGTCAAATATTTTATAACTTCATTTCTCCTTGCAGCTGCATAATATTCCATCATGTGTATATACCACAGTTTCCTTATCCATTCATGGGTAGGTAGATACTGGGTTTGTTTCCAACTTCTGGCAAGTTTGGATAATGCCTCTGTGAATATAGGTGTGCAGATGTCTGTTCACATCACTGCCCACAGTCCTTCTTGGTACTTTCTTTAAGCATGCACATACCCGCTGTATTAGGCAGCCAAAGAGGTGAATATCTGGGGCTTCTCCTGGCTTCCAGAGGAAATCTCATTCTGAATGGGAGTTTCTAGCAAGGGTCTTCCAGCAGCCATTTTGGGGGCACCAAAGGACACGTGTTTAATGGTGGCAGCTTTCTGCCAGGTTCCAGATCTGCTGTCAATTCCCTGTTTTACTAGACTGCCTCAGATTGTCGCATGTGCAGTCTTAAAGCCAAGGAGCCATAAGCCATACTGAAGCCCTAACTCAGAGGGAACCAACTGTGTTTCAGAAGCAGTGCTGGTTAGCACAGATTTTGGATAAAGAGTGTTACATGGTAAAATGACTATGTGAACAGAGAAGAAAGGAGAAAAAGTTTTGACCTACTTCCCCATATTCATTGTCACATGACAGAACACAGCCGTGTTCAGTATATCATAGCAGTGTTTTCAGACTCAGTTCAGGTCATCTTCAACATTATTCAATTATTCTATGTTAGTGAGATTTCCTTAATTCCACAGAAATCTGAAACATTTTTTATGCACAGGGACTATTTTTATAATTTTTTTTTAGTTTTTAAAGAAGCTTTAGATTACATATATGCTACATAAAAATATAAGAAATTCCAATATGCCCCACTCTGTTCACCTCCCATATTTTCCCACATTAACAGCATCCTTCACTAGTGTGGTACATTTGTTAAAGTTGATGAACCCATACTGAAGAATTGCTGCTAACCATGCACTGAAGTTTACAACATAGGTTACACTTTGTCCTGCATAATTTTGTAGATTATGACAAAATATACAATGGCCTGTATTCATCACTGCAATGCCATGTAGGACAATACCGATGTCCCCAAAATGCCCCCAAATTCCACCTATTCTTCCCTCTCCCCTCTTCAGAACCTTTGGTGGCCACTGCCTTTACATCAATGAAAAGAGCTCTTCAATTGCTAGAATAATAAGTCTTAGAAGAATAATAATGAGTCAATTTTAGTCCATTGTTCATTCAATACCAATCAAAATTCCAACAGCCTATTTTACAGAACTAGAAAAGGCAATTACCTAATTCAATTGGAAGGGAAAGTATATGTGAGAAACCAAAAGCATTCTAAAAAAGAAGAGAGACAGGGAGGAATTATTCTGCCTGACCTTGAAACATTACAAAGCTACAGTTGTCAAACAGCATGATACTGGCATACAGGTAGACACATCAATCAGTGGAATAGAACTGAAAGTCTAGAAATAAACCATCATCTCTATGGCCAAATGGTTTTTGACAAACCTACCAAATCCATGTTAATGATACAAAACAGTCTCAGCAACAAATCGTGCTGGGAGAACTGGAAATCTATAACCAAAAGAATGAAAGAGGACCCCTATCTCACTCCCCATACAAGAATCAACTCAAAATGGATTAAAGACCTAAATATAAAAGACAGGACAATAAGACTACTAGAAGAAAATGTAAGGAAACATCTTCAAGACCTAGTGATCAGTGGTGGTTTCTTGGACCTTACATCCAAAGCACACACAACAAAAGAAATCATAGATAAATAGGACCTCCTCAACATTAAATACTTTTGCACCTCAAAGAACGTTGTCAAAAGGCTGAAAAGGCAGCTGACTTAATGGGAGAAAATATTTGGAAATCATTTGTCTGATAAGGGTTTAATCTCCAGGATATATAGAGATGTTACAACTCAACAATAAAAAGACAAATGACCCAATTAAAAAGTGGGCAAAAGATTTGAATTGACATGTGTCCAAAGAGGAAATACAAATGGCAAAACAACAACAAAAAAAAACACATGAAAAAATGCTCAACATCACTAATAATTAGGAAAATGCAAATCAAAACTACAATAAGGTATCATTTCACACCTATCAGAATGATCAGTATTAAAAAGACAGAGAACTAAAGTCATGGAGAGGATATGGAGAGATAGGAAAACTTATTCATCAGTGGGAATACAGAGTGGTACAGTCACTGTAGACGACTGCTTGGCAGTTCCTAAAGAAGTTGAATATAGGGAAGCAGACTTGGCCCAATGGATAGGGCATCCACCAACAACATGGGAGGTCAGCAGTTCAAACCCTGGGCCTCCTTGATCTATGTGGAGCTGGCCCACGTGCAGTGCTGATACATGCAAGGAGTGTCCTGCCATGCAGGGGTGTCCCCCCCCTGCATAGGGGAGCCCCATGAACAAGGAGTGCACCCCATGTGCAAGGAGTGCACCCCATAAGGAGAGTCACCCAGTGCAAAAGAAAGTACAGCCTGCTCAGAAATGGCACCACACATGGAGAACTGATGCAGCAAGATGACACAACAAAAAGAGACACAGATTCCCATGCCACTGACAACAACAGAAGCTGACAAAGAAGAACATACAACAAATAGACACAGAGAACAGACAACTGGGGGGGGAAGGGGAGAGAAACAAATTTTAAAAAAAGAAAACATCAAATGGACTATTATTCCATCATAAAAAGAAAAAGAAGTCCTGATTCATGTGACAGCAGAGAGAACCTTGAAGACAGCTTGTTGAGAGAAGTAAGCCAGAAACAGGTGGACAAATCTTATATGATCTCACTAATATGAAATAATTAGAATAAGGGAACATAGAATGGGGAATCCTTTATTTTATTCATGATGGTTCTATAAACCCACAACTTGTGAAAAATTCAGGATCTATCAATTACTGAATTCCTAAATAACTTCCACAGTTTTAGGTATCTGTAACAAAGGCACAGCACTTTCTGGTATCAAATATGCCAAGGCTGATACTATAAATACTTCAAAGCCGGTTGTTTTAAGGATTGGAAACTTATTGCCTCAGGTTTGGAAGCTAGAATTCCAAAATAAAGATCTCAACAGAACACACCTTCTCCCTGACATTGCAATATTCCGCTGCTGCTTGCTGTGGACGTGGGGTTCCTTATCTGGAATCTCTGCCTCTAACACACCTTTTCTCTTTTGTGACTACTGGCTTCCCTGATTTGGGGCTTTTACTGATTTTGTGTGTCTGAGTTTCCTTTCCTTGTAAGGACTCCAGTCTTATGGCTTAGGGGCCAGCCTGACTCCATTTTGCCACATCTAAAGAGGAATCTTCAAATGAATTGTGATGAATACCTACCTTAACCTTTAAAAAAAAAGTGCCCTTATGTTCCAACTCACAGGTGGGCCATCAACAGCTTATGTGAGTGCACAAATGAACAATCCTTGGGAATAATGTAATGCGCCAGCACCTTTTAAATAAAGGTCTCAGAATTTGTAGGAATTTGTAGCTTGCAGAATCATAGACTGTTTTATCTCTTTCCTGGGTAAAAGGCTTGTTCTGCTGGTGACTGGAGAGTAGTTTTGAAGGACTCTGAGGAAAGACAAAAGGGTAGGTGTAAAATTTTAAACTGACCCTTTACAAGCTGGAATGCTCTCAGCTATGTATTGGTTTGGTAGTAAGGTGTTGCTGTTAGCAAAAAGAATGGGGATGAGGGGCCCAGGTGGACCACACATCCTTCAGTAAACTTGCTTTGTTTAGCCAGTGGCCTTTTAAAGGTAAATTGAACCCAGCACTGGCAAAGTTGAACCAAACTATCATGCAAAATATTGTACAAACAAATGTTATCATCTTATTGCTGGGAGTGTGTCACCTAAGGTCAGGGATGGAAGCCAGTGGTTTTATTCTTGCCTTTTGGTAAGGTACTGTTTTGTTGTAGAGCTTGCCTTTCATCTGGGAGAACTTCTAGGCCCAGCTCCTTAGATACAGCCTGACTCTGCCAGTTGTCTAATCTCTAGAACTTTAAAAGTGAGCTGTTATGCATGGGTGAGAGAAGAGAAGGAACCTGTATGAGGGTATGGCAGCATGCAACAGTTTTCCATGTACTTGTCCTTTCAGCCTTGATAAAAATCAGGGGCTTTAGGGGACACCCCACCCCCATCCCCACCCCCAGGAAAACAACAAGAAATTGGATTCTAAATGTAAACTGGAAAAGAAAACAAGAAGTTGCTATAAAATAGTTCTATGGTGTTATATATTTCAGAATCCCAACAAGAAATATGAATATTTCTCATTCTAATCCTGTGATTTTTGAGAAAACTCATGTTTTAAAATTTGAATTTTTAAAAAGATTTTTTGCACATATGACTTGTGGCCTGTTACAACCAGTTGATCCTTTTTCAAAATGTGTTCCATAGACCAGAAGCCTGACCAAGTTCTGAGAGATTGTAGAAACACCTCACCCCAGACTTTTGAATCATAATAGGAAGTTTCCCCAGGTGATTTGCTGCAACCTGTGCGGGTGAACTGAGAATCTGAGGGGAGGTGACAGGAGCTGAAGAAAGATACATAGAGACAAAGACAAGATTAGAGGGGACCAGGTGCACCAGGGCTAGCTGATGGCAAAGCCAAGGCCCCGAGCTGGCACCACAAGCTTTATTTAAAGCAGTTAAGGGAAGCAGACTTGGCCCAGTGGTTAGGGCATCTGTCTACCAAATGGGAGGTCCGTGGTTCAAACTATGGGCCTCCTTGACCCACGTGGAGCTGGTCCAAGTGCAGTGGTGATGCGCACAAGGAATGCCATGCCACACAGGGGTGTCCCTGTGTAGGGGAGCCCCACATGCAAGGAGTGCACCCTGTAAGGAGAGCTGCCCAGTGTGAAAGAAAGTTCAGCCTGCCCAGGAATTGCACTGCACACAGGGAGAGTGGACACAACAAGATGACATAACAAAAAGAAACACAGATTCCCATGCCACTGACAACAACAGAAGCAGACAAAGAAGAACATGAGGCAAATAGACACAGAGAACAGACAACTGGGGTGGGGGAGGAAGGGGAGAGAAAAATAAATAAATAAATCTTTAAAAAAATAATGAAGCAGTTAACTAGGTCATTGTTCTCAGAGCAGGGGCTATCAGGCACGAAGTTCTATGAGGAGGATGTTCTTAGAGTTCCTTCTTGTCAGAACATCAGTTCCTTTCTGCTTACTTGCAGATACAGACATGTTTGACCACACCACCACCTCTTTGCACACATTGATCCTCCCTCACAACGTGGCTTGAACCCCGCACATTACTTCAGGGACCCCTACATGATTCACATGCATATTAAAATTTGAGAAGTACAGTCCTCTATGTTTTTGTGCTAAAAATCTCACATGGAAATGTTCTAGGGAAGAGAGCAAGATGGCGGCTGAGTGAACTTCCCGGTTGCTGGCTCCTGCGGGGAATCGGCTGGGCGGCGTTGGAGAATGTTCGGGACTGGGCTGTTTCGGGATTTTTGCTGGTCCGGAGGTGTCTGGACATCGATTTGGAGGGAAAGTAACAGAGAGGATCCGTCTGTGAAATATATATGGACATTCCAGCTACGTGTGAGGATTCCCTCCTTGGGTGGGCGGAGCCAAGGCGTCTGGTGCCGTGGTGGCGGGGGGAGCCGGGCCGAGCCAGTCCGAGCCCGGCGGCGGGGTTTCTGTTCTTTGTGTGTGTGTGGTTTTTTTTTCTTTTTCTTTTTTTATCCTCTCTTTCTTGTCCCTGATCTTCTTATTATTCTATTTTACCTTAACAATACAATAGGTCCTACAGGAAACACCTCACATTTGAAGGGTTTCCTCATCCTCCACTGCCTCATTTCTCTGTGAATAGATTTAGGCTATCTACACTATCCCCTTTCCCCTACAACTTGATATCCTCCACCATCTGCTATCTCTCCTATATTCCACCTCCCTTTCTTTGACCCACAAAGTGTCTAACTCTTAAATTCTAATACCTTTGTTTAGTTTTCCATCGGGGATCTGCCCTTGAAACTATTACCTCTCTTTTCTCTTTCCCTCTCTTACAAAAACAATAGCTTCTTAGTACGTACCATATTCCTCTCATATTCAGTCGTCACCTCATTACAGGTACTTCCCTACTACTATAACTCTACACAATTTACACGACATAACCTCCATCCTCCCAGAACTCATATTGTTGCTTTGTTAACATATATCACCAATACTACTTTACACTTTTTCCTTCCTTACACAATTGCCTTTCCCCAGAACTAATATTTTCCTTTAAAGTGAACTTAACCAGCAATAAGAAATCAGAATAGGAAGAACAAAGGGACAAAGAGAAGATATATCACTTATGCAAAAACAACAGCTAATTAATCTCCAAGACTAGACAAAGAAGCTCAGGAACTGATTAAACCTGTCAAGAAGAAATGATGACAAGACAGTAACAAAAATATACAAACCAAACCAGTAATCAGGAAAACATGGCTGAATCCAATCAACAAACTAAAAATCAGGAATGGGAGCATATCTTTGCACAAGCAATGAAAGATCTCAGAACATTTATCACCGACAAATTTGATGAAGTATTGAAAGAGGTTAACAACATGAAGACAACACTTGGAGGGGAAATTGCAGACATGCGCAAAAAAATAACAGATATGATGGAAATGAACACCACAATTCAAGAAATCAAAAATACACTTGCAGCAAATATCAGCAGACTAGAAGAGGCAGAGCGGAGAATTAGTGATGTGGAAGACAGTGCATTGGAAATCAAACAGATAGTAGAAGTGGTCAATAAAAAGATAGAAAAAATCCAGATAGGACTTAGGGACCTGAATGATAACACAAAACGCTCAAACATACGTACTATAGGCATTCCAGAAGGAGAAGAGAAGGGAAAGGGGTCAGAAGGAGTGTTGCAGGAAATAATGACTGAAAACTTCCCAAATCTATTGAAAGAGACAGATGTACATATCTAAGAAGTACAGTGCACTCCACTGGTCATAAACCCCAACAGGCCCACCCCAAGAAATATACTTGTCAAATTATCCAATGCTCAAGACAAAGAGAAAATTCTAAAAGCAGCAAGAGAAAAGAAAACCATCACATACAAGGGAAGCTCCATAAGATTAAGTGCTGATTTCTCATCAGAAACGATGGAGGCAAGAAGGCAAGAAGGAAGTCAAGGTACTAAAGGAAAAAAATTTCCAAACAAGAATACTCTATCCAGCTAAACTAGCATTCAAAAATGATGGAGAGTTCAAAATATTCACAGATAAACAGAAACTGAAAGAGTATATCAACAAGAAACCTCCCCTTCAAGAAATTCTTAAGGGAGTTCTGCAGGAAGAAAGGAAAAAAACAGGACAGTCAGAGATGGAGGAGAGTGTAAGAGCAACAAAACAAAACAAAAACAGAAGGGTAAAATAAAATACTACAAACAAAATGTAACAAACACAAATTCAACCAATATATGGCTACCACAAATAATTCTCTGAACATAATAACACTGAATGTCAATGGACTAAACTCACCTATCCAAAGATTCAGACTGGGACACTGGATAAGGAAATATGAACCATCTATATGCTATCTACAAGAGACACATCTTAGACCCAGGGACTCATGGGGGTTGAAAGAGAATGGCTGGAAAACAATCATACAAGCAAACAACAACCAAAAAAAGGCAGGAGTAGCTATATTAATATCAGACAAAATAGACTTTAAATGCAAAACAATTGTGAGAGACAAAGAAGGATACTACATTTTAGTGAAAGGGACAATCTGTCAAGAAGATCGAACGATCATAAATATTTATGCTCCTAACAAAGGTGCCTCTAAATACGTGACACAAATGCTGGAAAAACTAAGTGAAAAAATAGATGCATCTACAATTATAGTGGGGGATTTTAATACACCACTATCAATTCTGGACAGAACATCTCAAAAGAGAATCACTAAAGAAACAAAACATTTGAACAGTATATTAGAAGAGCTGGATCTAATAGACATATATAGATCATTACACCCAAACACAGCAGGATATACATTTTTCTCAAGCACACATGGAACATTCTCCAAGACAGACCATATGCTAGGCCACAAAGAAAGGCTTAATGAATTCAGAAAGATCGAAATTGTACAAAAGAATATCTCTGATCACAGTGGAGTGAAGCTGGAAATTTGCAAGGGACAGAGGCCCAGACTTCACACTACAATTTGGAAATTAAACAGCACACTCTTAGAAAAACAGTGGGTCAAAGAGGAAATCTCAAAAGAAATCAATGACTACCTTGAATCAAATGACAATGATAACACAACATACCAAAATTTATGGGATGCAGCAAAAGCAGTAATGAGAGGGAAATTTATAGCCATAAATTCACATATCAAAAAAGAAGAAAGAGCAAAAATTGGAGAACTAACTGCACTTTTGACGGAATTAGAAAAACAACAACAAAGTAACCCAACAGGAAGAAGAAGGAAGGAAATAACAAAGATAAGAGCAGAACTAAATGAAATAGAAAATAAGAAAGCACTTGAAAAGATAAACAACACCAAGAGCTGGTTTTTCGAGAAGATCAACAAAATTAACAAACCTTTAGCAAGACTAACAAAGAAAAAAAGAGAAAAGATGCAAATACACAAAATAAGAAATGAGAAAGGTGATATCACGACTGATCCCACAGAAATAAAGACTATCATAAGAGGATACTTTGAAAAACTATATTCCAACAAAAATGACAATTTAGAGGAAATGGACAAATTCCTAGAAACACATAAGCAGCCCATACTGACGAAAGAAGAAATTGAGGATCTTAACAAACCAATCATAAGCAAAGAGATACAATCAGTCATTAAAAATTTCCCAACTATGAAGAGCCCAGGGCCAGACGGCTTCACAGGTGAATTCTACAAAACATTCCGGAAAGAACTAACACCAATCCTGTTGAAACTATTTCAAAAAATCAAAACAGAAGGAACACTGCTGAACTCCTTCTCTGAGGCCAACATTATCCTAGTACCAAAGCCAAACAAAGACACCACAAGAAAGGAAAATTACAGACCAATTTCTCTAAAGAACCTAGACGCAAAAATACTTAACAAAATACTTGCTAATCGTATTCAACAACACATTAAACGAATTATACACCATGACCAAGTGGGATTTATTCCAGGTATGCAAGGATGGTTCCACATAAGAAAATCAATTAATGTGATACACCATATAAACAGATTGAAGGAAAAAAATCACATGATTATATCTATAGATGCAGAAAAGGCATTTGACAAAATACAGCACCCCTTCTTGATAAAAACACTCCAAAAGATCGGAATACAAGGAAACTTTATGAACATGATAAAGCGGTGGGGACCGGGAGGGAGTGAGGGTTCAACAGTGAGCCCCTGACGCTAATGACTATGCTTGTGAGCTGATAAGCCTAAAATAAGAACAAGGCCTAGAGCAGCATTGTGCCTGGGAATTTCCTCCTGTCACCCTCATGTTACTCAAATGTGGCCAGTCTCGAAGCCAAACTCAGCATGTAAATGCAATGCCTTCCCCCCAGCGTGGGACATGACATCCGGGGATGAGCCTCCCTGGCACCGAGGGACCACTATCAACTACCAACTGATGATGCAACTGGAAAATGACCTTATATGGAAGGTTCAATGCGGATCAGCAGAATATCCCTGTCTACATAAAATAACATGACGTTAAAATGCTGTTTGACCTAATGTAAGGGGAAAATGGAAAGGAGAAATGAGTTTATATGGCTACGAGTCTCTAAAAAAGAGTCTGGAAGCTGTCAGAAGGATTGCCCTTATGCACAACTGAGCAGAGTCTGAGAGACAGATAAAGCAGATACAACCCCCAGATATTGGTTCCTTTGAGGGCTAAAGAGACCCATGGGAGTTATGGTCATGGCCGATGGGGTTAACTACCAGGTCAGATGGCCCCTCTTTGGAAATGGTGTTTATGTGTGATGAATCTGGACTCAGATGGGATCTCTCTTCATAAGACTTTCATGCTAATGTGCTGGAGGTGCAGTTAGTGTTGGGGTTTAAGATATATTTAGGGGATTTGAATCTCCGGACTGACAATGTGATAGCCAGGTCCTGAGCCTCAACAGACTCCAGCACCTACAATCTGATTTATTGGACTTACCACACTCAGCTAAGATGGAGTTGAAGAAGGACAACCACCACACCATGGAGCCTAGAGTGATTACAACTGAAAGTGGGAGGATTGCATCCAGCATCCATGTGGAATCTGAGCCTCCTCGTGACATAGAGGTGCAATGGACACAACCAATCCAATATGCACATAGAAGAAGTGGCACTGGATTGGGAAAAGTGGACATGATGGCTGATGGGTATGGGGAAAGGCAGGAAGAGATGAGAGGTGAAGGCGTCTTTGGGACATGGAGCTGCCCTGGATTGTGCTTCAGGGGCAATCACCAGACATTGTAAATCCTCACAGGGCCCACTGGATGGAATGGAGGAGAGTATGGGCCATGATGTGGACCATTGACCATGAGGTGCAGAGGTGCCCAAAGATGTACTTACCAAATGCAATGGATGTGTCATGATGATGGGAACGAGTGTTGCTGGGGGGGGGGGGGGAGAGGTGGGGTGGGGGGGTGGGGTTGAATGGGACCTCATATATATATTTATAATGTAATATTATTACAAAGTCAATAAAAAAATAACAACTAAAAAAAAAAAGAGTATATATGAAAAACCTACAGCCAACATTGTTTACAATGGCGAAATCCTGAATTCCTTTCCCCTAAACTCAGGAACAAAACAAGGATGCCCATTGTCTCCGCTCCTATTTAACATTGTCTTAGAAGTACTTGCACGAGCACTGAGGCAAGAACCAGATATAAAAGGCATTCAAATTGGAAGGGAAGAAGTCAAAATTTCATTATTTGCAGATGACATGATCCTATACATAGAACACCCTGAGAGATCTACAACAAAGCTTCTAGAACTCATAAATGAGTTCAGCAAAGTCACAGGTTATAAGATCAATGCGCAAAAATCAGTAGCATTTCTGTACACCAATAATGAGCAAGATCAGGAGGAAATCAAGAAACAAATACCATTCACAATAGTAAATTAAAAAATCAAATACTTAGGAATAAATTTAACTAAAGAGGTAAAAAACTTATATACCGAGAACTATACAAGACTGCTCAAGGAAATCAAATAAGACCTAAATAAATGGAAGAATATTCCTTGTTCATGGATAGGAAAACTGAATATTATTAAGATGTCTATCCTACCAAAACTGATCTACACATTCAATGCAATCCCAATAAAAATCAACACAGCTTTCTTTAAGGAACTAGAAAAACTAACTATGAAATTTATTTGGAAAGGAAAGAGGCCCCAAATAGCCAAAGACATATTGAAAAAGAAAAATGAAAAAGGAAGAATCACACTTCCTGACTTCAAAACATACTACAAAGCTACAGTAGTGAAAACAGCATGGTACTGGCATAAGGAGAGACACACAGACCAATGGAATCGAATTGAAAGTTCAGATATAGAACCTCATGTATACAGCCATTTAATATTCGATAAAGCCACCAAACCCTCTCAACTGGGAGAGAATGGCCTATTCAACAAATGGTGCCTGGAGAACTGGATAGCCATATGTAGAAGAATGAAAGAGGATTACCATCTCACACCTTATACAAAGATCAACTCAAGATGGATCAAAGACCTAAATATAAGAGCCAAGACCATAAAGAAATTGGAAAGCAGTGTAGGGAAACATCTACAGGACCTTGTAATAGGAAATGGATTCACGAATATCACACCAAAAGCACGAGCAGCAAAAGAACAAATAGAGGGAAACGGACTTTGGCCTAGTGGTTAGGGCATCCGTCTACCACATGGGAGGTCAGTGGTTCAAGCCCCGGGCCTCCTTGACCCGTGTGGAGCTGGCCCATGCACAGTGCTGATGCGCGCAAGGAGTGCCGTGCCACACAGGGGTGTCCCCCGCGAAGGGGAGCCCCACGCGCAAGGAGTGCACCCATAAGGAGAGCCGCCCAGTGTGAAGGAGGGAGCAGCCTGCCCAGGAATGGCGCCGCCCACACTTACCGTGCCGCTGACGACAACAGAAGCGGACAAAGAAACAAGACGCAGCAAAAAGACACAGAAAACAGACAACCGGGGGAGGGGAGGGGAATTAAATAAATAAATAAATCTTTTTTTTAAAAAAAAAAGAACTAATAGATAAATGGGACTTCCTCAAAATTAAAGCCTTCTGCACCTCAAAGGAGTTTGTCAAGAAAGTAAAAAGGGAGCCCACACAGTGGGAGAAAATATTTGGCAACCATATATCTGATAAGAGGCTTATAACTTGCATATATAAAGAACTCATAACTCTTGAAAACAAAAAGATAAACAACCCATTTAAAAAATGGGAAAAAGATTTAAACAGACAATTTTCCAAAGAAGAAATACAAATGGCTAAAAAGCACATGAAAAAATGCTCCAAATCCCTAGCTATCAGGGAAATGCAAATCAAAACTACAATGAGATACATCTCACTCCCATAAGATTGGCAGCTATGAAAAAAAGAGTAGAATACAAATGCTGGAGAGGATGTGAAGAAAGGGGAACACTCATCCACTGCTGGTGGGAATGCAGAAGGATCCAACCATTCTGGAGGACAGATTGGCGGTTTCTCAAAAAACGAGTCATAGATTTGCCATATGACCCAGCAATACCACTGCTGGGTATATACCCATCAGAACTGAAAACAAGGACACAAACAGATATATATACACCAATGTTCATAAGCATTGTTTACTATCGCCAAAAGTTGGAATCAATCCAAATGTCCATCAACAGATGAGTGGATCAATAAAATGTGGTATATACACACAATGGAATACTATTCAGCTGTTAGAACAAATACACTACAATCACACGTGATAACATGGGTGAACCTTGAGAATCTTATGTTGAGTGAAGCAACCCAGGCATTGAAGGACAAATACTACATGACCTCAATGATATGAAATAAGCAAACTGCCTCAGAGAGCTAGACACCGCGAAAGAGGCTTACAGGAAATTGGGGGGTGGAGGAAGGATGTGAGTTAACGACTGGAGGGGTGGAATCTGTGATGAGCTGGCGGTAAGTATGAGCACAAAGAAGGGACAAAATGGGGGCAAGGGGTTACCTTCGGGTGGGGCTTTGTGGGTTTGAGGGGGGCTGGGGATAGGCAGAGGGGTAATATTGTCCAAAAATCAGGGGGAAGGAGGGGCAACATATGAACATGGGAGAGTGTCAGGTGTTAGTTGAGAACAAAATGTTGAGAAAATCGTATCAAAGTATAAGTAGGAGGGTTACCTGTTTAGGATGCTCAGGGGGTATGGGCTGATACGGGACGGACTCGGGGCAAATAGCTGAAGGCTCATTTTGCCAAGGTGGGTTGTACCATTGGGAAGAGACCCAAGAAGTGAGAGTTGGGGTGGACTCACATCCTGGGGAGGAGTAATGCCATCAAATACAGAGAACTGTATCTCTAGTGAGAAAGGATGGCTACCAGGGCATTAGGGCAGTTGAGAAAGTCAGGCCCTGAATACTGCTGCAAGTATCTCTGGACATGGCTTCTCGGGAAATGGAGATTGGCTGGCGTTGTGGGCCCCAAAGGGAGGGGAAAATGGATGTGGAATGGATGGAAACAAGGTAAATATGGGGGCAAGAGAGGAGTTTTGTGAGAGTACACGAAGATGAATATAAAACATGTAATATTACTCCAAAAACATATAGGGCATGACAGACTAATAATGTAAACCATAAGGCAAAACATAGGATAACTAAAAAATTTAGAAAACTGTACAACCTAAAGTATGGACCACATAGTAAGCACAGATGTCATCTTGTTTGAAAGCTATTGTCTCGGAATCTGTACATCAGTTTCAGGAAATATGATATGAACAAGTTAAGAGATTATCGCTGTGGAAGGGAAAAGGTTTTATGGTGAATCTGGGGAAGTACTGTATATTGTATATATGAATTTCGGTGATCTAAGACTCTTGTGAAGCTGACATTATGCTGGGATTGACTTTACAGGAAGTTTTGGATCACAGAGTGGTTCAACAATGGCAGCGGAGGAATACTGATATAGGATGTTATTGACAAGATATATATGGTTGACAGGGAGTTATACAGGGCATATGCCCAGGGTATATAGTAATGTCTAGATATACTCATAGTGGAAACAATTAAAAACAATAGCTGGGGGGGTACTGGGCCCCTGGCTGGGGGGTCACTGTTGTGGACCCTGGGGGAGCAGCAGCAGTCCCCCAGGTGCAACGGCAAGAACCAGGAAGGAAGGAGGGCCCAACAGTGGGCTCCTGATACTTATGGCTATGCTTTTGAGCCTATACACCTCCAATAAGAATAAGGCCTAGAGTAGCACTGTGCCTGGGAGTTTCCTCCTGACAGCCTTCATGTTACTCAAATGTGGCCACTCTCACAGCCAAACTCAGCATGTAAATGCAGTGCAGTCCCCCCAGCATGGGACATGACACCCGGGGATGAGCCTCCCTGGCACCGAGGGATCACTACCACATATCAGCTGAAGATGCAACTAGAAAAGGACCTTGAATTAAAGGTTCAACACGGATCAGCAGAATATCCCTGTCTACATATAATAACATGACTTCAAAATGCTGTTTGACCTAATGTAAGGGGGAAATGGAAAGGAGAAATGAGAATATAAGGCTATGAGTCTCTAAAAAAGAGTCTGCAGGTTGTCAGAAGGAATGCCCTTATGCACAAATGAGCAGAGTCTGACTGACAGATAAAGTAGATACAACCCCAGGTATTGGTTCTTTTGAGGAATAAAGAGACCCACGGGTTCTATGATCATGGCAGATGGGGTTCACTGCCATGGCAGATGGCCCTTCTTTGGAGCTGGTGTTTCTGCATGATGGAATTGGACTCAGAGGGAATCTCTTTTCACAAGACTTGCATGCTACTTTAATGGAATTATAGTTGGTACTGGGGTTTTAGATATATTTAGGGGATTTGAATCTCTGGACTGATAATATGACACCCAGGCCCAGAGCCTCAACAGACTTCAGCTCCTACACTTTGATTTATTGGACTTACCTCACTCAGCTAACATCGAGTTGAAGAAGGTCAACCACCACACCATAGAGCCTAGAGTGTCTACAACTGAAAGCAGGAGGAGTGCATCCAGTATCCATGTGGAATCTAAGCCCCCAACTTGACATAGATGTGCAATGGACACAACCAATCCAATATCCACAGAGAAAATGTGGAATGGGTGTGGGAAGGGTAGCCATGGTGGCTGTTGGGTTTGGGGAATGGGAGGAAGAGATGAGATGTGGAGGCATTTTCAGGACGAGGAGATGCCCTGGGTCGTGCTTCATGGACAATTATGGGACATTGTAGATCCCCCCAGGGCCCCCTGGATGGAACGTGGGAGAGTGTGGGCTGTGATTTGGACCATTGACTAGGGGTGCAGTGATACTCAGAGATGTACTTACCAGGTGCAATGGATGTGTCATGATGATGGGAGAGAGTGTTGCTGTGGGGGGAGTGGGGGGTGGGGGCGGTGGGGTTGAATGGGACCTCATTTTTTTAATGTAATTTTTAAAAATAAATAAATAATATAAAAAATGTTCTAAATTGTTCTGCAGTGATAGTTGCACACATCTGTTAATGTATTGAAAACCATTGCGTTGTACAGTTTAAATGAGTGAATTGGATGGTACATGACCTATATCTTAATAAAGCTGTTACAAAATAAAAGTGGACAAAAAATAAATAAATAAATAAAAAATAAAAATCTCACATGGGTGCTATCTATCAGCCCTCAGAAGCATTTAACAATCCACCTCAAGGCTGAGATTTTTTTTTTAAAGTAATGTTTATATTACCTTTTCTTTTTTTTTTTTTAAGATTTATTTATTTATTTAATTCCCCTCCCCTCCCCTGGTTGTCTGTTTTCTGTGTCTTTTTGCTGCATCTTGTTTCTTTGTCTGCTTCTGTTGTCGTCAGCAGCACGGGATGTGTGGGCGGTGCCATTCCTCAGCAGGCTGCTCCCTCCTTCACGCTGGGTGGCTCTCCTTATGGGTGCACTCCTTGCGCGTGGGGCTCCCCTACGCGGGGGGCACCCCTGTGTAGCACAGCACTCCTTGCGTACATCAGCACTGCACATGGGCCAGCTCCACACGGGTCAAGGAGGCCTGGGGTTTGAACCGCGGGCTTCCCATGTGGTAGACCAACGCCCTAACCCCTGGGCCAAAGTCCGTTTCCCAAGGCTGAGATTTTTGTATAAAAGGGGCCTGAACCTCTGTTAGAGATTTCTCCCTTACAAGGTGTTTAATAATGAACTGATCACACTGTTTACAAGGGCTAACAGTGACTTGAATTCCTGTGGCCTAGAACAGCCCCCATCCAGAGCCTACATGTTCAGATACAGTTCATTTACCCACCAGAATAGACAAAGGAGCCACGTGACACCACCAACCCCTCCCACAATCCTAGAATTCACTACCACTAGCAGACCACCCCCCTGGCCATCCCTATTGGCCCTCGGTCTTACCCAAGCCCCACCCCTCCCATTGGCTAAACATGTTCCTGCCTATAGATGTACTGCATAGATTCATGACCCCCTCTGCCAAATGCAGACTAAAGTCTCTCTCCAGTCCCCTCCATTGGGAGAGCTTCCCAATCAACTTCCTTCCTGCAATCCTGTCAGTCTCCATGTCTCAGTGAGCTCCATTTTTTCTCTAACAACCTCCATCAAAGGATTAAACGGATGAGCTAGCATATAAAAATAGCATCTAGCTTCTTAAATACTTAATTGGTGTGTAATAAATATTAGCTATCCCTATTGCTAATATTCTGTCTCTAAAGAAATTTGGTGACAATGTCATCCCTAAATCATGAATGTATATTTAAATCAATGATACTTTGCTCCCTAATGACTTAAAAGTTGAATTGATATTGTAAATGGGATGTTTTTTGACAGTAAAACTAATCTGAAATATTATGAAACTAATCAGTGGAAATGCATAAATTATATCTTTAAAAAGTGAAACCCATGCCTATCTCATAGTTGGGAGAATGTTTACCATGCTTATGTCAAACAATAAGAATACTTTTTTTTTGTGGAAATGAGTTCATTTAAACTTCTTATTTAAATTAGCTTCCTCCTATTCATGAGTGAATTCTGTGAGAGCTTATTGGTTTTTGCTCCTATCATCACGTTAGGAAATAGTTAATGTAAGTCCTTTGGTTTGAGAAGTCTAGTTTCTTATTTTTATTTTTCTGAGCTTGGTTGAAAGCATAGTTTTATAATTGGAGTGAAGGAGGAGAATACTCTCATATACACTGTGATGTAAGGACATTGTGAGAAGAAGTGCCCTGGATTGGACAAAACTTTCTGAACAGCAGCAGCAACAACAATAGTAGCCATCATTTAGTGTGTGCTTACTCTACTCTTGTCACATTGTGGTTGAGGAAATTGAGGCACAGGAGTTGTAAGTCATTCAAGGTCACATGGCTAGTGGGTGTAGGAGCTGGGACTTGAATCCAGGCAGTCAGGTTTCAGTTTGCTCCTCAGTGCCTCCTGAATGCATCATTTTGAGTTGCTCCTCATAGTGGTACAGGAGACCCTGAGCCCAAATGTTTCTGTGCTCTCTGGGCAGGCAGCCAGGTGCACATATGGATGAGTTTTCACATGCTGCAGTGACATAATTACAAGGGCTTCCATTTCTTCATGGGTGTGCAGTGCTCCTTGGTGTGCAGCTACTCAGCCCCATGGAGAAGGAGAGGGCAGGCTTCCTCAAAAGTCCAGGAGGCTCTCTTCCTAGAGGAGCCCACACCAAAGCTTAGTTTGTTTCCATCCTTCTCTCCCATTTCTCAGCAAGTTCTGTTCTTTCCCCCAATTTCCCAATAAATTATTTTTACTGGCCTAAAAAGTAATGCCGGGAGAAGAATCAGCATTTCAGATTGGAAAGGGCCCTTCAGGGAGCCCTAATGTTTAAGATCCCGTCCTTGCATACCTTCCTGGACCTTCTGACATTGCATTTGTTCAGGAATTTTTACAACATTAAACCAATTAATAGGAGATAATTTTAGGATTCAGATGTTAGTTCCACTGAACCTGAAACCTCTTCATCCTGTTGTGTCAGCTTCCTCAATGGGAGAATATAGGTGGTACTGACTGAGCATTTTAGGAATTGTCAGCATAAGTTACGTCCCTCACCAAAGTCTGTTCCCACATGTTTAGGCAAGAAGGCTACTGATGTCTGCCAGGGTTCAGGCTTCCTGGATTCCTCACTTCCTGGGGCTCATTTCTCTCTGGGCTCAGCTGCTCTACTCTGTGCTTACTTCCCAGGCTCCAGCTCAAAACTCCAACTTTCTCTTCTGTCATGTCATTTTATCTGTGAGTCCCTTCCCACCAAGAGGGTGGGACTCAATATCATACTGACATGGCCCAATCAAAGCCTTAATTATTACTTAATCAAGTAACAGTAAAACCTCTGAATCCAATCCAACCTAATATGCCCAGAGAAAGAGACCAGTTCACAAACATAATCCAATATCTATTTTTTTAATTCATAAACAATATCAAACTGCTATACTACCTAAGATTATAGTGGATAAATGGACACTGTAATTGTTACCTAGACATGCCATTTACAAATGGCCTACAATTTATATCTTTTAAAACAGAGTTCACCAACCAATAGAATACTTACTGAGATTGCTCACAGAAAGCAACCACTTTCACCGAGCCCAGTGGAGGGTGTTGGGGGGGGGGAGGGAAACAAATGAATCTCTTAGTGTCTGGTCCTTATCAGTTTTTAAGAATAGAATTACAATATGACCCAGCAATCCCTCCAATAGGCATATATGCAACAGTATTTAAAGCAGGGACTCAAACCAGTATCTTCATACTAGTGTGTTCACAATTGCCAAAAGATGCTGTCAACCAATTGTCCATCAACCAATGTATGGATAAACAAAATGTGGCATATACATATACACCTAAATGCAAGGTGTTAATAAGAGGGTGATATACTGGGAAAAAATACACCCTAATATAAAATATGGACTATTGTTAATACTACAATTATAATACTCTTCTATCAATTGTAACAAAGTACCACACTAATGCAATGTGCTAATAATAGAGGGGGATATAAGGGAAGACTGTATTTGTTACATGATTTTTCTGACAACCTACTTAAATAATTAAAAATTTAAATTAACAAAAAGCCAAAAAATATTTCCAATCATGTTTCACCTAGTTATTTCATATATTTTCTTGCATTTTATGTTTTTGTTTCATGTTTAGCTCAATGATCCTTTGAGTTAAATTTTGTGCAGAATTTAAGTATATATTGCATTAATCTGTTATGATTAAATTGGGTAATCTGTGGTTCTTTCTCCATTATTTTGGTCACTCAAGAGTTCATAACACATATACATTTTATTATTACTATCAGTTTATACTTTTCATCTACTATACTTTTCATCTACCTCTATTTCAAATTGTGCTCTTTCTCACTTCTCTGTTTGGTGCAAATGACCTTTCAGTGTACTTGCCCTGATTACATTAAATTTGTCTCCCTTAGTCAATATCTCATTAACAGGAATTGTATAGGCAGTTCTCTGAAATCAGAGAATATTGACCGAATTGTCTGCTTTCAAATGCTGTAAATAAAAACAGACATTTTCAGGTCAGAGTTAACTCATTCTGCTTGCAATGACATATATTTCTCTTGATGTAATGTTCTGACCAGTTCTTTTCTTTATTTGGAAACCTGCTTGTACTTGGCCTGTAACTGTAGTCTGACCTCTGCCAGGCTCTTGGCCCAGACTTTTGACAATGAAAGAGTGGCAGCAATCTGCAGGTCAGAACCACATGAGCTTAGTATCCTGATATTCCTTTATTCTCAATTCCTTTGTTCCTCACTTCCTAGGTTTTTCTCTGTCTTTCTCATTCTCCCAGTAGCTGCAGTCTTAATCTAGTGTTTCCCAACACTGTTCATATCATAGCATAGATTGGAGTCCTCTGGATTTGCGGTGCATCAACAGCAAAATATACTTTTTTTTTATTGACTTTGTAATAATATTACATTAAAAATATATATATATGAGGTCCCATTGAACCCTACCACCCCCACCCCACCTCTCCCCCCCCAGCAACACTCCCTCCCATCATCATGACACATCCATTGCATTTGGCAAGTACATCTTTGGGCACCCCCGCACCCCATGGTCAACAGTCCACACCATGGCCCACACTCTCCCCCATTCCATCCAGTGGGCCCTGTGAGGATTTACAATGTCCAGTGATTGCCCCTGAAGCACCATCCAGGGCAGCTCCATGTCCCAAAGACGCCTCCACCTCTCATCTCTTCCTGCCTTTCCCCATACCCATCAGCCATCATGTCCACTTTTCTCAATCCAATGCCACCTTTTCTATGTGGACATTGGATTGGTTGTGTCCATTGCACCTCTATGTCAAGAGGAGGCTCAGATTCCACATGGATGCTGGATGCAATCCTCCCACTTTCAGTTGTAATCACTCTAGGCTCCATGGTGTGGTGGTTGTCCTTCTTCAACTCCATCTTAGCTGAGTGTGGTGAGCCCAATAAGTCAGATTGTAGGTGCTGGAGTCTGTTGAGGCTCAGGACCTGGCTATCACATTGTCAGTCCAGAGATTCAAATCCCCTAAATATATCTTAAACCCCATGATGCTAATGACTATGCTTCTGAGCTGATAAGCCTAAAATAAGAACAAGGCCTAGAGCAGCATTGTGCCTGGGAATTTCCTCCTGTCAGCCTTCATGTTACTCAAATGTGGCCAGTCTTGAAGCCAAACTCAGCATGTAAATGCAATGCCTTCCCCCCAGCGTGGGACATGACACCCAGGGATGAGCCTCCTTGGCACTGAGGGACCACTATCAACTACCAACTGATGATGCAACTGGAAAATGACCTCATACGGAAGGTTCAATGCGGATCAGCGGAATATCCCTGTCTACATAAAATAACATGACTTTAAAATGCTGTTTGACCTAATGTAAGGGGGAAATGGAAAGGAGAAATGAGTTTATATGGCTATGAGTCTCTAAAAAAGAGTCTGGAGGCTGTCAGAAGGATTGCCCTTATGCACAACTGAGCAGAGTCTGAGAGACAGATAAAGCAGATACAACCCCCAGATATCGGTTCCTTCGAGGGCTAAAGAGACCCATGGGAGTTATGGTCATGGCCAATGGGGTTAACTACCAGGTCAGATGGCCCCTCTTTGGAACTGGTGTTTATGTGTGATGAATCTGGACTCAGATGGGATCTCTCTTCATAAGACTTTCATGCTAATGTGCTGGAGGTGCAGTTAGTGTCGGGGTTTAAGCAAAATATACTTTATCTTCAACAGCTCCTGTTGAAAGTTCCATCACCATAGTGTTCTAAGGTAGTGGTTCTCAACAATTTTTGCTCCCCCCCCCCAGGGGCTATTTGTGGAGGCACTTTTAGTTGACATAATACTGGGCTGGTGGGAGGAGCTACTACTGGCATCTAGTGGGTAAACAGAGGTCAGGGATGCCAGTAAACACCCTAAAACACTCTGTACATGCCCCACAACCAGGAATTTTCTAGTCCAGGGTGCCAACAGTGCTGAGAGTGAAAAAGCCTGCTGTATGGGTAACCCAACTCTCCCTATGGTCCAAGCATCCACCACAAGGATGGCTGCTGTTTCTGCATACACCCCTTACCTCTGGCCTAGAGTGGGGGGTTATTCATCTTGCTCTTTTCAGATAATTATTGTTTCCCATTTCCTAAACAGAGGCATAGACCAATGTTTGAATCTCATGTCATCAGATGATATCACCCACGGCCCTCACTTGCTGTTGACTGTAGGCCCCTCATTTTTTATTTCTTTCCCCTTTTTCCCCCTGTTCCCCCCATTGTCTTCTCTCTGTGTCCATTCACTGTGTGTTCTTCTTTGTCTCCTAGCATTCTTGTCAGTGGCACCAGGAATCTATGTCACTTTTTATTGCATCATCTTGCTGCATCAGCCCTTGGTGTGTGTGGCACCACTCCTGGGCAGGCTGTACCTTTTTTGCATGGGGCAGCTCTCCTTGAGCGGCACACTCTTTGTCATGGGGCTCCCCTATGTGGGGGACACCCCTGTTTGGCACAGCACTCTTTGCATGCATCAGCACTGCACATGGGCCAGCTCATCACACAGGCCAGGAGGCCCTGGGTTTGAACACTGGACCTCCCAAGTGGTAGGCAGATGCTCTATCAGTTGAGCTAAATCTGCTTCCCCCCTTTCTGAATTTCCAGTACTGACACTCTGTTACTCTCTCCAATACTCCTCACATCTCAACTGGCCAATACACTGTCCTTTCAATTCTTTACTCTTCTCCTCCTGTGATCTTGTCTCCACATTCTGCAGCCATGAATTGCATGATCCTCTCTTTTTTTTTTAGAAATTTTCTTTTTTTTTCATTTATTTATTTTTTATTGACTTTGTAATAATATCACATTAAAAAATATATATATGAGGTCCCATTGAACCCTACCACCCCCACCCCACCTCTCCCCCTCACCAGCAACACTCCCTCCCATCATCATGACACATCCATTGCATTTGGCAAGTACATCTCTGGGCACCCCTGCACCCCATGGTCAACGGCCCACACCATGGCCCACACTCTCCCCCATTCCATCCTGTGGGCCCTGTGAGGATTTACAATGTCCGGTGATTGCCCCTGAAGCACCATCCAGGGCAGCTCCATGTTCCAAAGA
This sequence comes from Dasypus novemcinctus, assembly GCF_030445035.2. Lineage (NCBI taxonomy): Eukaryota > Metazoa > Chordata > Mammalia > Cingulata > Dasypodidae > Dasypus > Dasypus novemcinctus. The sequence continues at coordinate 616,773 of NW_026688148.1, forward strand.
CGCCTCCACCTCTCATCTCTTCCTGCCTTTCCCCATACACATCAGCCATCATGTCCACTTTTCTCAATCCAATGCCACCTTTTCTATGTGGACATTGGATTGGTTGTGTCCATCTCTTGAATCTTCTTATTATTGGTAGCTGCTGTCCCTCCCCAATACCGATTTCATGCATCCTACTGCAGACCACCACCTCACAGGACATATCACCTTAAAGTTTGGAACATGAACTTAAAATGGCTTCATGGGCATTTACATTCCTAGAAGTTCTCCTGCATCTCATAGTAACCAAAAGACAGCTTGAGTTGTCAAACTAATTTCCTGTAAAATAAACTTAAAATGAACAACTGTTAAGAGGGACAAAGACAGTCATTATATACTGATAAAGGGGGCAATTAACAAGGAGGCATAATCAACAAAGAGACATAATCATACATATATGCATCTAATGGCAGAGTCCCATAATATATACAGCAAATACTGACAGATTTGAAGGAATAAATAGACATTTGTACCTTAACAGAACTGGATTCAAGGAATAAATTGCAAATTTAAGAGGAACTACTGCTTTTTAAACCATTCATTTCCACTGGTCTTAAGACATTATAGATCATTCTATTTGAGACTTTCTCATGAAAGGATTCTCTTCAGCCTACATAATTGAATTATTTCCAAGATACAACATCCTATAGAATCAAAGCAAAGCAATTCTAAATTCATAGTCAGCAGTGAAGAATAATTGATTTGGAATATGTTCATAAAAAAGACAAAGGGACAGTGACCTGCCAGAAAAGCAATCCATTTTGGAATTAAAAACTGCCAAAAGCAAATGATCTGCCATGAAAAGGAGTTCCTTTCCCCAAAACACTTATAAATGAACCTTCAAGCATAATATACTTTGCAACCTAAACATTATAACAATACAATTGTAGTAGAAAAGAACATTGTTTTAGGTTCCTAAGCTACTTAAAGCTTATACCATGAAATGGTAAGATTTCATCAATGGGAATTTATTAGCTTACAGTTTTAAGCCTGAGACAATATCCAAATCCAAGTATCTCAAAGTGATGCTTTCCTCCAAAGACCTGCTGCCAGCAATCTTTGGCTCCTCTGCCACTTGGCAAAGCCCATGGTGCATCTGCTGGTCTCTCCCTTCTTTTCTAGGTTTCACTGATTTAAGCTTCTTGTTTCCATGGCTTTCTCTCTTTGAATTTCATTCTCTTGTCAAGGACTCTAATAATAGGATTAAGCCTGATCCTGAATGAATGTCTTAATTAAAGCAGTCTCCTCAAAAGATCCTACTTACCATTGATATGGTTTACCTCCATATCAATGGCACAGATTAAAGAACATGTTTCTCTGGGGGTACATACAGCTTCAAAACACAACACCACATCCTTAGGACCCCCAAAGATGTTACCTGCCATATGCAAAATACATCCATTCCATCAAAATATCCCCAAAGCCTTAAGTCATTTCAGTGTCAGCATTAAGTACAAAGTCTCATCAAAACTGGTAATAGCTGCTTAATAAATAAATAATTGTGCAAGAATAACCAGAAATAGCAGCTAGGTACACAACAGGGGAAGCATAGAGAGATAAAGGGGTGAAGAATTTGTTAGTTTGTCTTTTGTTTATTATCATTATCAAAAGAATGAAAATGCTCTAATGATGATTGAGGTGATGAATGCACACCTGTGATTATACCAAATACCATTGACTGTACATCGGATGAATTGTTGCTTTATTAATACATATCCATAAAATTGCCTTGTTTAAAAAAATCAGTTATAGGTGTGTTCTGTCCTGGGGCATAATTCTCTGTGGGCCTGTGAAAATGAGAACAAGTTATCTGCTTCCAGTGCACAATGGAAGGACAGGCATAGGATATGCATTCCTATTCCCACAGGGAGAAACTGGAAGGAAACACAGGGTTCATGGGTCCCAAACAATTCTGAGACACAGCAGGGACTCCTTCATCAGATTTTGAGGTCTGAGGGTCTTCTATGGAATGATGTTTGGCCTCTGGGACTAATGGAGCAGCAGTCCCCACCCTTTCCCATGCTCTCCCCAAACACTGGGGAGGAGGCTACACACTTCAAGCATCATGGTCATGGCCAAACACTGCAATCCCAGAGCACAGGATCAGTGCTGTCAGAACACTGGCTGATGGTCACACTCTCCCCAAAAGCCATACCTATGGAAATATCTTCCTAAAACATTGAACATATTCTCTTTAAAACGTGGGAAAAGGATGAGAAGAGAATATTCACTAACACTTCTAGTCATCATTATACTGGCAGTCCTTAGATAGAGCAAAAAAAATTAGAAAAAGAATTTAAGGGCATAAGATTTAGAAAGGAAAAAATAAAATTGCTTGTATATTATTTGTCAGTTTACATAGAACCATGAAAAAATCTACAGGAAAATATGAGAATACAAGGTAGTTGAGTGAAAGAATAATACAGACAATTATGTTTTTCTGTATCCTAATGACACAAACAGATCAATCTAACCAAAGGCATGCAAGATTGAAGGTAAAAAAATGGAATACTTTATTAAGGGAAATTAAAAAGAGGTCCACAATAAAGAGATACATGATTTTATGATTCAGAAGAATTCAGATCTGTTGCTGGAGAAGCTACACCCAGGCCCCAGTGCCTGAAGGGAATCTTGCTCAAGATCTGCAGCTTCAGCCTGGCCAAGAGATCACTTCAGAGGGAGCACCTAGACCTGGGTCTCCCATGGGACCTTAGGCCTGAGGTAACTGTCTGCTGTCCTCTCCCCAGGTCTCTACTGTCATCTGCTTCTCCTACCCTAAACATCACCCTGCCTGGGGTTCCACCTGGGACCCTTCTCATTTGTCCCTCTGTGGGGCACCTGGTCACACCCCATGCCTTAAAATTCAGCTGCTCACATTCACATACACTGTCTTTACTACCCATCTGTTTTCCACACACAGGCATTCCCCCATCATTTCATTATGGAAAATTTCAAATGGAAAAATTGAAAAGATCATGGAGAAAACAGTCCTAGATCCACCTCTTAGACTCCTGTGTCCTTGTCATGTAACCCATCTACCCCTTGATGTGTAGTGCCTTCCAAAGCCAGGGCAGTGGCCAGCACACTGTGCTGAAGGGAATCTGTGACCTGTGACTCCATTACACCCACTTCTGTCACTGTTTCTCTCTCATACACATACATGGCCACAGTGACAAATTGTGTGCCTCCCACTTTATTTTTCCTCTCTTCTCCATAACACATGGTTGAGTTTAAGTATCACCCTTGTGCCCCCTAAACATGCTTAATCTCAGTAGTCCAGCAATTCAGAGCATTGCCTGAAGCTTGTCCTTGAGGCCATGGGGCTGCATCTGCCCACCCCTGTATTTATGTGGTAGCAGTCCTCTGCTCACCTGCAGTGAGGAGTAGCTCTGGGGGTGCACAGTGTTGGTGGAGCTCAACATTGAGGTCCAAAGAGAGGGTGAAAACTCCTTGGACTTCTCCCTGCTAGGAGGAGAAAGAGTGCACATATATCTGTAAAGAACTCTTGCTTTGGGGAAAGCTGAAAGATAGTCTCTGAAGCCTGCAAATCATGCTACAAAGCATCACTGTAGTATTTTGCCTTTTATCTGCAGAACTTCAGAAACCATCAGTCCTGGGAGTCTGTTTGGGCCCTAGTGAGTTTACTGCACCACATAAAAGTCCTACACCAAAGCTTCATGGGGCTGCTCATGTCATGGGATGCAGCAAAAATATGTCCCCCACACCCTTACCACCCCTACCTCCACTCCCCTGCCCCATTGTCCCTTAGGCTGCTTATTTACAAGTGGGTGCAGTGACCTGTTCTGGACCCCATGACATCATCAAGGAAGGAAGACAGAGAAGAGCATGCAAGGTAATTCCAGCTTGAGTCTGCAAACCTTTTGGAGACAGGGCCCAAGACAGGAAGTGGGAGAGGGACTATCTTGAAGGAGGAAGCCAGGAACCATGGGCCATATCCCACTGAAGGTACTGGAGGAGAGTATGAACTACAATGTAAACCACTATTCATGTGGTGCAGCAGTGTTCCAAAATGTATTCACCAAATTCAATGAATGTGCCACGATGATGGAAGAGGTTGTTGGTGTGGGAGGAGTGTGTATGTGGGGAGTTATGGGAAGCTCTTACATTTTTTAATGTAACATTTTCTGTGATCTATGTATCTTTTAAAAATAGACAATTTAATCTAAAAATTATATTAAAAAAAGACATGATCATCCTATTGGGGCTACTTTTAAAATTAATTAATATTTTTTCATTACAAATTTTTCTTTTATCAGATGTCAATACCATTTTTTTTCTTTCTGAGAGAAGTTGTGGGTTTACAGAGAAATCATACATGATATACAAGATTCCCATATACCATCCAAATATTAACACCAAGCATTGGTGTGGAAAATATATTACAATTGATAAGAGCACATTTTTATAATTGTACTATGAACTATAGTCTATGGTTTAAGGTCGGGTTTGTTGTTTATATAGTGCAGTTCCCTGGAGTTTTGTAAAAGTTTTATTTTTTTACCATATACAAAACTTTACATTTCTTCTCCTAGCCACATTCAGATTCTTAATTACCTTCACAATGTTGTGCCACCATCAACGCCATCCACCACCAAAACAGTTATATCATTTCCAAATAAGAGTCGTGTACATTTTAACCCACAATTTCCCATTCCCTCTCTACACCTCATCTTCTGGTATCCTATATTCTAGATTCTGACTCTGTAAGTTTACTTATTCTATTGACGCAGCAAAAAGACACAGAAAACAGACAACCGGGGGAGGGGAGGGGAATTAAATAAAAATAAATCTTTAAAAAATAAAATAAAATAAAAATAAAAAATAAAAAGTTATCTGCTTCTAATATACAATTGAGAGACAGGCATAGGATAAACATTCCCATTCCCACAGGGAGAAGTTGGAAGGAAAATAGGGATTAGAGTTTCCAAGCAATTATGAAACCCTGAAGGGCACACTCTGAGAGTCCTCTATGGAAAGATGTCTTGTTCTATGGGCCTGATGGAGTGGAGGACAACCCTTCCAAGTGTGTGTGCAGTGAAAATGCTCTACCCAAATATTAGTGGTGAAGACACCACCCTCTCCACCACTGAGATGGCATCTAGGCTGTCAGCAATCTTGGGACATAGGTTCCAACTTCCTAGAACACTGGGGCGATAACACTTTTCCTGAAGAGTGGGCTGGAAGGCCTGCCCTCTCCAATGCTGTGGCAGATGCACATTTTCTACACACATGGTGTGTCCACACTCTTGGCCTGAATTGTGTTTGGTCCAGAACTCAGCTTCCATGGTTCCGCCCTTGAAGAGATTTTAGTCTTCAATGTCTCCCTTTTAATCCAGGCTGGCAGTGGCTCCACTTATACAGATCTTGCAAAAAATCTTATTGGTCTGCTTGTAGTAAACAGGGTTGAATCCATCAAACAAGACTTTTCACAGTTTTTTCCCAAGTAACTACACTGCAAGTCCTGACTTGCCCTGGAATGTCTGTCTAATTGGATTCATGTTCAGTTAAATCCTCACATGGACACTGTTCTCTAGGGACTTGCTTTATGGAAGCCCAGGCTTTTCCAAGCCATCAATTTCTGGTTTCTTTATGCTTAAGAATTCGGTTATTAGCTTTTCCATTTCCTCTTATATTTTACTATAAGCTGCAATGAAGGGTAAACTGTCCTTTCTATAGTTACCTTGGAAAACTCTTCAGCTAAATATCCCAGCTCAGTACTTTTTTTTTATTATTTTTTTTATTTTTTTATTGACTTTGTAATAATATTACATTAAAAATATATATGTGAGGTCCCATTCAGCCCCACCCCCCCACCCCCCCCTCTCCCCCCCCAAACAACACTCGTTCCCATCATCATGACACATCCATTGGATTTGGTAAGTACATCTTTGGGTACCTCAGCACCTCATAGTCAATGGTCCACATCATGGCCCATACTCTCCTCCATTCCATCCAGTGGGCCCTGTGAGGATTTACCATGTCCGGTGATTACCTCTGAAGCACCATCCAGGGCAGCTCCATGTCCCAAAGATGCCTCCACCTCTCATCTCTTCCTGCCTTTCCCCATACCCATCGTCCACCATGTCCACTTTTCCCAATCCAATGCCACCTCTTCTATGTGGACATTGGATTGGTTGTGTCCATTGCACCTCTATGTCAAGAGGAGGCTCAGATTCCACATGGATGCTGGATGCAATCCTCCCACTTTCAGTTGTAATCACTCTAGGCTCCATGGTGTGGTGGTTGTCCTTCTTCAACTCCATCTTAGCTGAGTGTGGTAAGTCCAATAGATCAGATTGTAGGTGCTGGAGTCTGTTGAGGCTCAGGACCTGGCTATCACATTGTCAGTCCAGAGATTAAAATCCCCTAAATATATCTTAAACCCCAACATTAACTGCACCTCCAGCACATTAGCATGAAAGTCTTATGAAGGGAGATCCCATCTGAGTCCAGATTCATCACACATAAACACCATTTCCAAAGAGGGGCCATCTGCCCTGGTAGTTAACCCCGTCGGCCATGACCATAACTCCCATGGGTCTCTTTGGCCCTCACAGGAACCAATATCTGGGGGTTGTATCTGCTTTATCTGTCTCTCTGACTCTGCTCAGTTGTGCATGAGGGCAATCCTTCTGCCAGCCTCCAGACTCTTTTTTAGAAACTCGTAGCCATATAAACTCATTTCTCCTTTCCATTTCCCCCTTACTTTAGGTCAAACAGCATTTTAAAGTCATGTTATTTTATGTAGACAGGGATATTCTGCTGATCTGCATTGAACCTTCCGTATAAGGTCATTTTCCAGTTGCATCATCAGTTGGTAGTTGATAGTGGTCCCTCGTTGCCAGGGAGGCTCATCCCCGGGTGTCATGTCCCACGCTGGGGGGAAGGCATTGCATTTACATGCTGAGTTTGGCTTCGAGACTGGCCACATTTGAGTAACATGAAGGCTGACAGGAGGGAATTCCCAGACACAATGTTGCTCTAGGCCTTGTTCTTATTTTAGGTTTATCAGCTCACAAGCATAGTCATTAGCATCAGGGGCTCACTGTTGAACCCTCACTCCCTCCCGGTCCCTGCCACTGTACCTGGGAGACTGTCGCTGCTCCCCTAGGGACCACGACAGAGCACCACTGGCCAGGAACCCAGTACCCCCCCTACTGTGGTTTTTAATTGTTGCCACTATGAGTATATCCATACATTACCATGCACCCTGGACATATGTTCTGTACAGCTCCCTGTCAGCCATATATCACCTGTCATTGGTATCCCATACCAGTATCCCTCCATTGCCATTGTTGAAACACTCTGTGATCCAGAACTCCCCAAAATTTGAAGCCCAATATAATGTCATGGTCCCTTACTAGGGAATGGCATATAGCGATGGGTTTAAAGGATAGATAAAGAACTTGGATAAAGTTAGATAAAGAACTTAGATAAAGAATGTTGACTTGAAAAAATTCCACATCCTATCTTTTTCTTTTCCCTCCCCCCCTAATTATTCAGCTTTTCTTCACAGGAGTCCTAGACCACAGCAATGTATATATATAATATACAGCACTCCCACACATCCACCAGAAAACCTTTTCCCTTCCACAGTGATACTCTTACACCCTATTATATCATATTTACTTAAAGTGATGTACAGAGTCTGAGACATTAGCTTTCTAACAAGGTGACATCTGTGCTTACATTGTGGTGCATACTTTAGGATACACAGTTCTTTACATTTTTAGTTATCCTATGTTTTACATTATGGTTTACATTATCAGTCTGTCATCTCCTATATGTTATGGTGTAATATTACATGTTTTATATTCATCCTTGTGTACTCTCAAGAAACTCCTCTCTTACCCCCTATTTACTTTGGTTCCACACATTTAACGTCCATTTTCCCTTCCACCTTGGTGCCCACAGTGCAGCCAACCTCCGTTTCCTGAGGAGCCACTTCCAGAGATAGATGGAATAGTGTTCAGGGCCTAACTTGCTCAACTGCCCCAATGCCCTGGGAGCCACCCTTTCTCTCGAGGGATACGTTCCCTCTATTTGATGGCATTAGTCCTCCCCAGGATGTGGGTCCACCCCCACTCTCACTACTTGGGTTTCTACCCCATGGTGTCACCCACTCTGGCAGAATGAGCATTTAGACATTCCCGAGGAGCCCGTCCTGCATCAGACCCTCCCCTCCGAGCATTCTAAACAGGTAAGCCTCTTTATTATATTTTGATATGATTTTCTCGGCATTTTACTCTCCACCAACACCTGACCCTCTCCTGTGTTCGTATGCTACCCCTCCCTCCCCCCACTTTTGGGCAACTTTACCCATCCGTCCCTCCCCAGCCACCCTCAAACCCGCAAAGCCCCAACCAAAGGCAACCCCTTGCCCCCCTTTTATCTCTTCTTTGTGTTCATACTTACCACCATCTCGTCTTAAATTCCACCCCTGCAGACATCAGCTCATATCCTTCCTCCGCCCTCCGATTTCCTGTAAGCCTATCGTTCAGTCTCTTGCTATCTAGGGCAGCTTGTTTATTTCATATCATTGAGGTCATGTAGTATTTGTCCTTCAATGTCTGGGTTGCTTCACTCAACATAAGGTTCTCAAGATTCATCCATGTTATCACATGTGTTTGTAGTGTGTTTGTTCTTACAGCCGAGTAGTATTCCATTGTGTGTTTATACCACATTTTATTGATCCACTCGTCTGTTGATGGGCATTTGGGTTGATTCCAACTTTTGGCAATAGGGAACAATGCTGCTATGAACATTGGTGTACATATATCGGTTTGTGTCCTTGTTTGTATATACCCAGCAGTGGTATCCAGCTCAGTACTTTTAAGTTCTGCCTTCCACCAACATCAGAACTTAATTTTGCCAAGTTCTTTGCCATTTTGAACAAGGATCACTTTAACTCCAGTTTCTAATAACATTTTCAAATTTCCATCTAAGGCCTCAATGGAAGTATATTTAGTGTCCATATTTCTAGGAACAGACAATAGAAAGTAATCTTTAAACTTTTTCTAGCAAGTGCTGCACAGTTGTATGAGCCTCTAACCATTACTCAATTCCAATGCCATTTCCACATTTTTAGAGCTTCCAATAGCAGCACTCCACTATCCTGGTACAAAAATCTGTTTTATTTTCCTAGACTACTTAGTGCAAATATCATGAAGTGGGTTTGGCTTAAACAATGGGAATTTATTTGTTCATGGTTATAGAAATATGTTCAGCTCATGTAATCCATCAAGGCTATGATTTCTTCTTTAAGACTACTACAGTGATTCTTGGCTCCTCTGCCCATGGAAAGGCATATGGTGGCCTCTCCTGATCTCTTCTTTTTCTTCTAGGTTTCATGACTCCAGCTTCTTCCTACCATGGCTTTTTTTCTCTCCATAATGTGTTCTGTTTAGAAAGGACTGCAGAAATAGGAGTAAGTTCCGCCCTGATTGAGATGCGTCATACTGTAACTGAAAGAACCTCATCAAAAGGCCCTACTTACTATGGATATGCATCCATAGGAACGGATTGCTTTTAAGAGCTTCTTTTTCTGAGGTATGTACAGCTTCAAATTTTCACAATGCATGTATCAAATCTACATTTCTTTTTATGACTGAATAATATTCCATTGTATGAATATATCACATTTTTTTCCATTCACCAGTTGATGGACACTTGGGTTACTTCCAACTTTTTGCAATTTTGCATAATGCTGCTATGAATATCATTGTGCAATTCCATTCATTTGGATTTATATCTAATAGTTGGACTATGGGGCATGGTAGTTTGAGAATTTTTAAACCCTAGAAAATCATGTCCTTAGAGCTAATTAATTCCCTGTGTGGAAAACAATTGTTGGTGGGGTCTTTTGATTAAATTACTCCATTAAGGGCCTTTGATTAGAGTGTGTGACCCAGGGTGTGTCTTAATCCTCCTACTGGAGTCCTTTATATATGGAGGAATAAAAGGTCACTGATGGAGGAAAAAACTGCAGAGACAGGGAAATGACTCCAGAAGCTAAAACCAATGCCCAGCAGAGAGAACAGCCAAAGATGGAGTAGTCAGAAGCAGAAAGAAAGGTGTGCCTGTTTTATTAACCTTTTCAAAGACCCAAGTTTTAGTTTCACTGATTCTATTGTTTTATCGTATTCTATTTCATTAATCTCTGCTCTAAACCTTGTTATTTACTTCTTCGACTTGCTTTGGTTTAGCTTGATCTTCTTTTTCTCTGGTTCTTCCAGGTTTGAGGTTAAGTCTCTAATATAAAATCTTTCCTCATTTTTAATATAAGCATTTACAGCTTCATGCCAATTTTAAATGTAAGCACTTAGAGTTTTTTGGTTAGATTTAGTCAATTTTATTTCACCATTTTTGTTCTTACACCTTTCAGAGCATTACACAATTACTTTTTTTTCATTTTCTGACCTGCAAACAGATATCTTATGTGGAAATATTTTTTTTAATATTACAAATTAGGTATTTCTAAAATGCAACAACTACATATAAGACAATTCACAAAGTGGAATTTACTAGGAAATGTACTAAGAATTTAGAGCAGCCAATCAGTAGAAATCTGACTAAATTTGGCAATCAGGAAAATTCTGACCAAATTTAGCAATCAGCTATTTATATATTTAAAAACAAACCTAATTAATCTTCCAAACAAGAAGCTTGAAACTTTTTGTTAAATCCACATTGGAAGATAGGAAGTGATCATTTAAACCTATATCCAGCCTTAACAGTGTTAATCCCAAATACTAGGCTATTTCCAGTCTGCCACTGAATAATGAGCATCTCAGTTTGTCTGACCCCATGTATCAAACTCTTATGCTGTTGGGTGCATAGAAAGGTTAAGTGATCATTAATTAAAAAGCAAAACAAAAATTCATTAAATGTCTGTACTATTCTTCCAGCTCATCTGCAATTCCAAGTCTGCAACATGTGTCACTTAGTGACAAGCTACATTTTCTATTACATATATTTATGTTACCTGTGAGTATGTATGTGTACACAAGCACACAAAAATACTATGTACAAACTGGTTATTAAAACTCTGTGCAATTGGAAAGCATCTACAGGACATTGTAATAGGAAAGGGCTTTATGAACTTCACACCAAAAGCACATGCAGCAAAAGAACAAATAAATAAATGGGACTTCCTCTGCATCTCAAAGGAGTTTTTCAGGAAAGTGAAAAGAGAGCCTACACAATGGGAGAAAATATTTGGTAACCATATATCTGATAGGAGACTTATATCTTGCATATATAAAGAACTCTTATATCTTGAAAGTGAAAAGACAAACAGCCCATTTAAAAAATGGAAAAAAGATTTGAACACTTTTCCAAAGATGATATACAAATGGCTAAAAAACACATGAAAAAATGCTCAAAATCCCTAGCTATTAGGGAAATGCAAATCAAAACAACAATGAGATACCATCTTACTCCCATAAGCTTGGCAGTTATCAAAAAATCAGAAGACTACAATTGTTGGAGAGGATGTGGAGGAATGGGAACACTCATCCACTGCTGGTGGGAATGCAGAAGGATCCAGCCATTCTGGAGGACAGTTTGGTGGTTTCTCAAAAAGCTAGCTATGGATTTGCCATATGACCCAGAAATTCCACTGCTGGGTATATACCCAGAAGATCTGAAAACAAGGACACAAACCGATATATGCACATCAATGTTCATAGCAGCATTGTTCACTACTGCCAAAAGTTGGAATCAACCCAAATGCTCATCAACAGATGAATGAATAAAATGTGGTATATACATACAATGGAATACTACTCAGCTATAAGAACAAATAGAGTACAAACACGTGATAACATGGATGAATCTTGAGAACCTTATGTTGAGTGAAGCAACCCAGGCATTGAAGGACAAATACTACATGACCTCTCTGACATGAAATAAGTAAACCAAGCTGTCTCAGAGAGCTAGAGACTGGATGATAAACTTTAAGGTAGTTGGAGGGTAGAGGAAGGTTTTGAGCTGACAGCTACTTGGGTGAAATCTATGATAAGCTGGAGGTAAGTATTTGTACAGGGAAGGGATAAAATGGGGGCATAGGGGTAACTTAGGGTGGTGATGCATGGGCTTTAGAGGCACTAGGGATGGGAGGATGGGTCAGATTGCCCAAGAAATTGGGCAGAGGGTGAGAGGAACATTTGATCATGGGAGATTGTCAGGTATGTAGTTGAAATTGTGGTGCAGAGAAAACTCTTTAGAGAATGTAATATGAAGGTTGCCTGTTTTGGATGCTTAAGGGCAGGGGGCATCTGACACAGGGCAAGCTTCTGGGGAGTGTGTGAGTGCTCATTTTGTCATAGTGGATTATATCATTGGGTGGAGACCCATACAATGAGAGTGAAGGTATACCCACATCCTGGGGAGGACTGATGTTCTCAAACAAAGGGAATTGTAACTCTTGAGAGAATCGGTGGCTCCCAATAGGTTAGGGCAGTCAAGTAGATCAAGCCCTCAACATTTTTGCATGTATCTCTGAATATGGTCTCTCAAGTAATGAAGATTGATTGTCGTGGTGGGCCCTAAGGGGAGGGGGAAAGAGGTGTTGAATACATGGAATCAGGGTAACTGTGGGGCAATGAAAGTGTTCCACAAGATCATGCCATGATGGATATAGGTCATGTTAAATTATACCAAAAATGTATAAAAGTCTATAGGCTAAAATGTAAACCAAAATGTAAAACATAAGATAACTAAAAATTTAGAAAAGTGTATAGTCTAAAATATAAACCATGATGTAAACCCAAATGAAACCATGTTTGAAAGCTCTCATTTCAATATCTGTACATTAGCTGCAGCAAATATAATATGAACATGTAAAAAGATCACTGTTGAGGAAGGACAAAGGGTTTGACGTTGGATATGTGGGTGTACCATATATTGTATATGTGAATTACTTGACCTAAAACTTACATCAAGAGAAAATTAATAACCAGGAAAAAAAAAAGGAGGTAGATACTGAGGAAGAAATGGAGGAAATTGCCTTGCCACTGTACATACAAGGCAACAGCTATAGCAGTGATGAAAGGCAAAATGTCAAAAACAAAGCTTTTTCATTTTTTTGATGCCCCAATTTATTTTTCCTTTATTTAATTTTTCTAAATTTCTATATATTCTATACCTAACCTTTAAATCAATCACTATATTCCATTTTCTTATTAATGGAGCCTGTCAATATATTGGGCTTCCTTTTTGAATAAGTTTTGGAATACAGAGAGGTTCAACTATGGTGGGAGAGGAGTATTCATGTGGGGTGTCATTGGAGGGCTGCACACAGTTGGGAGGGAGTTCTCCAGGGCATGTATACAGGGTACATAGAAAGGTTTGGATATTTTCATAGTGGTTTCAGTTGAAAACTACAGATGAGAGAGTGCTGACCTTCTGACCAGGGGAGCTCTATCACACCCCCCAGTGGAACAAAAACAACCCCCCAAGTGCAATGGCAAAGACCAATAAAGATGGAAGGGCCAATGATGAGCCCTTGATACTGATGGCTCTGACTATGAGCCTATGTGCCTGAAATATGAACTAGAACTATAGCTGTGGGGTACCTAAGAGTTACCTTCTGAGAGCCTCCGTGTTGCTCAGATGTGGCCACTCTGTAAGCCAAACTCAGCATGTAGATGCATTGCCTTCCCCCAGCATGGGACATGACTCCTGGGGATGAGGCTCCCTGGCATTGAGGGGTTACTACCAAGCACCAGCTGATGATGTAACTACCAAAAGACCTTGAACAAAGAGGTCAACTCAGACCGGCAGAATATCTCAGCCTACATGTAATATCAGGTGTTTAAAACTGCTTTTTTACTTTGGATAAAAAAGGGGGGAATGAAAAGGACAAGCGAGTTTATATGGCTAAGAGTCTCCAAAAAAGAGTCAGGAGGTCATCGGGGGTGATGCTTATGCATGCCTCAGCAGGGTACCAGAGACAGCCAAGGTAGATGGAAACCCAGGTGCTGGTTCTCCTGAGGGCTGCAGCAACTCACAGTTCTATGGTCAAGGCAGATGGCTCTGGAGTTCAGGACCATGTTAGTTGGCCTGACTTTGGAGTTCGTGTTCCTGAGTGTGATGGAGTTGGACTCAGATATAACCTTTCTACTCATGCCTCTTCTGTTACTTTTACTGGACCTGTGGCTGGCACTTGGGTTGGTGTATACTCAGGAGACCTGAAACTCTAAACTGTCCATGTGATGGCCAGGCCCTGGGCCTCAGGAGACTTGCAGCTCCTACCCTCTGGTTTCTTGGACTTACCCTAGCCAGCTGACAGGGAGGTGAAGAGGGCCAACCACCACACCAGGGAGCCAAGAGTGCCTATTGCTGCAAGCAGGAGAATTGCATCCATCATCCATGTGGAATCTAAACCTCCTCTTGAGGTACAGGGGACTAGACATAGCCATCCCAGGTCCACAAGACACAGGAACAGAGTATGGATTAGAGTGGACGTACTGGTGTTCTGCTGGGGAACTATTGTGATAAGTAAGGGAAAAAACTGTAGTAGTGATGTGGAGAGGGTGGCCACGGTGGCTGCTGATGGTTGGGAGAGGGAAGAAGAGACATGGTGTGGGGGAATTTTCAGGATTTGGAGTTGTCCTAGGTGGTGCTGCAGGGATGGATGCTGGACATTGTGTGTCCTGTCGTGGCTCACTGTGTGGACTGGGGAAGAGTATGGACTACAATCTAGACCACTGTCCCTGTGCTGCAGTGGTTCTCCAGAATGTATTCGCCGAGTGCAGTGTATGTGCCACAATGAGTTTGTTGATATGGGAGGGGTGAGGTGGGTGGGGTGGGGGGTATATGGGGACCTCATATTTTTTTAATGTAACATTTAAAAGAAAATAAAGAAGAAAAGAAAATTTTTAAGTGCAAAAATTCACTTTCAATTGAGGCTTTGGTTCCTATGCCTTGGGGTTTTTTGACTTCACAACTGAAAAAACTAACATTTCACTTCCTTAAGACAAAATTTCATTGCTTGTTCAATAAGTTGCCCAGTCAAAAAATGGCTATATGGCTCAGGTCCTGAGCCTCAACAGACTCCAGCACCTACAATCTGACTTATTGGGCTCACCACACTCAGCTAAGATGGAGTTGAAGAAGGACAACCACCACACCATGGAGCCTAGAGTGATTACAACTGAAAGTGGGAGGATTGCATCCAGCATCCATGTGGAATATGAGCCTCCTCTTGACATAGAGGTGCAATGGACACAACCAATCCAATGTCCACATAGAAAAGGTGGCATTGGATTGAGAAAAGTGGACATGATGGCTGATGGGTATGGGGAAAGGCAGGAAGAGATGAGAGGTGGAGGCGTCTTTGGGACATGGAGCTGCCCTGGATGGTGCTTCAGGGGCAATCACTGGACATTGTAAATCCTCACAGGGCCCACTGGATGGAATGGGGGAGAGTGTGGGCCATGGTGTGGACTGTTGACCATGGGGTGCGGGGGTGCCCAAAGATGTACTTGCCAAATGCAATGGATGTGTCATGATGATGGGAAGGAGTGTTGCTGGGGGGAGGGAGAGGTGGGGTGGGGGTGATGGGGTTGAATGGGACCTCATACATATATTTTTTTAATGTAATATTATTACAAAGTCAATAAAAAAAATACTGAAGGAAAAAAAAAGGCTATATGGAAGTAAAAAACCAAGCCCAACCAAAACATACAAACAAACAAACCAGCCAATTCAGTACAATTTCTCTCTACAATTTGAACAGGCAATTTGTAGAAGTCATTGCTAACTAGATATAGAAAAATCTGCAGTGCTTTCCAATTTTTCTCACCTACCTTACTGTCCATGTTCATATTTCAAACTGCACCAACAGAGCCCACATTTCAGGGGTTGGCTGCTTGGCAGTCTTAGCTGCCTTTGTGACAGGCTTGTGACACAGGCCCTTTCTCTTACTAAAGTGTTACTGGAAGTTTTCTATAAAGGGGGAGGGTTGCATGAGAGCAAGGAAAGATGTTGGAGACTCAAACCATGAAATATGGGTCTCCCGTTGGATTGAAAGGCCATTATAAATTTCTGTCCCACAGTTATGATATGAATAATGGCCAATGGAAGCTGTAAATCTGGATGCAAACAATGTTCCCTACACATATGATCCTGCCATCTGGTGTGAAAGATTCAGAGATGATTTTGGAACAGGCTTTCATTATCAAGGAATTCCTGAGCTTTTTCTCTCCCTTTGAAGAGAAGGAAGTAGTGGAGGCAGAAGATGCATGCATGCTTCCTGGAGGAAAATCAAAGCTTTCAGAAGAACTAGAGTCTGCATGGGTTGATTTCAAATCAATGCTACAACTGATACACTGGAAGAGTCAGGTCTCAATTTGTTTCTTTTGTGCCTTTTCTTTGGCAATTTTCAGTACATCCTGAGCTTTGTATGATCCAGTTCTTAACTCTGAAGCACATTTTTTGTACTTAACTGGGTGTTTGATGTACTTGCTTGAGCAACTTGGCACTACTCTGTCTCTGTCATGAGCAAAATTTGAAACCTTAACCACAGAATAATCCATGACTGTGCTTGGAGAGATGAGGGTGGACTTGGACTGACTGGGGGACGTGTTGTCCTAGGCAGGAGCATGTGGCATTGGAGATGAGCTGGGCAGTCAAATGTCTACAACTGTTGTGCCAGCTTCCAGGGTTGCTGAAGGTCTCTCCTCCTGAGTTCCATGCAAGGCCTGCCAGGGCCATCAGGCAGCACCCAAGCTCATGCCCAGTTTGGGGACAGGCCTGTGCTGTCAGGTGAGTGGTATGAGGGTCCAGACTCCTCATGGTTTGGGGTGGCTGCTGGCCTCCAGTAAGCTTCACATTCACCTGTACCCTTCTGGTTAGGCAGGGGCAGTGTGCCATTTGCAGGTTCAGAGCTTCTCCTGGTGGCTAGAGCTCACCCTCAGGTGTTGTGAGGTCAGTTTGTTATCAGGGAATGAGAATGATGCAGCTGAGGCTGGCAAGGTATTGGCCTTTGAGGCTCCTATGTGGCCAAGTATTGGCCAGGTGGGGCTGTGGCAGCCACTCTGTGGTTAGGGGTTAATGTGCAGCCAGGGCCGGGAGTCAGGTGGAGAAAGGGCCATCATGTGGTCAGAGGTAGGGAGCTGGTGAACCATGTGTCCTAGTTTCAGGGTATCCAGTATTCATAATTCTGGTTGTTGATTAAGACTGAAGAGAGACCAAGCAGTAAAGGACAGTGGATTGAAGCAGTGGCAACGCCCTCTTCCAACCAGTGGATGCTCTTCCCTGCTCAGATGACCTAACTCTGCCAGGGAAAAGAGGCAGGGCCGTGGAGCTTCTAATCTCCTCTCCTTCTGACTCTGCCCTGATTTCAGCAGGAAGTCAAGGAACTGACCCTCTGTGGTCCCCAGAGGCCACTCAAGGACTGTGGGAACCACTGGCCCTGGTCCTGGAATTTCCTGGAGATGAGAACCTTTCAAAGCCACTGGAGCCCAGGTCCTGTCATCTCGATGGCTAATGTGACCAATCAGCAGTTTAGCCCCAGCTCTGCTCTCAGGATAAAAGAGTGGGGCTTGGAGAGGGTGGTCCTTGGAGGCTGAGAGCAGAGACAGCTGTCCCGGGATGGAAGGAGCCCCCATGGCCACAGGTGGGGGCAGCTTCCTTCTGGCAGCAGGAGAGGCAGACTTAGAAATATAATGTGCTGCTGTCACCTTCATCTCTTTGTTGTACTTTGAGTTTTCACAAATGTCATTGGGTTGCTTAAACCAACCCCTTCTGAGTCCCTCCTCTGTCCCAGCTGCTGTTCTAAGCACTGCCCCTGCCACTCTGCTTCTCCTCTCAAGAGTTCACAGCCCCTGGAGCTGTAAGGACGCTGCTGGTGCCAATGTGGCTGGCTGGGGCAGGATTGGGGCCCAAGCCAGGGCCAAGGCCCATCCTGGCCTGCCCTTGACCCTGAGTGCACCTGTCCCTCCTTGTCCTTTAAATGATCAGACATCTAATCTCTCATGGCTCCCAGCTGGTTCACTTCCAGGCCTGGCCCCACATTGCTGTGTGACCCTGGGCAGGTTCTCCTGACCTCTCTGTGCCTCAGTTTTCCCATCTGTGAAGTGGGGCTAGTGATAGGACTTTCATGTTGAGTTGCTACAGAGATTATCTGGGGTTAACCAAAGGCTCAGAGCTCAGTCTGAGAGATACTGAAAGTATGATGAATATTAATTTGTAAATTACTAGTTACTGCTGCCTGGTGTTCCTTCAATGCACCACTATTTGATGTGGGAAGCCATGATCCACTCTGAGGCCCTTGCTCAGCCTTTTCAGTTTTCAGTCTTGAACCTGGTTTCCATTGCAGCCACTGTAAACACAACTGCTAATGAATTGGAATTAGGTGTCCCTGGGGCCAGCCCCTCAGGCCCAGCCTCTAGCCCCCTCATCTCACATGTGCAGGAGGACAGGGGAGTGTGACTCCTGCATGGGTCCCACAGGTGGTCAGGGCTGAGCCCAGATGGGAACCCAGATTCCCAAAGTCACTGGAGTCCCTTCCCAGGCCCCTGCCTGCAGGAGCCTCTGCTCACTGAGGGGTGGTGTTTGCTTGTCCTTCAAGTCTCTTCAGGGCACTAATATGTTGGTGGAGGGTTCTGGCCTCCATGCTGCCTCCTGGACCCCCGCCTGGCCTGGGCCTGGCCTCTGCCCACTGACAGCTGGCAGCAACCTGGTGGACCCACACTGGCCACATCAGGATCATGGCTTATGTCCTGGTGTCATCCATGGAAGTGGGCAGCTGGTCCCCACTCAGGAGCTGGAATTCATGATGCCCCATCTGGATCCATCTCGATGCCAAAGCAGCTGTGTCCCATCATTGCCTTGGACAATCCAAGTCCTACAGGTGGGTCTCCTCTCGACAGGATGATTAGTTCTGTACCAGATGCCATGGCCTCCTCACCTCTTTGTTGAGGGGGCAGAAGGATGGAAGGACCCAGATGTTTACTTTCCCCCATTGTCATCTGATTAGACCCAGAATCTGTGCCACTGAAACAGACACTCTTCCCACAGTTATTACCAATAGATTTTAGTTTATTTTGGACAGAAAATATGCACATTGCTAAAGAGTAAGGCAGTGTAGAAAGAACTAAAATGAAAGGAAAGAGCTGCTGCCTCTCTACTTCCCCCTCCAGGGCCATCTGGCCTCACCTGTTACCACCTGCCAGGGACCAGCAAATGTGAGGAGGGATTTCACTGGTAAACCACTAGCTTTCTTGTTCTTCCAATATTATTTTTGCCAGGTTTGTAGAATTCCCTGCCCAGGTGTTCCTGCTGACTGCCCAAGCACTGCGATAAATAAGGACCCTTGGACAATGGCTGTTTCCTGGCTGCTGAACAGTGGATTGGCTTGAACAGTGGGAATTTATTTACTCATAGTTTTTTCAAGGAGAATACCAAAATCAAGAGTGTCATGAGAGTGACGCTTTCTCCCAGAAACTGAAGCACCCTGAAGCTGGTAGCCAGGGACCCTTGGTCCTAGCTCTTCTGTCATATCCCAGTGCACATGGCAGCCTCTGCTGATTTCTTTCTGTTATTCCAGGTTTTGTTGACTTTCACCTTTGGCTGCTCCTGGCTTTCTCTTTCCACGTGATCTCCCCTATAAGACCTTCAGTAACAGGATTGAGACCCATCCTGCTTTAGCTGGACCAGGACTCAGCTGATGTAACCTCGTCAGTAGACTCACATGATGGATTAGGTTTAAGAACATGCTTTTCTGGTGAATGTATCTCCAAACCACAAAAGCCAGTTACCCCGCTCTTGCCCCACCCTGTCCCCTGCCCTGTCCTGAAGCTCTATCTCAGATCCCATTGGCCATGGCCCTTCCACTTGCTTCCTGAGTCTACAGAACTGCGGACATCTCCCACCTGCTGCTCACCTCACACCTCACCTCTCAGTTGTGGGTTCATGGCTGTGTGCTTGCTTTGTCTTGGAAGGAATAGATACAATACATTCTCCTATGTTTGAACCAGAACTGGGAACTAAGCTTAAGAGTTTTCTCTTCCCTGCGATCACCCTGAACCCCTGAAGCCTCTATCTGGCATTTTCTTTACACAAGATAAATTGCTCCCAGGGTTCCTAAGCAGCATGACCTCCTTATTTTACATTCCCATTTGTAGTTTGAAAGGCTCTGGAGGGTCTTGCACATTCCAAGTGACAGTTTGTTGTTGATGGTGTAGGAAATGGAGAGGAGATAACCAAAGATCCCAGGGCTCGGGGTCATGGCAGGAGGCAGGAGAGACAGAGGAGAGGGCACCGAGGGCTGAGAGTGCCAAGGGGCTCTGCTGGGGACCTTGCCCCATCTCCCAAACCACAGTGGACACCACATCCTGTGGTCACATCAGGTGCCAGCAGGACCAGGTCCCCCAGGAGCAGGGTCTCCCTAATGTGGAGCCAAAGACCCCACTGCTGGGCACTGCCCTGGGAGGGCAGGATGATGGGACATGAGAGGGAGAGGGTGGGCCCCAAATCACAAGCTCTTGATAAGAGCAACCATTTGTGGGACCAGCAGGACCCTGTGGCCTGCACTCCCCTCACCTGTCCCCATCAGCCTCTCTGGGCCCCATGTCCTGTGGACAATTCCTGTGTGTGCTCTGCACCCACCCTTACCTCCTCTTATTCCTCAGAGACCCTAACTTCGTCCCCCCACTCTGACCTGATGACCTTGTTTATTTCTGTTAAAAACTCCTTCTTTGAATACTGGTATGGGATGTTATTGACAGGGGACACATAGTTGGCAGGGCGTTCTACAGGGCATATATCCAGGGTACATAAAAATGTTTGGATATTTTCATAGTGGCTAAAATTAAAAACAACAACTGAGGGAGTGCTGAGTTACTAGCCAGGGGAGCTATATCACAGTCCCTAAAGGAACAGCGACAATCCCCCAAGTAAAGAGCAAAGACCAAAAAAGAAGGAAGGTCCAACAATGAGCCCTTGATACTAATGACTATGCTTGTGAGCCTGTGCACCTGAAATAAGAACAAGGCCTAGAGCTGCAGGGTGTCTAAGAGTTACCTCCTAAGAGCCTCTGCGTGTGGCCAGTCTCAAAGCACAAATGTGGCCAGTCTCAAAGCCAAACTCAGTGTGTAAATGTGTTGCCTTCCCCCCAGCATGGGACATGACTCCTGAGGATGAGCCTTCCTGGTGCCAAGGGATTACTACCAAGTACCAGCTGATGATGTAACAAGAAAATGACCTTGAATAAAAGAGTCAACTCGGACCAGCAGAATATCTCAGTCTACATAAAATACCAGGAGTTAAAAATGCTTTTTGACCTGAATAAAAGGGGGAAATGGAAAGGACAAATGAGTTTATATGGGCTATGAGTCTCCAAAAAGAGACAGGAGGTTATCAGAGGGGTTGCCCTTATACACACCTCAGCAGAGTCCCAGAGACAGATAAAGTAGATAAAACCCCAGGTATTGGTTCTTCTGAGGGCTACAGAGACTCACAGGTTCTATGGTCATGGCAGATGGAGCTCAGTGCCATGTCAGTTGGCTCTACTTTGGAGTTTGTGTTTCTGTGTGATGGAGCTGGACTCAGATCTGATCTTTGTCCACAAGCCTCTCCTGTTACTTTTACCAGAACTATAGTTGGTGCTGGGGTTTAATGTATACCCAGGAGACCTGAATCTCTGGACTGACCATGTGATAGCCAGGCCCTGAGCCTCAACAGACTTGCAACTTCTACACTCTGGTTTATTGGACTTACCCCACTCAGCTAACATGGAAGTGAAGAAGGTCAACCACCACACCAGGGAACCAAGTGTGTCTACAACTGAAAGCAGGAGCATTGCATCCAGCATCCATGTGGAATCTAAGCCCCCTCTTGATATAGATGTGGAGTGGACACAACCATTCCAAGGTCCACAGGATGGAGGAATAGAGTATGGATTAGAGTGGACTTACTGATATTCTATTTATGAACTATTGTGATTAGTAATCGAAGAAAATGTGGCATTGGTGTGGAGAAAGTGGCCATGGTGGCTGCTGGGGGTAGGGAGTGGGAGGAAAAGATGTGAGGTAGGGGCATTTTGTGGACTTGGAATTGTCCTGGGTGGTGCTGCAGGGACAGTTACTGGATAGTGTATGTCCTCCCATGGCCCACTGGGTGGGCTGTGGGAGAGTGTGGGCTATGATATGGACCGTTGACCATGAGGTGCAGCAGTGCTCAGAGATGTATTCAGCAAATGCAATGAATGTCTCATGATGATGGAGGAGGTTGTTGTTATGGGAGGAGGAGTGGGGTAATGGGGGTGGGGGGATATGGGACCTCATTTTTTTAATGTAACATTAAAAAAATAAAGACAAAAGAAAATCCCTCCTCCTTTGGGGGCATATTGACCTACTTAAACTGCAAGTCTAGAGGCTATAGTTGTTATGGTTTGTGTTGACGTGTCCACCTATGTACCCAAGACTAACATAAGGAACATGTCCACCCCTGGAGTCCCCACTTGCCCGTTCTCCACCCTCATTCCCTGCCCCCTATCCAGGGATCACTGCTGTGCTTCCTTTCACAACAGAGTCCCCTGCACCTTCTAGAATCGCATGGGGGGGGATTTGCACAGCACTGCTCTCTCTCTCTTCTCTCCCTGCCCCCTTGGTCTGCCTTCATTAACCCAGCATAATTATTTGGAGATCCATCATGGGGTGTGTATCCTTATTGCTAAGTAGGATTCCACAGTACAGATAGGCCACATGTGGCTCATGCTATATACCCTGCCAGACCTCTGAGTTGGCTCCAACTTTGGGCCTTTGCAGATAAAGCTGCTATGACCCAGGGACACATTAGTGGTGGCAGCACATTTGATCTCATTTCTCTCAGGTAAAAACCTTGGAGTGGAGTGCAGGGGTTATGTGGCAGTCGGGCCTGGACACGTGGCTGCACCTGGTTCCTCACTTCCCTCCCTACGAGTCCCCCGAGTTGGTCCTCAGGGCCTCTTCTCTCCTGTTGCACCCCAAACAGGCTGCTACCCAGAATCCCCACCTCCTTCCCACTTCTGTACACAGGCCCCCTTCCCCATTAGACCTCTCTGACATCCTACTTAAAACTGCTCTGTGTACCCCAATGTGTCAGATCCCCCCAGTCTGTGGTGTGACACTCAGCAGGTCTGACATCCTGGTTGTCATCATCACTCTCCCTCCAGCACCTCTCAGGGTGCAGAGCTCTGCTCCTGATCCACACCAGCCATCCTGAGGCTCACTGACAGTAGGAAGCACTCCCTGGGGCTGTTGATTTCTAGGGCTCCCTTTGCAGCTCTCCAGACCTGGTACATGCCTCCACCTCCTTCCCAGCCCCCTGTCTGCTGTGGGTTGAGGCAGCACCTGCCTCTGGTCAGGGAGGCCTTCCTACAGGGCTCCATTTGTGTCCCTTCTCCTGCCTGTGTGCCCTGGGGAAGATGGAGGAAGGGAGTCTTAACTTTCCTGAGCTGGCAGCAGTAGCTTTTGGGTGTGTTAATTCAGAGAGAGGAGAGTGGAGGAGCTTCCTGTCCTGGGTGGGGTTGACAGCTCCCTCTGCTGCTCCTGCTGCTCACTGGGTGCCTGAAAGGCCACTGCTGTTCCCTCCAGGCTTGGGGCCTCCCTCCTGCTTTGCCCCACCTGGTGAGACCAGGTCAGCTCCTCCTCTGGCTCATCAGGCTTTGTGCCAGTGCTGCCAGCTCCCCTCAGGCAGGAGCATCCCTGGAGGCCCCTCCAGAGGCCCTCAGGGTGCAGAGGGCAGAGGCACCTCCTGGGGGGCAGATTGCGGCTCTCCTCCTGCTCCACAGAGTTTCTTTCTCCTCTAAGGAAGCATCTTCAAGAGCAGATGCTCTTTCCATCCTTATTAAAAATCACTCCCTGCTGAGATTGACAATCCAAGACATGTTTCACTAGCAGATTTTTTTAAAGAGAAACCTTGTGACTTTGAGTCCATTATGGGTTTTCAACCAGGTTTTATCAAGGAGAAAATGTGGGCTCCTTCCCCTGCTCTTTTGTTTTTACTGTATATGGAGGGGAGGAGACCTATGAAATGTCAGTTGAATGACCCTCTGGTGCATCCTGCCAGCTATGGACCAGAATGTGTCACTTTATTAAAGAGTGTGTGTAGAGTTGCTGGTTTACTCACAGTACTGTCTCTGGGGGGTATTAGTTTACTTCATTGCTTTTTTGTGATTTCCTTCATTTCAGACTTTTTCTCTTCCTTCCCATCCTGCCTCCCATCTTTACCCCCCTCTGCTGAATGCCACTGTGCATGAATTTGCCTGCATGTGCATGTATGCAAAGTGCCACTGTGCACACAGGGCCCTAGCTTTGTGCAAACTAAGTTTCTCCCTATGTTTCTGAGAAGCCCTAGGTGTCTCCTCTGTAGCACAGGCAAATACTAATGCTGCCTTTAACTTCCAAAAGATAGCCCACTTGCACCTGTTCAGCAGGCATGTTCACATCTGTCATCAGGTCTGTCCACAGGTCACCATCAGCCATAAGCTGGAGGGAGCAGTAGGGGAGGCTGCAGACCTTTCCTTAGTTCAGGACAGCCCATGTGCCCACCCACAGAGCACCAGGGCACCTGGCCTGCTGGGCCCCCCATCCCAGGAGCTTGTGATGGTCTGAGCAGAAGTGCCCAGTGCCAGCAGAGCAGTCCCCAGATGGGGCAGGAGGCCAGCTCTTGTGGTGACTCGCTTCAGGAGGATGGTGAGTGAGGAGCAGTGTCTGTTCTTTAACTGATGGCTGAGGAGATTACCCACCTGTGGCTCTTTAAAAGACACCTCTTGGCTCTAGGAGTTGCCACATTCCATGGCTCAGTGCTGCAGCCCTGGCTGTGGTTTGATTCTTGGGTGCCTGGGATGGGGAGATCATGAAAATCACCCTCTACAGACAGGCACTATCAAGATGATTTGTTTCCCTTTACACAGTCAGCCCTTACCTGGCAGGTGTGGGTGAAGCCAGGGAAGAGGCAGGCATGGGCCATGTCTGAACTGAACCCCAGTTTTGGGAAGCATCTTCCTCTCCAGCTGCACATCCTCCCTGATCTTATTTTGTAATATATATTCACCAACTAATCCATCCAATAGTGGGATCCACCTGCAGACATTTCAAACATGCAACTTTTACATGAAAGAAAAATTTCATTGCTTTTAATTGCCTCAACCAAGATCCCAGGTCTTTGGTGTTCACTAGTGTAAGCCCTAGCCACATTTGGCTATTAAATTTCAATTAATTACATTTTTTTTTCTTTCAGAGAAGAAGCTGTAAATGTTTTGTAGCTGCCAGCAACTGTTTCCAGTGGAAAACTGGGTGCTGGCTTATACAGATCCTGTTCTTTGGGGGCTGCATAGCTCCCTTGCTTTGTGTTATTGGGGACTTCCTCTTTGTGCCCTGCATGCACCCCTCTCCAGTTTGGGGCTCTCTATGTGCAGTGGCCATGGTCTCCCCCTGGGGGTCCCTGTGCCCCCAGGTCCTGGGGACTCCGTGATAGGGAATGCTGTTATATCTTTCAAATTTTTGCAGTTTCTCTCCATCTTATTTTATGAATCATTTGTATGCAGGCCTATGAGCCCCTTATAGATAAATTTTCATTTTTTAGGATGTTGTGCTTTCATTTATACATTTGTTGAAAATTTGTGAAATTCATTCTACTTTTTTTGAGAAAGTATAAGAACTGCCCTTGTCAAAATAAATAGGAGATACAAGCACAACAGATAAGTAAGTTTACTAGACCTGATATGGAGACTTTCATGCTAAGTCCATATCAGAAACCAAAGCCTAATTAAGTTCCTGTCTCTTATAAAGGGTCCTTCTCCCTGAACCTGAAATTGGGAAGCTGGTTGCTCCCCTTTTTTGTTCTGTAGCCTACTTCCTCTAAGTCAATATTAAGCCAAGTAAGGCACTCTGTAAGACGGTATTTCCTTTTTTTTTCCTTAAGATTTATTTATTTCTCTCCCTTCCCCCCACCCCAGTTGTCTGTTCTCTGTGTCTATTTGCTACATCTTTGTTCACTTCTGTCATTGTCAGCGGCAAGGGAATCTGTGTTTCTTTTTGTTGCGTCATCTTGTGTCAGTTCTCTGTGTGTGCAGCACCATTCCTGGGCAGGCTGCACTTTCTTTCGTGCTGGGCAGCTCTCCTCATGGGGTGCACTCCTTGTGTGTGGGGCTCCCCTACGCGGGGGACACCCCTGTGTGGCATGGCACTCCTTGCACGGATCAGCACTGTGCATGAGCCAGCTCCACACGGGTCAAGGAGGCCTGGGTTTGAACTGTGGACCTCCCATGTGGTAGATGGATGCCCTAACCCCTGGGCCAAGTCCACTTCCTGACTGTATTTTCTTTAAGACTACCTTGTTCTGCCTATATGAGCCTTACTCTTGGGCTGAATGCTGCCTAATTCATGAATCACTTAATAAAGGTGTGAAATCCAAAATGTTAATTACCTGGGTATTTTTTTGCACAGGTTCAGTGATGAGAACAGAATCTGAATGCCACTGTGAAGGGCTCTGGAGATAAGAAGACAGAAGGTTCATGCTGAAACCTTTCAGCATGCTCTCCTCTCCACCATCTCTAAGGTTCATGAGTGAGTCCCTCTTGGATCTGAGTTCCACTTATTTGTGTCTGTACTCTCCAGTCTCACTAGCTTTCAGTCCAAAGGTCAGTGGGTCAATCTTTTTAATGAGAAAATTCAAGTTTTGATCCTAAATCTCTAGCCTTATGGTTCAGTCCACAGTTTCATGTTTGCTATGGCTGGTTTCTTTGACATGTGCACAAGTTAAGAAGCAAAATGATAAAGATGGATCCCCATTCTCTTAAAATTTTAATTCTCTATCCTATGGCACACTGGCATATTATATATATTCAAATATTATGGAGTTGGAAGCTGTACATATCGAACAAATTGGCAATATCTAACAAAGACAACCTAGAATTTTAATGTTAATTATGAGAAACATTCCAAGTAGACAAAATTATTCAATCTTAGAGATGTGCTCCCAAATGTGATATCCCAGCCAAACAGTCAAAGAGATGCCTATTTCAATGGATGCTCAGAGTATGTTAGCAATATTTTTAAAGTTTCATTAAATGATTCTTTGAAAAAGGCAAATGAGAAATTAAAAGCTCATGAGGTATCTGTTTTCTGTATATCTGTTTTTTATGTTTGATTAGTAGCTTAAATTGAAAGTATAAACTCTGTGTGTCTGTCTTTATGTTTGATGCATGATATTTTCCTACATCTGAATATTATTTCCAAATTAGCTTATAAAACTCCTGCAAAGAGCTCTATTCAAATTGACTTAGAGATAAGTAAGCATTTACATATAAATTAACACTCCCAATGTTACAGGGAGTCCCATGCACAAGAGTGTATCCCCTAAGGAGAGCCACCCAGAGCAAAAGAAAGTGCAGCCTGCCCAGGAATGGCACCACACACATGGAGAGCTGACACAGCAAGATGACTCAACAAAGAGACACAGATTCCCAGTGCCGCTGATAAGGATAGAAGCAGTCACAGAAGAACACACAGCGAATGGACAGAGAAAGCAGACAACGGGGAAGGAGGGGAGAGAAATAAATAAATCTTAAAAAAAATAAGTACAATATAAGCATATAATTTCATTCTACATGGGTGTGATCTTCCCAACTCTATGTAATTACTGATCAAATAAAGTAGAACTATATCTATTAGAGCTTAAGTTGATTTTATTATTTTTTGGCTTTTAAAAAATACTACATTAAAAAATATGAGGTCCCCATATTCCCCCCATCCCCCTCATCTCACTCCTTCCCCCATAACAACAATCTCCTCCATTATCATGAGACATTCATTGCATTTGGCAAATACATCTCTGGGCACCGCTGCACCTCATGGTCAATGGTCCACATCATAGTCCACACTCTCCCACAGTCCACCCAGTGGGCCATGGGAGGACATACAATATCCAGTAATTGTCCCTGCAGCACCACCCAGGACAACTCCAAGTCCCCAAAACACCCCCACATCTCATCTCTTCCTCCCACTCCCTACTCCCAGCAGCCACCATGGCCACTTTCTCCACACTAATGCCACATTTTCTTTGATTACTAATCACAATAGTTCATGAACAGAATATCAGTAAATCCACTCTAATCCATACTCTAGTCCTCCATTCTGTGGACCTTGGAATGGTTGTGTCCACTCCACATCCATATCAAGAGGGGGCTTAGATTCCACATGGATGCTGGATGCAAATCTCCTGCTTTCAGTTGTAGGCACTCTTGGCTCCCTGTTGTGGTGGTTGACCTTCTTCACCTCCATGATTATATTGAAAGAAAAATTATGTTTTCAAGATTGTTACATTGAAGAGAGTTTCCAAGATCTTTTTGATCATTTAAATACGTTTGAAAGATATGTTTTGTTAAAGGAAAATAAAGTTTTGTCTTAAAATTTAAAGTAAAAAAACTGGTTGTTGTAGAAAGAAATGGGAATATGTAGGACAATCATGAGTTGATGTAGAAAGTTGAAGGTTTGCAGAAAATGAATTTTATTTGTCATGGGACAGGGTGGCTAAAATTTGATAGGTTTATAGATTTTTAAGAGTTCTCCCATCAGACAATATCTTCATACATGCTTCACACAAAATCACTTCATACCATGGTTTTCTCTCTGTTCAGTTAAAGTTTTCTTGTATTATTTGTCTGTTCTTAATAAGAAGTTATAGAAGGTTTTCCTTAACTGAGTGTCTTGTTTAGAAGGCAAACTTTCTGTATCACCTGTGCTCTGTATTTACCTTATCACCCTTTCTTGTTGTAGAGAATAAGCCTCAGTTTTGAAATAAT
This sequence comes from Dasypus novemcinctus, assembly GCF_030445035.2. NCBI lineage: Eukaryota > Metazoa > Chordata > Mammalia > Cingulata > Dasypodidae > Dasypus > Dasypus novemcinctus. Next base: position 645,628 of record NW_026688148.1, read on the forward strand.
TATGTTTCTTTTACAATCATGCTACCTCCTATCTTTAGTTTTACAATGTTTTATTTTGTTTTTTAAGTTTTTATTGAAGATTATCGTTCATATGTGAATATCCATAAATAATAAGTGTATAGTATAAGTTGTGAACTTACAAAACAAACATGAATATCATCATACAGGGCTCCTATATATTACCCCAATAGCAGTACCTTGCACTGTTATGGAACAATAGTTACAAACTATGAAAAAGCAGTGTAAAAATATTACTACTAAATATAGCCAATATCTTACATTTGGTGTACTTTTCCCCCAACTCACCCAGTTAATGACACCCTGAATTAGTATTATGTACTTATTATAGTTCATGAGAGAACATTTTCATATTCTGTTAGCCACAGTCCATCTTCTACCACAGGATTCATTGTGTTATACAGTCTCCTGTTTTGTACAATCCACTCAAAGTGTATAGTCAGTGGCTCTCACGTCCATCGCAAAGTTGTGCTATCATCACCTCAGTCAATTTTAGAACATTTTCACTACTTGAGAAGGAAAAATCCCATATCCCTTTATACCCCCTATTATTGTCCCTTAGAATTGATATAATATCTTTGCCATTGCTGCAAATATTACAATATTATTGTTAACTCTACTCTGTTATATGCAGATGGTCTCTTCTTGCGCATGGCACTTTTTATAATACTTTTTGCACAGGGAGCCCATTTGCCATCTTTGGCAGCCCTAGGTGGGCTGCTCTTGTGGTTACTGGCAACCTACCCTTAGTTCCTGAAAATAAGCATAGCTCAAACAAAAGGACAGGTGAAATTTTCCATGTGTAATCATCCAGGGGGCACTCCATCCTTGTAGCAATTCCCCCTCTGTTTATACACTCTCCTTACTCTTGAGGAGGTTTAGCTTCTGGAGCTGCTTCCTGCTGAGTGTGGATGTTGTAACAGGTCCCAGTGGAGGAGCAGAATCCTTCCCTAGCTATGGTAAGGTATACTTGACTGTCAGCATACTGACAACAGAATCGTTCATAGCTCTGTGCTATGATCATTTGCAGTTTAATAGCTTCTAAACTTTTACTCATGAAGTACACCAAGCAGTTGAGAAGGCAGGGACCACATTTTAAGAGCATGATACCAATTATTAGGGGACTTATTATGGGTAAGAACGATGATAATTTAGGCATAGAGTTTTTGATGGATTCTCATATCGATTATGCAGGAGGATTGGTAATGTTATGAAGCTAAATGGCTTGGGTGTTTAGCCCTAGCTGCCCTGATGTATTTACCCATGTGCAGCAGGAGATATTGGCTACTGCACATACCCCTCTTTGTTCTGCCAGAAGATGATCTAGGGCCATCTCACTATCCATGACATTTGCTGTGTCTACAGAAACACAAATTGTTTTGAGAATTTCATCGGTGATATTGACACATTCTTCTACTGTGGCTGTTAGGTTGCCTCATGATGGGCAAACATTCCATAGGGAGCTGATAGTCTTATGGTTAACCCTAGCCCAGCTACTTCATATCTAGGGCATGTTTATTTCTGGTATGGCTAGTGGGTTGGTAAATAGAGCTACCATGACTCAGATATCCTATTGCATATTGGCTCCTTATCCAAACATTGTTTATACATTCAGACTTGGGGATCAAGCAGTCCTCCTTCTAAGCCTTCAAAAGGCAGTTGAAAATGTATCTTTTTGGTGCACACAGTACTTTCTAATTGGTTCTTTATAAAATTTGGATTTTTTTAAAGACCCTGCAGCTGCCTGTTGTTTTAATTAGGTCACAGCAGACATTAGATAGGGGACCCAGTTTGTAAGGCAACATGATTCACAAAGCAAGTATGAGCAAGAATTTTTCTAAGCAGCCCACATCCTTGAGTTTTTATATATTAGCTCTGACCTTGGATTTAAATAAGTATAGGACAGGTAAATAAAGACTCCAACTTTTTTGTTCCCCTTTTAGATATTGACTGTAGCAGTTTGATATTATTGATGAATTCCAATTCTAGGCATATTAGATAATACTGAATTCATAGGTTTACTTAATTAAGGAATTACATAAACTTCTTGTGCCAGTAGGGCATTGAGTCCTCACCCACCAAAGAATATTTAATCAATTACCTAACTTCATATCTTGAGGAAAGAGAAAACTAAACCTAACATTAGTAAGAGGAAGGAAATAATAAAGATTAGAAAGGAGACAAGTGGACAGGGAGGAGGCAAGATGGTCGCTGAGTGAACTTGCCTTTGCGGTCTGTCCCGAGAAGAGACGGCTGGGCGTGGCTGCAGTTTCTCCAAGGTGGGGCTTTTTCAGGATTTTTGCAGGGCAGAAGTGCCTGGACATTGGGTGGAAAGGTAACGGAGAGGATTGGTCTAGTAGATATAAGTTGGGTTCTATTGCCCGCAGGTGAGACCCACACACAGGCTCCTCCCTATTGGGGGTGGGGGGAACCACGGTCCTGCCCGGCAGCTCCACTTTTAGATGACTCTGAGGTGCTAAGGAGTTCGCGAGTTCTGGGCGAGCTGTTGGCGGGTTGATGCGACAGGTCGTCTTTGAGGATTGATTTGGCAAGATAGAGGGTGTTTTGTTGTGAAGCGGGAGAAACTTTTGATTGTGAATACAAACAATAGTGCTTCTGCCTGAAGCCCCGCCCCCAAAAGCCCAGCAGCCAATCTCCAACCCAAATAGGCTGTAGGCAATAAAGAGACATAATTGGAAAATTGTTTTAGGCTGTGGCAAGGGAGGGGGACATGTCTGGAAGCTAATTAGGGAATATTCTGCGAAGCTTGGGAATTCCAGTTTTGGAATCTGTTTTCAGCATCACAGGCCGGGCTTCGGATCTGTACTAGTAAAGTGGCTGTGGTGTAGAGGCGCACTCTAGTGGCAGTGGTTTGGAATCACAGGATAGGAGCTGTCCAAAGGCTGAAGTGAGATATACCCATACTAATGAGCCCAGCTAAGTAAGTGAATTGCAGGGTTCAGTCACAATATAGAGTTTGCGGATCTGACTTCCCTCATAGGGCTGGCACCCAGCTGTGGGGATCCCTGAGGGCTGTGTTACACTGCAGGGCACCCAGGCTTCCTGTTGACCAGATTGGAGGTTGCCAGGTCTGAATTCCCTAAATTCTGGTGGCCCACACCACAGAGACTCACACCTCTTGAGTCCTCAATATCTCAGACTTTCCATCCCTGAATCCATCACGCACTGAGGTCCATCTGAGGTCTTTAAATTAGCCTTCAACGTTGGCATTTTTTCTTTATCATTTCATTTTGTTTTGTTTTTATTTTCATTTTGACTTATTCTTTACTTTTTTCAATTTCCTGATTGCTAACACCACATTATCCCCTAGTCTTCTCTCACAGCGTATCCCCCAAAGTCTTTTTTTACTCAGTTACTTAAGGTTTTTTTTTTTTTTTGTGGTAGGTGCTGTGTAGTGGGTGTTTAAATTCTGGTTCGTGTATATCTGTTTTTTTTTTTTCTTTCCCCTACCTGTTCCCCACCCTTTGCCCACCCTCTTTTCCTTTCTTCCTCTCGTCCTTCCCCCCCCCTTTTTTTCTTTTTTTCTGCTGTCTCTCTCCCTCTTGTCCCTCATATTCTACTTAGTTTATTTTAACTCAATTATACAATAGATACAGCAGGAAACACCTCACATTTGCTGGGTTTTCTCATCCTCCACTGCCTCATTTCTGTGTGAACTGATTTAGGCTACCTACACTATCCTCTTTCCCCTCCATCTTGATATCTGCCACCATCTACTGTCTCTCCTATATTCCACCTCCCACCTCCCTTTCTTTGATCCATGAAGGGTCTAAGTCTTAATTCCTAATACCTTAGTTTTGTTTTCTGTCTGTTATTCACTCTTGAAACTATTACCTTTCTTTTCTCTTTCCCTCTCTCATGAAAACAATAGCTTTTTAGCTCATACCATATTCCTCCCATATTCAATCATCTCCCTCATAATAAGTACCCTTCCTACTGCTATAACTCTACACAATTTACATGAATCTAACCGCCATCCTCCCAGATCTCATATTCTTGCTTTGTTAACATATATCACCAATACTACTTTACACTTTTCCCTTGCTTACACAATTGCCTTTCCCCAACACTAATACTTTCCTTTAAAGTGAACTTAACCAACAACAAGAAATTAGAATAAGAAGAAAAAAGTGACAAAGAGAAGATATAACACCTATGCAAAAATAACAGCTAATTAACCTCCAAGAGTAGACAAAGAAGCTAAGGAACTGATTAAATCCATCAAGATAAAGAGATGACAAGAAAGCAACAAAAATCTACAAACCAAACCAGTAATCAGGAAAACATGGCTGAATCCATTCAACAAACCAAAAATCACAAAGGGGAGCAAAACTTTGCACAAGCAATGAAAGATCTCAGAACATTTATCACCGACAAATTTGACGAAGTAATGAAAGAGGTTAACAACCTGAAGACATCAGTTGGAGGGGAAATTGCTGACATATGCAAAAACATAACAGATATAATGGGAATGAACACCACAGTTCAAGAAATCAAAATACACTTGCAGCAAATATCAGCAGACTAGAAGAGACAGAGCAGAGAATTAGTGATGTGGAAGACAGTACATCAGAAATCAAACAGATAGTAGAAGGGGTCAATAAGAAGATAGAAAAAATCCAGTTAGGACTTAGGGAACTGAATGACAATGCAAAACGCTCAAACATATGTATTATAGGCATTCCAGAAGGAGAAGAGAAGGGAAAGGGGTCAGAAGGAGTGTTGCAGGAAATAATGGCTGAAAACTTCCCAAATCTACTGAAAGAGACAGATGTGCATATCCGAGAAGCACAGCGCACTCCACTAGTCATAAACCCGAATAGGCCCACCCCAAGACATATACTTGTCAAATTATCCAATGCTCAAGACAAAGAGAAAATCCTAAAAGCAGCAAGAGAAAAGAAAACCATCACATACAAGGGAAGCTCAATTAGATTAAGTGCTGATTTCTCATCTGAAACCATGGAGGAAAGAAGGCAGTGGTATGATATAGTCAAGGTACTAAAGGAAAAAAATTTCCAACCAAGAATACTCTATCCAGCTAAACTAGATTTCAAACATGATGGAGAGTTCAAAATATTCACAGACAAACAGAAACTGAAAGAGTATACCAACAAGAAACCTCCCCTTCAAGAAATTCTAAAAGGAGTTCTGCAGGAAGAAAGGAAAAAACAGGAAAGGCAGAGTTGGAGGAGAGTATAAGAGCAACAACAAAAACAAAAAAGACAAAAAAAATACAAACAAAATATGACAAACACAAATCAAATCAAAATATGGCTAACACAAATAATTCTTTGAAAGTAATAACACTGAATGTCAACGGATTAAACTCACCTATCAAAAGATTCAGACTGGGACACTGGATAAGGAAATATGACCCATCCGTATGCTCTCTACAACAGACACATCGTAAACACAGAGATGCATGGAGATTGAAAGTGAATGGCTTGAAAACAATCATACAAGCTAATAATAACCAAAAGAAGGCAGGAGTAGCTATATTAATATCAGACAAAATAGACTTTAAATGTGAAACAATTGTGAGAGAGAAAGAAGGATACTACATTTTAGTGAAAGGGAAAATCTGTCAAGAAGATCGAACAATCATAAATATTTATGCCCCTAACAAGGGTGCCTCTAAATACGTGAGGCAAATGCTGGAAAAACTAAGTGAAACAATAGATACATCTACAATTATAGTGGGGGATTTTAATACACCACAATCAACTCTGGACAGAACATCTCAAAAAAGAATCACCAAAGAAACAAAACATCTGAACAGTATATTAGAGGAGCTGGATCTAATAGACATATATAGATCGCTGCACCCAAACACAGCAGGATATGCATTTTTCTCAAGCGCACATGGATCATTCTCCAAGATAGAACATATGCTAGGCCACAAAGAAAGGCTTAATGAATTCAGAAAGATTGAAATCATACAAAACAATATCTCTGACCACAGTGGAGTCAAGCTGGAAATTTGCTAGGGACAGAAGCCCATATTTCACACCACAATTTGGAAATTAAACAGCACACTCTTAGAAAAACAGTGCGTCAAAGAGGAAATCTCAAAAGAAATCAATGACTACCTTGAATCAAATGATAATGATAACACAACATAACAAAATTTATGGGATGCAGCAAAAGCAGTACTGAGAGGAAAATTTATAGCCATAAATTCATATATCAAAAAAGAAGAAAGAGCAAAAATTGAAGAATTAACTGCACATTTGAAGGAATTAGAAAAACAACAACAAAGTAACCCAACAGGAAGAAGAAGGAAGGAAATAACAAAGATAAGAGCAGAACTAAATGAAACAGAAAATAAGAAAGCACTTGAAAAGATAAACAAGACCAAGAGCTGGTTTTTTGAGAAGATCAACAAAATTGACAAACCTTTAGTGAGACTAACAAAGAAAAAAAGAGAGAAGATGCAAATACACAAAATAAGAAATGAGAAAGGCAATATCACCACTGGCCCCACAGAAATGAAGACTATCATAAGAGGAAACTTTGAAAAACTATATTCCAACAAAAATGACAATCTAGAGGAAATGGACAAATTCCTAGAAACACATAAGCAGCCCATATTGACAAGAAGAAATTGATGATCTTAACAAACACAAGCAGAGAGATAGAATCAGTTATTAAAAATCTCCCAACTAAGAAGAGCCCAGGGCCAGATGGCTTCACAGGTGAATTCTCCAAAACATTCCGGAAAGAACTGACACCAATCCTGCTGAAACTATTCCAAAAAATCGAAACAGAAAGAACATTACCCAACTCCTTCTATGATGCCAACATTACCCTAGTACCAGGCCAAACAAAGACATCACAAGAAAGGAAAATTACAGACCAATTTCTCTAATGAACCTAGACGCAAAAATACTTAACAAAATACTTGCTAATCATATTCAACAACACATTAAATGAATTATACACCACGACCAAGTGGGATTCATCCCAGGTATGCAAGGATGGTTCAACATAAGAAAATCAATCAACGTAATACACCATATAAACAGATTGAAGGAAAAAAATCCCATGATTATATCTATTGATGCAGAAAAAGCATTTGACAAAATACATTTGATAAAAACACTCCAAAAGATTGGAATACAAGGAAATTTTTGAACATTATAAAGAGTATATATGAAAAACCTAAAGCCAATATTGTTTACAATGGAGAAATCCTAGACTTCTTCCCTCTAAACTCAGGAACAAGACAAGGATGCCCACTGTCTCCACTCCTATTTAACATTGTCTTAGAAGTACTTGCTCGAGCACTAAGGCAAGAACCAGAAATGAAAGGCATTCAAATTGGAAAGGAAGAAGTCAAAATTTCATTATTTGCAGATGACATGATCCTATACATAGAAAACCCTGAGAGATCTACAACAAAGATTCTAGAACTCATAAATGAGTTTAGTAAATTTGCAGGTTATAAGATCAATGCACAAAAATCAGTAGCATTTCTGTACACCAATAATGAGCAAGATCAGGAGGAAATCAAGAAACAAATACCATTCACAATAGTAAATAAAAAAATCAAATACTTAGGAATAAATTTGACTAAAGAGGTAAAGAACTTATACACCGAGAACTATACAAGATTGTTCAAGGAAATCAAAGAAGACCTAAATAAATGGAAGACTATTCCTTGTTCATGGATAGGAAGACTGAACATTATTAAGATGTCTATCCTACCAAAACTGATCTACACATTCAATGCAATCCCAATAAATCAAAACAGCCTTCTTTAAGGAACTAGAAAAACTAACTATGAAATTTATTTAGAAAGGAAAGAGACCCCGAATAGCCAAAGACATACTGAAAAAGAAAAACAAAATTGGAGGAATCACACTACCTGACTTCAAAACATACTACAAAGCTACGGTGGTGAAAACAGCATGGTATTGGCATAAAGAGAGACACATAGACCAATGGAATCGAATTGAAAGCTCTGATATAGAACCTCACATATACAGCCACATAATATTGGATAAAGCCACCAAATCCTCTCAACTGGAAAGAGTGGCCTATTCAACAAATAGTGTCTGGAGAACTGGATAGCCATATGTAGAAGAATGAAAGAGGATTACCATCTCACACCTTATACAAAGATCAACTCAAGATGGATCAAAGACCTAAATATAAGAGCCAAGGCCATAAAAACCTTAGAAAGCAGTGTAGGGAAACATCTACAGGACCTTGTAATAGGAAATTGCTTCATGAATATCACACCAAAAGCACGAGCAGCAAAAGAACTAATAGATAAATGGGACATCCTCAAAATTAAAGCCTTCTGTTCCTCAAAGGAGTTTGTCAAGAAAGTAAAAAGGGGAGACTTCCGGCAAGATGGTGGCTGAGTGAGCTTGCCTTGCCATCTCTCCTGGGAAGAGGCAGCTGGGCACCGCTGGAGGTTCTCTGGGACCAGGCTTTTTCAGGATTTTTTCAGGGCAGGAAGTGTCTGGACATCGATTTGGTGGGAAGGTAACGGAAAGGACTGGTCTATAAGATATAATTTGGGACTTTTCAGGAGGGGGAGGCAAGATGGCGGCTGAGTGAACTTCCCGGTTACTAGCTCCTGGGGGGAATCGGCTGGGAGGCGTCGGACACTCTTTGGGACCGGCTGTTTTGGGATTTTTCCTGGTCCGGAGGTGTCTGGACATCGATTTGGAGGGAAGGTAACAGAGAGGATCCATCTGTGAAATATACACGGAGATCCCAGCTACGTGTGGAGAACTCCCTCCTTGGGTAGGCGGAGCCGAGGCAGCTAGCACCACGCGGAGCCCCGGCGGGCGGTGGCCAGGGTAGCCTAGCTGGGACGAGGTGGGCAGCGGGCGGGGGATACGAGCCACGCCGCGGCGGGCGGCGGGCGGGAGAGCCGAGCCACGCTGTGCTGCGGCGGGCGGCGGGCGAAGGAGTCGAGCCCAGCCGAGCCTAGCCGCGCCACGGCAGGTGGTGGGCGGGAGAGCCGAGCCACGCTGTGCTGCGGCGGGCGGCGGGCGAAGGAGCCGAGCCCAGCCGAGCCTAGCCGCGCTGCGGCGGGCGGCGGGCGGGAGAGCTGAGCCGCGCTGCGCCGCGCCGGGTGGCGAGCGGGAAAGCCGAGCCCAGCCGAGCCCAGCCGAGCTGCGGCGGGAGGGGAAGCCGAGCCCAGCCGAGCCGCGGCGGGCGGCGGGTGGGGGACCGGAGCCCAGCTGAGCCCAGCCGAGCCTGGCGGCGGGGTGTCTGTTCTTTGGTTTTTTGTTTTTTTTATTTTTTTTATTTTTTTTTGTTGTTGTTCTTGTTCTTTTTTTTTTTTTCAATCCTCTCTTTCTTGTCCCCAATATTCTTCTTATAATATTTTACCTTAACAATACAATAGGTCCTACAGGAAATACCTCACATTTGCTGGGTTTCCTCACCCTCCACTGCCTCATTTCTCTGTGAATAGATTTAGCCTATCTACACTATCCCCTTTCCCCTACAACTTGATATCCTCCACCATCTGCTATCTCTCCTATATTCCATCTCCCTCTCTTTGATCCACAAAGTGTCTAACTCTTAATTTCTAATACCTTTGTTTAGTTTTCCATCTGGTATTTGTCCCTGAAACTATTACCTTTCTTTTCTCTTTCCCTCTCTCACAAAAACAATAGCCTCTTAGTACGTACCACATTCCTCCCATATTCAGTCGTCTACCTCATTATAGGTACTTTCCTACTACTATAACTCTACACAATTTACATGATCTAACCTCCATCCTCCCAGAACTCATATTGTTGCTTTGTAAACATATATCACCAATACTACTTCACACTTTTTCCTTCCTTACACAATTGACTTTCCCCAGCACTAATACTTTCCTTTAAAGTGAGCTTAACTAGCAATAAGAAATTGGAATAAGAAGAACAAAGTGACAAAGAGAAGATATAACACTTATGCAAAAACAACAGCTAACTAATCTCCAAGACTAGACAAAGAAGCTAAGGAACTGATTAAACCCGTCAAGAAGAAATGTTGACAAGACAGCAACAAAAATCTACAAACCAAACCAGTAATCAGGAAAACATGGCTGAATCCAATCAACAAACTGAAAATCAGGAAGTGGGGCAGGACTTCGCACAAGCAATGAAAGATCTCAGAACATTTATCACCGACAAATTTGATGAAGTAATGAAAGAGGTTAACAGCGTGAAGACAACACTTGGAGGGGAAATTGCAGACATGCGCAAAAAAAATAACAGATATGATGGAAATGAACACCACAATTCAAGAAATCAAAAATACACTTGCAGCAAATATCAGCAGACTAGAAGAGACAGAGCAGAGAATTAGTGATGTGGAAGACAGTGCATTGGAAATCAAACAGATAGTAGAAGTGGTCAATAAAAAGGTAGAAAAATTCCAGATAGGACTTAGGGACCTGAATGATAACGCAAAACGCTCAAACATACGTATTTTAGGCATTCCAGAAGGAGAAGAGAAGGGAAAAGGGTCAGAAGGAGTGTTGCAGGAAATAATGAATGAAAACTTCCCAAATCTACTGAAAGAGACAGATGTACATATCCAAGAAGCAAAGCGCACTCCACTGGTCATAAACCCCAACAGGCCCACCCCAAGACATATACTTGTCAAATTATCCAATGCTCAAGACAAAGAAAAAATTCTAAAAGCAGCAAGAGAAAAGAAAACCATCACATACAAGGGAAAGTCCATAAGATTAAGTGCTGATTTCTCATCTGAAACGATGGAGGCAAGAAGGCAGTGGTATGATATAGTCAAGGTACTAAAGGAAAAAAATTTCCAACCAAGAATACTCTATCCAGCTAAACTAGCATTCAAAAATGATGGAGAGTTCAAAATATTCACAGATAAACAGAAACTGAAAGAGTATATCAACAAGAAACCTCCCCTTCAAGAAATTCTTAAGGGAATTCTGCAGGAAGAAAGGAAAAAACAGGACAGTCAGAGATGGAGGAGAGTGTAAAAGCAACAAGAAAGACAAAAATAGAAGGGGAAAATAAAATAATACAAACAAAATATAACAAACACAAATCCAACCAAAATATGGCTACCATAAATAACTCTCTAAACGTAATAACACTGAATGTCAATGGATTAAACTCACCTATCAAAAGATTCAGACTGGGACACTGGATAAGGAAATATGACCCATCTATATGCTGCCTACAAGAGACACATCTTAGACCCAGAGACTCATGGAGGTTGAAAGTGAATGGCTGGAAAACAATCATACAAGCAAACAACAACCAAAAAAAGGCAGGAGTAGCTATATTAATATCAGACAAAATAGACTTTAAATGCAAAACAATTGTGAGAGACAAAGAATGATACTATATTTTAGTGAAAGGGACAATTTGTCAAGAAGATCGAATAATCATAAATATTTATGCTCCTAACAAGGGCACCTCTAAATATGTGAGGCAAACGCTGGAAAAACTAAGTGAAAGAATAGATGCATCTACAATTATAGTGGGGGATTTTAATACACCACTATCAACTCTGGACAGAACATCTCAAAAGAGAATCACTAAAGAAACAAAACATTTGAACAGTATATTAGAAGAGCTGGATCTAATAGACATATATAGATCATTACACCCAAACACAGCAGGATATACATTTTTCTCAAGCGCACATGGAACATTCTCCAAGATTGACCATATGCTAGGCCACAAAGAAAGGCTTAATGAATTCAGAAAGATCGAAATCATACAAAACAATATCTCTGACCACAGTGGAGTCAAGCTGGAAATTTGCAAGGGACAGAGACCCAGACTTCACACGACAATTTGGCAATTAAACAGCACACTCTTAGAAAAACAGTGGGTCAAAGAGGAAATCTCAAAAGAAATCAATGACTACCTTGAAACAAATGATAATGATAACACAACATACCAAAATATATGGGATGCAGCAAAAGCGGTACTGAGAGGGAAATTTATAGCCATAAATTCATATATCTAAAAAGAAGAAAGAGCAGAAATTGAAGAATTAACTGCACATTTGAAGGAATTAGAAAAACAACAACAAAGTAACCCAACAGGAAGAAGAAGGAAGGAAATAACAAAGATAAGAGCAGAACTAAATGAAATAGAAAATAAGAAAGCACTTGAAAAAATAAACAAGACCAAGAGCTGGTTTTTTGAGAAGATCAACAAAATTGACAAACCTTTAGCGAGACTAACAAAGAAAAAAAGAGAAAAGATGCAAATACACAAAATAAGAAATGAGAAAGGTGATATCACCACTGACCCCACAGAAATAAAGACTATCATAAGAGGATACTTTGAAAAACTATATTCCAACAAAAATGACAATTTAGAGGAAATGGACAAATTCCTAGAAATACATAAGCAGCCCATACTGATGAAAGAAGAAATTGATGATCTTAACAAACCAATCACAAGCAAAGAGATAGAATCAGTCATTAAAAATCTCCCAACTAAGAAGAGCACAGGGCAAGACAGCTTCACAGGTGAATTCTACAAAACATTCCGGAAAGAACTAACACCAATCCTGTTGAAACTATTCCAAAAAATCAAAACAGAAGGAACACTGCCTAATTCCTTCTATGATGCCAACATTACCCTAGTACCAAAGCCAAACAAAGACACCACAAGAAAGGAAAATTACAGACCAATTTCTCTAATGAACCTAGACGCAAAAATACTTAACAAAATACTTGCTAATCGTATTCAACAACACATTAAACGAATTATACACCATGACCAAGTAGGATTTATTCCAGGTATGCAAGGATGGTTCAACATAAGAAAATCAATCAATGTAATACACCATATAAACAGATTGAGAGGAAAAAACCACATGATTATATCTATAGATGCAGAAAAGGCATTTGACAAAATACAGCACCCCTTCCTGATAAAAACACTCCAAAAGATCAGAATACAAGGAAACTTTTTGAACATGATAAAGAGTATATATGAAAAACCTAAAGCCAACATTGTTTACAATGGCAAAATCCTGAAATCCTTCCCTCTAAAATCAGGAACAAGACAAGGATGCCCATTGTCTCCGCTCCTATTTAACATTGTCTTGGAAGTACTTGCTCGAGCACTAAGGCAAGAACCAGATATAAAAGGCATTCAAATTGGAAGGGAAGAAGTCAAAATTTCATTATTTGCAGATGACATGATCCTATATATAGAAAACCCTGAGAGATCTACAACAAAGCTCCTAGAACTCATAAATGAGTTTAGCAAAGTCACAGGTTATAAGATCAATGCGCAAAAATCAGTAGCATTTCTATACACCAATAATGAGCAAGATCAGGAGGAAATCAAGAAACAAATACCATTCACAATAGTAAATAAAAAAATCAAATACTTAGGAATAAACTTAACTAAAGAGGTAAAAAAACTTATACATCGAGAACTATACAAGATTGTTCAAGGAAATCAAAGAAGACCTAAATAAATGGAAGAATATTCCCTGTTCATGGATAGGAAGAATGAATATTATTAAGATGTCTATCCTACCAAAACTGATCTACACATTCAATGCAATCCCAATAAAAATCAACACAGCCTTCTTTAAGGAACTAGAAAAACTAACTATGAAATTTATTTGGAATAAAAAGAGGCCCCGAATAGCCAAAGACATATTGAAAAAGAAAAACGAAATAGGAGGAATCACACTTCCTGACTTCAAAACATACTACAAAGCTACATTAGTGAAAACAGCATGGTACTGGCATAAGGAGAGACACACAGACCAATGGAATTGAATTGAAAGTTCAGATATAGAACCTCATGTATATAGCCGTATAATATTCAATAAAGCCACCAAACCCTCTCAACTGGGAGAGAATGGCCTATTCAACAAATGGTGCCTGGAGAACTGGATAGCCATATGTAGAAGAATGAAAGAGGATTACCATCTCACACCTTATACAAAGATCAACTCAAGATGGATCAAAGACCTAAATATAAGAGCCAAGACCATAAAGACCTTAGAAAGCAGTGTAGGGAAACATCTACAGGACCTTGTAATAGGAAATGGCTTCATGAATATCACACCAAAAGCACGAGCAGCAAAAGAACAAATAGATAAATGGGACTACCTCAAAATTAAAGCCTTCTGCACCTCAAAGGAGTTTGTCAAGAAAGTAAAAAGGGAACCCACACACTGGGAGAAAATATTTGGCAACCATATATCTGATAAGAGACTTATAACTTGCATATATAAAGAACTCATATATCTCGAAAACAAAAAGATAAACAACCCATTTAAAAAATGGGAAAAAGATTTAAACAGACACTTCTCCAAAGAAGAAATACAAATGGCTAAAAAGCACATGAAAAAATGCTCCAAATCCCTAGCTATCAGGGAAACGCAAATCAAAACTACAATGAGATACCATCTTACTCCCATAAGATTGGCAGCCATGAAAAAAACAGTAGAATACAAATGCTGGAGAGGATGTGAAGAAAGGGGAACACTTATCCATTGCTGGTGGGAATGCAGAAGGATCCAACCATTCTGGAGGACAGTTTGGCAGTTTCTCAAAAAATTATCCATAGATTTGCCATATGACCCAGCAATACCACTGCTGGGTATATACCCATCAGATCTGAAAACAAGGACACAAACCGATATATGTACACCAATGTTCATAGCAGCATTGTTCACCATCGCCAAAAGTTGGAATCAATCCAAAAGTCCATCAACAGATGAGTGGATCAATAAAATGTGGTATATACACACAATGGAATACTACTCAGCTGTAAGAACCAATACACTACAATCGCACATGATAACATGGATGAACCTTGAGAATCTTATGTTGAGTGAAGCAACCCAGGCATTGAAGGACAAATACTATATGACCTCAATGATATGAAATAAGTTAACTGCCTCAGAGAGCTAGAGTCTGGAAAAGTGGCTAACTGGAAATGGGGGGGGGGTGGAGGAAGGATGTGAGTTAATGTCTGTAGGGGTGGAATCTGTGATGAGCTGGGGGTAAGTATGAGCACAAAGAAGGGACAAAATGGGGGCAAGGGGTTACCTTCGGGTGGGGTTTTCTGGGTTTGAGGGGTCTGGGGATGGGAAGAGGGGTAATATGGTCCAAGAAATAGGTGGGAGGGAGGGGCAACATACAAACATGGTAGAGTGCCAGAAGTTTGTTGAGAACTAAATGTTGAGTAAAACGTATCAAAGTATAAGTAGGAGGGTTACCTGGTTAGGACGCTCAGGGGGTATGGTCTGATGCGGGACGGACTCCGGAGGGAATAGCTGAAGGCTCATTTTGCCAAGGTGGGTTCTACCACTGGGTGGGGTGGACCCATATCATGGGGAAGACTAATGCCGTCGAATAGAGATAACTGTATCTCTCGTGAGAAAGGACGGCTCCCAGGGCATTAGATTGGCAGGCGTTGTGGGCCCTAAGGGAAGGGGAAAATGGACGTGCAATGGATGGAACAAAGGTAAATAAGGGGGCAAAAGAGGAGTTATGTGAGAGTACACAAGGATGAATATAAAACAGCTAATATTACACCAAAAACATATAGGGGACGACAGACTAATAATGAAAACCATAAGACAAAACATAGGATAACTAAAAAATTTAGAAAACTGTACAACCTAAAGTATGGACCACCTAGTAAGCACAAATGTTACCTTGTTTGAAAACTATAGTTTCGGAATCTGTACATCAGTTTCAGGAAATATGATATAAATAAGTTAAAAGGTTATTGCTGTGGAAGGCAAAAGGTTTTATGGTGGATCTGGGGAAATACTGTATATTGTATATATGAATTTTGGTGATCTAAGACTCCTCTGAAGCTGACATTATGTTGGGATTCACTTTACAGGAAGTTTTGGATCACAGAATGGTTCAACAATGGCAGCGGAGGAATACTGATATGGGATATTATTGACAGGATATATATGGTTGACAGGGAGTTATACAGGGCATATGCCCAGGGTATATGGTAATGTCTATATATACTCATAGTGGAAACAATTAAAAACAACAGCTGGGGGGGTACTGGGCTCCTGGCCAGGGGGTCACTGTTGTGGGCCCTGGGAGAGCAGCGGCAATCCTCCAGGTGCAACAGCAAGAACCAGGAAGGAAGGAGGGCCCAACAGTGGGCTCTTTATACTAATGGCTATACTTTTGAGCCTTTGCACCTGCAATAAGAACAAGGCCTAGAGTAGCATTGTGCCTGGGGGTTTCCTCCTGACAGCCTTCATGTTACTCAAATGTGGCCACTCTCACAGCCAAACTCAGCGTGTAGATGTGATGCATTCCCCCCAGCATGGGACACGACACCCGGGGATGAGCCTCCCTGGCACCGAGGGATCACTACCACATACCAGCTGAAGAAGCAACTAGAAAATGACCTTGAATTAAAGATTCAATGCGGAACAGCAGAATATACCTGTCTACATATAATAACATGACTTCGGGAAGCGGTTTGACCTAATGTAAGGGGGAAATGGAAAGGAGAAATGAGATTATAAGGCTGTGAGTCTCTAAAAAAGAGTCTGGAGGTTGTCAGAAGGAATAGCCCTATGTACAACTGAACAGAGTCTAAGAGACAGATAAGGTAGATACAACCCCAGGTATTGGTTCTTTTGAGGGATAAAGAGACCCACGGGTTCTATGGTCATGGCAGAAGGGGTTCACTGCCATGACAGATGGCCCTTCTTTGGAGCTGGTGTCTCTGTGTGATGGAAATGGACTCAGAGGGGATCTCTTTTCACAAGACTTGCATGATACTTTATTGGAATTGTAGTTGGTGCTGGGTTTAAGATATATGTACGGGATTTGAATCTCTGGACTGATAATATGACACCCAGGCCCAAAGCCTCAACAGACTTCAGCTCCTACACTTTGACTTATTGGACTTACTCCACTCAGCTAACATGGAGTTGAAGAAGGTCAACCACCACAACATGGAGCCTAGAGTGTCTACAACTAGAAGCGGGAAGAGTGCATCCAGTACCCATGTGGAATCTAAGCCCTCACTTGACATAGGTGTTCAATGGACACAACCAATCCAATGTCCACAGAGAAAATGTGGAATGGGTGTGGGAACGGTAGCCATGGGGGCTGCTGGGTGTGGGGAACGGGAGGAAGAGATGAGATGTGGAGGCATTTTCGGGACGTGGAGTTGTCCTGGATAGTGCTTCACGGACAATTACGGGACACTGTAGATCCCCCCAGGGCCCACTGGATGGAACGTGAGAGAGAGAACGTGGGCTATGATGTGGACCATTGACTATGGGGTGCAGTGATGCTCAGAGATGAACTTACCAGGTGCAATGGATGTATCACGATGATGGGAGAGAGTGTTGCTGTGGGGGGAGTGGGGGGCGGGGGCGGTGGGGTTGAATGGGACCTCATATATATTTTTAGTGTAATTAAAAATAATAATAATAAATAAATATTTAAAAAAAGAAAGTAAAAAGGGAGCCCACACAGTGGGAGAAAATATTTGGCAACTATATATCTGATAAGAAACTTATAACTTGCATATATAAAGAATTCCTATATCTTGAAAATAAAAAGATAAACAACCCATTTAAAAAATGGGAAAAAGACTTAAACAGACACTTCTCCAAAGAAGAAATACAAATGGCAAAAAAGCACATGAAAAAATGTTCCAAATCTCTAGCTATCAGGGAAATGCAAATCAAAACCAGAATGAGATACCATCTTACACCCATAAGATTGGCAGCTATGAAAAAAACAGAAGAATACAAGTGTTGGAGAGGATGTGAAGAAAGGGGAACACTCATCCACTGCTAGTGGGAATGCAGAAGGATCCAACCATTCTGGAGGACAATATGGCGGTTTCTCAAAAAACTAGCCATAGATTTTCCATATGACCCAGCAATACCACTGCTGGGTATATACCCAGCAGAACTGAAAACAAGGACACAAACTGATATATGTACACCAATGTTCATAGCAGCATTGTTCACTATCACCAAAAGTTGGAATCAACCCAAATGCCCATCAACAGATGAGTGGATCAATAAAATGTGGTATATACACACAATGGAATACTACTCGGCTGTAAGAACAAACA
The DNA here is from genome assembly GCF_030445035.2 of Dasypus novemcinctus. Lineage (NCBI taxonomy): Eukaryota > Metazoa > Chordata > Mammalia > Cingulata > Dasypodidae > Dasypus > Dasypus novemcinctus. The sequence continues at coordinate 663,738 of NW_026688148.1, forward strand.
CACTACAAACACATGTGATAACATGGATGAATCTTGAGAACCTTATGTTGAGTGAGGCAACCCAGACATTGAAGGACAAATACTACATGACCTCAATGATATGAAATAACCAAGCTGCCCTAGATAGCAAGAGACTGAACGATAGGCTTACAGGAAATCGGAGGGTGGAGGAAGGATGTGAGCCAATGTCTGCAGGGGTGGAATTTAAGACGAGATGGTGGTAAGTATGAACACAAAGAAGAGATAAAAGGGGGGCAAGGGGTTGCCTTTGGTTGGGGCTTTGCGGGTTTGCGGGTGGCTGGGGAGGGGCGGATGGGTAACATTGCCCAAAACTGGGGGGAGGGAGGGGTAGCATACGAACACAGGAGAGGGTCAGGTGTTGGTGGAGAGTAAAATGCCAAGAAAATCATATCAAAATATAATAAAGAGGCTTACCTGTTTAGAATGCTCGGAGGGGAGGGTCTGATGCAGGACGGGCTCCTGGGGAATGTCTAAATGCTCATTCTGCCAGAGTGGGTGACACCATGGGGTAGAAACCCAAGTAGTGAGAGTGGGGGTGGACCCACATCCTGGGGAGGACTAATGCCATCAAATAGAGGGAACGTATCCCTCGAGAGAAAGGGTGGCTCCCAGGGCATTGGGGCAGTTGAGCAAGTTAGGCCCTGAACACTATTCCATCTATCTCTGGAAGTGGCTCCTCAGGAAACGGAGGTTGGCTGTCACTGTGGGCACCAAGGTGGAACAGAAAATGGACGTTATATGTGTGGAACCAAGGTAAATGGGGGGTAAGAGAGGAGTTTCACAAGAGTACACAAGGATGGATATAAAACGTGTAATATTACACCATAACATATAAGAGATGACAGACTGATAATGTAAACCATAATGTAAAACATAGGATAACTAAAAAATTAGAAAACTGTGTATCCTAAAGTATGCACCACAATGTAAGCACAGATGTCACCTTGTTAGAAAGCTATTGTCTCAGACTCTGTACATCACGTTAAGTAAATATGATGTGAATAGGGTATAAGAGTATCGCTGTGGAAGGGAAAAGGTTTTGTGGTGGATGTATGGGAGTGCTGTATATTATATATATGCATTGCTGTGGTCTAGGGCTCCTGTGAAGAGAAGCTCAATAATTAGGGGAAAAAAAAAAAAGAAAAAGATAGGATGTAGAATTTTTTCCAAGTCAACACGTACTCTTTATCTAACCTTTAAACCCATCGCTATATGCCATTTCCTAGTAAGGGACCCTGACATTATATTGGGCTTCAAATTTCAGGGAGTTCTGGATCACAGAGTGGTTCAACAATGGCAATGGAGGAATACTGGTATAGGATACCATTGACAGGTGATATATGGCTGACAGGGAGCTGTACAGAACACATGTCTAGGGTGCATGGTAATGTTTGGATATACTCATAGTGGCAACAATTAAAAACCACAGCAGGGGGTTACTGGGTTCCTGGCCAGTGGTGCTCTGTTGTCGTCCCTAGGGGAGCAGCGACAGTCTCCCAGGTGCAGCAGTGGGGATCGGGAGGGAGTGAGGGTTCAACAGTGAGCCCCTGACGCTAATGACTATGCTTGTGAGCTGATAAGCCTAAAATAAGAACAAGGCCTAGAGCAGCATTGTGCCTGGGAATTTCCTCCTGTCAGCCTTCATGTTACTCAAATGCAGCCAGTCTTGAAGCCAAACTTAGCATGTAAATGCAATGCCTTCCCCCCAGCATGGGACATGACACCAGGGGATGAGCCTCCCTGGCACCGAGGGACCACTATCAACTACCAACTGATGATGCAACTGGAAAATGACCTTATACGGAAGGTTCAATGCGGATCAGCAGAATATCCCTGTCTACATAAAATAACATGACTTTAAAATGCTGTTTGACGTAATGTAAGGGGGAAATGGAAAGGAGAAATGAGTTTATATGGCTACAGGTCTCTAAAAAAGAGTCTGGAGGCTGTCAGAAGGATTCCCCTTATGCACAACTGAGCAGAGTCTGAGAGACAGATAAAGCAGATACAACCCCCAGGTATTGGTTCCTTTGAGGGCTAAAGAGACTCATGGGCGTTATGGTCATCACTGATGGGGTTAACTACCAGGTCAGATGGCCCCTCTTTGGAAATGGTGTTTATGTGTGATGAATCTGGACTCAGATGGGATCTCTCTCCATAAGACTTTCAAGCTAATGTGCTGGAGGTGCAGTTAGTGTTGGGGTTTAAGATATATTCAGGGGATTTGAATCTCTGGACTGACAATGTGATAGCCAGGTCCTGAGCCTCAACAGACTCCAGCACCTACAATCTGATTCATTGGACTCACCACACTCAGCTAAAATAGAGTTGAAGGAGGACAACCACCACACCATGGAGCCTAGAGTGATTACAACTGAAAGTGGGAGGATTGCATCCAGCATCCATGTGGAATCTGAGCCTCCTCTTGACATAGAGGTGCAATGGATACAACCAATCCAATGTCCACATAGAAAAGGTGGCATTGGATTGGGAAAAGTGGACATGGTGGCTGATGGGTATGGGGAAAGGCAGGAAGAGATGAGAGGTGGAGGCGTCTTTGGGACATGGAGCTGCCCTGGATGGTGCTTCAGGGGCAATCACTGGACATTGTAAATCCTCACAGGGCCCACTGGATGGAATGGGGGAGAGTATGGGCCATGATGTGGACCACTGACCATGAGGTGCAGAGGTGCCCAAAGATGTACTTACCAAATGCAATGGATGTGTCATGATGATGGGAACGAGTGTTGCTGGCGGGGGGAGAGGTGGGGTGGGGGTGGTGGGGTTGAATGGGACCTCATATATATATATATATTTTTTAATGTGATATTATTACAAAGTCAATAAAAAATAAAAAAATTAAAAAAAGAAAGGAGACAAGTGAGATAAAGCACAGAAAAACAACTGAGAGTATCAATGAAACCAAAATTTGGTTCCTTAAAAAGATTAATAAAATTGACAAACTTTTATCCAGACAAACAAAGAGAAATGAGAGAAGATGCAAATAACTATTTAAGGAATGAAAGTGGGAACATTAACACTCATTTCACAGAAATTAAAAGGATTATAAGAGAATACTATGAACGTTCATATGTCAATAAACTAGATAATTGAGAAGACATGAACAAATTCCTAAAACATAAAAATAACCTGCTCTGACTCAAGAAGATATAAAAGATTTTAACAGACCTATAAAAGCAAAGAGATTGAATAATAATAAAAAATGTCCCATCAAGGAAAGGTCAAAGTCCAGAAGGCTTCAGGGAGAAGTGTACCAAATATTCAAATAAGAATTAACACCAATCCTTCCAAACTCTTCCAAAAAACTAAAGTGGTAGGAATTCTTCCTAACTCATTATTCCATAAGGCTACTATTGTTCTGATACCCAAACTAGATAGACACATCAAAAGAAAACAAAGGATAACTTCCATATGAATATAGAAGCAAAAACTCCCAACCAAACACTGGCAAATCAAATCAAACTACATATATTATAAGGATTATACCCCATGATCAAGGGTGACTTATCCCCAGAATGCAGTGGTGGGCCAACCTAAGAAAATCACTCACTGTAGTAACACCACATTAAAACAATGGTGGGAAAAATCTATGATCACTTCAATAGCACTGAGAAGGCTTCTGATGAAATCTACCATGATTTCATAATAAAATTGCTCAGAAAAATAGGAATGAAAGGTAACAACCACAAGTAAATACAAAAAACTCACAGCTAACATCATAGTCAATGTGAGAAACAATGAAAGCTTGCAATGAAAGAATGAAACCTGAGGTCAGGAACAAGACAAGGATGACCACTGTTACCACTTCTATTCAAAATTAACTGGAAGTTCTAGCCAGGGTTATTACACACAAAAAAAGAGAGAGGCATTCAAATCAGAAATCAAAAACTACCACTATTCACAGATGGTATGATCATTCATATTGAAAATCCCAAAAAAATCACAAGAAATCTACTAGAGGAAATAAATTCAGAAAAGTTACAGGGTATAAGATAAACACTAAAAAAAAATCAGTTTTGTTCTTCCATACCAGGAAAAAACACTGTGATATGGGCATTAAACATCAATTCCAGTAGCTGCAACACCTACTCTGCAGTTCATTGGCGTCACCGAGGATAACTAACAAGGAGGTGGGGAAGGACAACCACCATACCAAGGAACCGAGAGAGTCTACAACTGCAAGCAAGAGAGTCCCATCCATCAGCCATAAGGGATTGAAGCCTCCTCTCAATTAGAGGTAGAGTAGGTATCCCCATTCCAGAATCATCAGGATTGGGGAATAAAATATGGATGAGAGTGGACTCACTAATATTCTACTATGAACTTACTGGTATTCCAGCAATGGAAGAAATTATATCACTGATGTGGAGACAGTGGCTGCTGGAGGTGCTGAAGGCACAGAAAGGGAAAAAGAGGTGTAATATGGGGGCATTTTTGAAACATGGAATTGTCTTCACTGACACTGCAAAAACAGATACAGGCCACTATATATCCTAAAGAATTGAGAGTGAGTAGGAAGAATGTAAACTATAATCCATGCTTCGTGGCAATGCTCCAAATGTGTTCATCAATTGCAATGAATGTACCACATTAATGAAAGAAGTTGTTAATATGGGGAAGGGTGGGAGGTGTGGAATGGGGCATTTGGAAATCCCTTATAGTTTCTGTGTAACATTTTCTGTAACCTAAGTACATTTGAAAAAATAAAAAAATCTTTAAAACATTCCATTCACTATAGCCTCTAAAAGAATAAAATACCTGATAATGAATTTAAATAAAGAGATGAATAACTACCAGGTCAGATGGCCCCTCTTTGGAAATGGTGTTTATGTGTGATGAATCTGGACTCAGATGGGATCTCTCTTCATAAGACTTTCATGATAATGTGCTGGAGGTGCAGTTGGTGTTGGGGTTTAAGATATATTCAGTGGATTTGAATCTCTGGACTGACAATGTGATGGCCAGGTCCTGAGCCTCAGCAGACTCCAGCACCTACAGTCTGATTCATTGGACTCACCACACTCAGCTAAGATGGAGATGAAGAGGGACAACCACCACATCATGGAGCCTAGAGTGATTACAACTGAAAGTGGGAGGATTGCATCTAGCATCCATGTGGAATCTGAGCCTCCTCTTGACATAGAGGTGCAATGGACACAACCAATCCAGTGTCCGCAAAGAAAAGGTGGCATTGGATTGGGAAAAGTGGACATGGTGGCTGATGGGTATGGGGAAAGGCAGGAGGAGATGAGAAGTGGAGGCGTCTTTGGGACATGGAGCTGCCCTGGATGGTGCTTCAGGGGCAGTCACCGGACAGTGTAAATCCTCACAGGGCCCACTGGATGGAATGGGGGAGAGTATGGGCCATGATGTGGACCATTGACCATGAGGTGCAGAGGTGCCCAGGGATGTGCTTACCAAGTGCAATGGATGTGTCATGATGATGGGAATGAGTGTTGCTGGGGGGGGGGAGAGGTGGGGTGGGGGTGGTGGGGTTGAATGGGACCTCATATATATATACATTTTTAATGTAATATTATTACAAAGTCAATAAAAAAATAAAAAATAAAAATAAAGAGATGAATGACCTGTACACTGAAAATTGCAAAGCACTTAATTAAATTTGACCTAAATTATGACCTAATTAATTTTAATTAACTAAAGATGATCTAAATAAATGGCAAGACATTGTGTCCCTGTTTCAGATTTAATATTGTTACAATATCAGTACTATCTGAAGTGATCTGCAGTTTAAATGCAATACCCAAAATGGGGGGAAGGCAATATATTTACATGCTGAGTTTGGCTTCGAGACTGGCCACATCTGAGCAACACAGAGGCTCTCAGGAGGTAACTCTTAGGCACCCTGCAGCTCTAGGCCTTGTTCTTATTTCAGGTGCACAGGCTCACAAGCATAATCATTAGTATCAAGGGCTCATTGTTGGATCTTCCTTCTTTTATGGTCTTTGCTATTGCACTTGGGGGATTGTTGCTGTTCCTTTAGGGACTGTGATAGAGCTCCCCTGGCTAGGAACTCAGTACTCCCTCAGTTGTTTTTAATTGTAACAACTATGAAAATATCCAAACATCTTTATGTACCCTGGATATATGGATATATGCCCTGTAGAACTCCTGGGAAACCATGTGTCCCCTGTCAATAACATCCCACACCAGCGTTCCTCCCCTGACATTGTTGAACCTCTCTGTGATCCAAAACTTCTTCAAAAATGAAGCCCTCTATTGCCAGGTTCCATTAGTAATAAAATGAAATATAGTGATGAGTTTAAAGGTTAGATATAGAATACATATTAATTTAGAAAAATTAAGGTAAAAATAAATTGGGGTACCAAAAAATTTAAAAATGCAAAAGCTTTATTTTTGATGTTTTGCCTTCCATCACTGCAATAAGTGTTGCCCTGTATGCAAACTGGCAAGGCAACTTCTTCCACCAAGGGATTACTACCAAGTACCAGCTGAAGATGTAACTAGAAAATGACCTTGAATAAAAGGGTCAACTCAGACCAGCAGAATATCTGTCTACATATAATACCAGGAGATAAAAATGCTTTTTGACCTTGAATAAAAGGAGAAAAGGAAAGGACAAATGAGTTTATGTGGCTATGAGTCTCCGAAAAGAGCTGGGAGGTCATCAGTGGTCACCCTTATGCAAACCTCAGCAGAGTCCCAGAGACAGATAAAGAAGATACAAACCCAGGTACTGGTTCTTCTGAGGGCTACAGGCACCAACAGTTTCTATGGTCATGGCAGATGGAGTTCAGTGCCATGTCAGTTGGCCCTACTTTGGAGTTTGTGTTTCTGTGTGATGGAGCTGGACTCAGATCTGATCTTTGTCCACAAGCCTCTCCTGTTACTTTTACCAGAACTATAGTTGGTGCTTGGGTTTAGTGTATACCCAGGGGACCTGAATCTCTGGGCTGACCATGTGATAGCCAGGCCCTGAGCCTCAACAGACTTGCAGCTCCTACACTCTGGTTTATTGGACTTACCCCACTCTGCTAACATGGAGGTGAAGAAGGTCAACCACCACACCAGGGAGCCAAGAGTGCCTACAAGTGAAAGCAGATTTGCATCCAGCATCCATGTGGAATCTAGGCCCCCTCTTGATATAGATGTGGAGTGGACACAACCATTCTAAGGTCCACAGGATGGAGGAATAGAGTATGGATTAGAGTGGACTTACTGATGTTCTATTCATGAATGATTGTGATTAGTAATTGAAGAAAATGTGGCATTGGTGTGGAGAAAGTGGTCATGGTGGCTGCTGGGGACAGGGAGTGGGAGGAAGAGATGTGATGTGGGGGCATTTTCAGGGGTTGGAGTTGTCCTGGGTGGTGCTGCAGGGACAGTTACCAGTCATTGTATGTCCTCCCATGGCCCGCTGGGTGGACTGTGGGAGAGTGTAGGCTATGGTGTGGGTCATTGACCATGAGGTGCAGTGGTGTTCAGAGATGTATTCACCAAGTGCAATGAATGTCTCATGATGATGGAGGAGGTTGTTATGGGGGGGGAAGTGGGGTGAGGGGGATGGGGGTTTATAGGGACCTCGTATTTTTTTAATGTAACATTAAAAAAAAATTTAAAGACCAAAAAAATGAAAAAAATAATAAATGCAATACCTACCAAAATCTCTGCAACCTTTTTTTAGGAATGGAAAAAGGTGATCCTCAAATTCATATGGAATACCAAGGCACCAACTAGCCAAAACAATCTTTCAGAAGTCTCTAACTATATAATAAGCACACACAATCAAGATATCATCCCAAATTATACAACATAATATAAAAAGAAATGGAAAAATTTCATTTATTCTCCAGGGGAAAAAATCAGCCAATACAGTCCCAAATGAACCAGAGAAGGAATTATGTGTCAAAGCAGTCTCTGCTCAATAAGAAACATAAATCCTCTTGGAGTGAAAGAAAAGATAGTTCTCAACAAAGAAACATAAACAACAACAAAAATGTAAAAGGAAACTTTAGATCTATATATAAAATATCCAAAATTCAAGGACAACTAACAAGATGTGGCAAAGTAAGGAGCTCCTAGAGTCAGCTCCTGCTACAGGGCAGTTAGTAATCACATGGTGCTATCTAAAGCACCTGTTTGGGTGCTCCAGGAAGCCAGAAGAGCATCCTACAACATCCTTGAAAGAATGGAAGGAAGGAGACTGCCCATCTGCAGAGAAGATTCAGAAGTAGAGCACCCCATGACCTGGAAGCTGGTGCCCATCATCCAATGGAGGCACAAGCCACCTCAGGAGCTATTCTGCAGCTGGAATAGGAAGCTCCACTTTGCAAAAATGGGGAAGGAAAACGTAGTTGGGCACCAACTTCAGCTGATGAGTAAATTGAGAGGGCAACAGTATATAATCCTAAGAACAGCTAAAGTTTGAACCTGACCAAGTCAGAAAGAGACAGGGAGTCGCCATCTTAACTCCATGCCGGGCACAAGGGGAAGCAGGACAGAATAAAAATCCCAGTGCTGGTAGGGACCAGCACCTTTCGATCCAGATCAGATTGCAGCTCTAGCATAGGACCCAGCCTCACCTCCAGCAGGGAGAAAGCTGGGGGACCTGCATTAGCCTCTGTGGGAAATTACCAGCCAAGTTGAGATGCCAGTGAATATCCTACTAAAGCAGCACAAGCTGCCCAAGAGCTATCCTCTGGCTAGAAATGGAAGCTCCTTTTTCCCAAAAACAAGGGAGGAAGAGAGTTGACCATTGATTTCAGCTAATGATTAGTAAATTCAGTTTGCTAGAGTCTAACCCTAAGAACAGCTAAAGGATGAACCTGTCCAAGTCAGAAAGAGGTTGGTGGCCACCATTTTAACTCCACCCCCAGCAGAAGGGGAAGCCAGGCTGACCAAAAATCATGGTGAACATAGGGACCTGTTTCTTTCACCCAGATCAACCTGCAGTCTTATCCTAGGCTTCAGCCCCACCTCTGGCAGGGAGGAACCTAGTGGGCCCTGCACCAGCCTATCCAGGTAACTGCAGGAACCTTTAGCTGACATGGACTGAATAATCAGAAGTCTACGGACAACTGCAGTCATCTTGGACCTGCAATGCATAGATAGCTGCCCACACCTGCAGCGCTGTTCCTGCCCCAGGCAGGGGTGAAAGGGGCATGAAGCTTCAGCAGTCTCACTGGGCAGCCACAGCCTAGGCCTGCATGACTTCAATTATTCCACACAGCTATGATTCTGTCCCTACCCCTACAAAGAAGAAGGTTGAGAGAAGCTTCATAGGTCCCTGGGTAATGAGGGCAGCTTAAGCCTCCACAGCTTAGAGCACCAACTATATCCTTGGTTCCTACTGCACAACCAGTAAAGGAGAAAGGGCAGAAAGCCATAAATTAAAGAGGAAAAACCACACCCAGAATAAATACTCTACTACACCAGATGCCAAGACAACAAAAAATTATAATCCACACCAAGGAACAGGAAGATATGGCCCAGTTAAAGGAACAAGATAATGTTCCAAGTAACAGAAAGGACTTGAGATAACTAATCATAGAAGTTCAAACAAATCTCCTTAATAAATTCAATGAGATGGCTAAAGAGATTAAGGATATTAAGAAGACATTGGAGGAGCACAAAGAACTTGAAAGTATACATAGCAAATTAGCAGATCTCAGAATTAAAGGTGCAATAAATGAAATTTAAAAACATTGAAATCATATAAAGCAGATTTGAGGAGGCAGCAGAAAGGATTGGTAAGCTGAAAGAAATGGCCTCTGAAAGTGAACATACAAAAGAACAAATGAGGTATGGAAAAAATTGAACAAGGAATCAGGGAACTAAATGACAGCAAAAGACGTTCAAACATACATGTCATGCATGACCCAGAGAAGAAGAGAAGGGAAAAGGGGCAGAAGGAATATTTGAAGAAACAATGGTAGAAAATTTCCCAACCCTATTGAAGGGCATAGATATCCATGTCCAAGAAACACAATGTACTCCCATCCAAAAAAATCTGAATCAACCAACTCTGACACACATATTAACCAGAATATCTGATGCCAAAGACAAAGAGAATTCTGAGACCAACAAGAGAAAAGCAAACCATGACATAAGGGATACCCAATAAGATTAAGTGCTGATTTCTCTTCAGAAACCAGGGAGGCAATAAAACCGTGGCCTGATATATTTAAGATACTATGGGAAACGGACTTTGGCCCAGTGGTTAGGGCATCCGTCTACCACATGGGAGGTCCGCGGTTCAAGCCCCGGGCCTCCTTGACCGGTGTGGAGCTGGCCCATGTGCAGTGCTGATGCGTGCAGGGAGTGCCGTGCCACACAGGGGTGTCCCCCGTGTAGGGGAGCCCCACACGCAAGGAGTGCAGCCATAAGGAGAGCCGCCCAGCGCGAAGGAAGGAGCAGCCTGCCGAGGAATGGCGCCGCCCACACTTCCTGTGCCGCTGATGACAACAGAAGCGGACAAAGAAACAAGACGCAGCAAAAAGACACAGAAAACAGACAACCAGGGGAGGGGAGAGGAATTAAATAAATAAAATAAGTCTTTAAAAAAAAAAAAAAAAAAGGTACTATGAGAAAAACTTCCAGCCAAGGATCTTATATCCAGCAAGACTGTCTTTCAAAATTGAGGGTGAGATTAGAATATTCACAGATAAACAGAAACTGAGAAATTTCTAACCAAGAGGCAAGATTTTCAAGACATGCTAAAGGTTATGCTAGAACCTGACAAGAAAAGACAGGAGAGAGGGGCCTGGAAGAGAGTCTAGAAATGAAGATTATGTCAATAAAATTAAAAGAGGAAAAGAAGGGTGAAAATAAAATATGGCAGATAAAACTCCAAAAGTCAAGAAAAAACTTAACCAATGATTTAAGGCACTTACAGTATTCATAAAACTGCAACTCAATGTTAAAAAAAAATCAAAAAAGTTCTAAATAACTGGAAGAATATTCCATGCTCATGAATTGGAAGACTGAATATCATTCAGATGTCAATTCTACTCAAATTGATATACAGATTCAATGCAAGCCTGATGAAAATTCCACCAGAATTTTTTAATTGAAAACACAATTATCAAACTTATTTGGAAGGGTAAGGGATCCTGAATAGCCAGAAACATCTTAAAAAGGAAAAGTGAACTCTCACCTCCAGACTTTAAATATTTCCTAGGTATAGTGGTTTAAAAAAAGCATGGTACTGCCATAAAGACAGACACATAGACCAATGGAATCAATTTGATGGTTCAGAAACAGACCCTCACATGTATGGTCAAGCCATTTTTGACTAGCCTGTCAATCCCACACAGCTCAGGCAGAATAGTCCATTCAACAAATGGTGCTGAAAGAACTGGATATCCATAGCCAAAAGAAGGAAAGAGGACCCCTATCTCACATCTTATCCAAAAATTAACTCAAAATGGACCAAAAACCTAAAAATAAAAGCAAGAACCATAAAACTTCTAGAAAAAAATGGTAGGAAAGTATCTTCAAGATGTGGTGGTACATGGTGGATTCTTAAAGGAGATAAGAGGAGTACTGAGATGGCCTACTGATGGTTAATGTACATAAGTTTTAATTAGCTTTGCTGTGAAAGTGTGGAAATGTATAGAGTGGATGGTAACACATAGTGAGTAAAAGTTAGTTTATAAATGGGGATGTGGTTGAAAATGGTAATCTAGATATGAAATGCCAATTGACAGAATGCTAAAGAATAATCTAGGAAATGAATAGCACAGTAAACCAAGAAGTAGATGAGAATTGTGTTTGATGGTCCAGATGTAAGAGTGTCCTTCCTTAGCTAAAGCAAATGTACATCACTACTGTAAGGTGGTGGGAATGTGGAGAAGTATGGGAAAAATACAACTGGAGTGACCTGTGGACTCTGATTAGCAGTAATAATATAATATTGTTACATCTATGCCAAAGATGTACTGTGTTGATAATGGGGCAGTATGGAAAATGTGTGCCAAATGTACACTATGGTCATGGTAACAATCAGATGATATTATCTTATCTGTAACAAATGTTCAGATAGAGGCATGTTGTTTGGGAATTCTGTACATGTGCATGATTGCTTTATAAGTTTACAACTTCTGCCATAAAAATATACTTAAAAAATAATAATAGGGTAGGTTGGGGGGAAAATACACCAAATGTAAGATAAGGACAATAAGATTTTGACAAAAATCTTTCATAATTTGTAAGTAACATCTCACAAAAATACAAGGTGTTGGTGGAGGGTTGATGTATGGGACCCCTGAATGATGTTACACATGTCTGCTTTCTAACTTCACAATTTTTACCATACTTATTATTTACGAATGATCATATATAAATGATATAAAGATAATAATAGGGTGAGTTGGGGGAAAATACTTTGGTTAGTAGCAATATTGTGACAATGCTCTTTAATCATAAATGTAAAATGTTTAACAATTCAAGGTATTGGTGATAGGGTGAGGTATGAGGGTCCTGTATTATGTTATATATATTTGTTTTGTAAATTCACAACTATTATTATATACTTCATGTTTATGTATGCTTATGTATGAGTGGTATACTTTAATAAATTAAAAAAATTTTTTTTAAAAGCATGGGACCCACTGAGCCCATCACTCTCCTTTCTGAGGAACAGGATTGGAAGGAGACTATCTAGGGAGTCAGGCAAGCTAAAATTAGATTCAATTATAAAACAAAGTTGAAAAATTAGGTATTTTTTTATCACCATTTTACAGATGAGGAATAGGTACAAAGATCTCAAAGTAGTTTTCCTGAAGTGACCCACCAAGTACATGTCAAGATCTAAGTACAGGGAAGTCTGACTTAAGGTAAACCACTGTGGAAATGACTTCACAAGAGTCACAATTCCATCCAAGTTGGGCCACCCTCAAAGCCCATGGTGAACCTCAACTACATTCAAGGGCTGAAATATGATGGTCTGAAACCACCTACCCAACAAGGAGGGTCATCATAGAGATGGTGGAAAGAGCCACCGTCTCCACTCTTTACACTCTATTAAATAAAGTGAGTGCATGGTGACTGTTTAGGTGACCCTGTGCTAGGCACAGGGCAGGTAGAGATGAATGTAAACCTTATGGGAGTGATTTACAATTCAGTGAGCAAGAGATAAAGAATCAGCACATACAACTTGAAGAAGAGGGGTCAATGGTAGGATAACAGAGCAGGTAAGAAAGATTCTGTGAGTTGATGAAGTTCAACCTGCTGCCCACATAGGATGTCCCAGGTTTGGTTCCTGGTGCCTCCTAAAAACAAACAAGCAAACAAATGAATAAACCAACTCAAGGGAGCCTATGTGGCTCAGTGGTTCAGGGCCAGCTTCCCACATACAAGGTCCCAGGTTCAGGTTCAATGCCCAGTCCTGGTACCTCAAAAAAAAAAAAAAAAAAAAGGTTACCTAAGTCAGAGAAGACAAGACTGGAGCTGGGGATCAAAGGAGGAGGAGGAAGCAGGCAAATGGTGAGGGGCTATTTCCACATCAAGGATATAGCCAGTGACAAGTGGAGAATGAAGAAAGAGCTTGATCACTCAATTACCTCCAAGGGAGGTGGGCATGGCCAAAAAAAAAAAAACATTAAAAATGTGCAAAGTATTTAAACAGACATTTCTACAAAGAAGATATACAAATGATAAGCATATGAAAAGATGCTCAAGTCCATTAGCCATTAGGGAAAGGCACATCAAAGCATGATGAGCTATCCTTCACACCCACTCAAAAGGCTATTATTTTTAAAATTGGAAAATGGCAAGTGCTGGTAAGGATGCATATAAATAGGAAACCTATTATATTCCACTGTTGGTAGGAATATAAAATAGTGTATTGGCTGTGGAAAACAGCTTGGCAGTAACTCAAAAAGTTAAACTAAAATTACCAAATGAACTGGCAATCCCACTTCTGCATATATATCCAAAAGAATTGAAAGCAAGGATTCAGACAGGTATTTGTAAGTCAATGTTCACAGCACAATAAAGAAAAGGTAGAAGCCAAATAACTACCAGCAGATGAATAGATAAACAAAATGTGGTGAATACATACGATGGAATATTATTCAGTTCTAAGAAAGAATGAAGTCCTGATGCATTCATCAACATGGATGAACCATCAGGACACTATATTCAGTAAAATAAGCCAGACACAAAAAGACAAATATTGTATGATCTCACTGATATGAACTAAGGATAAGAAGCAAACTCACAGATTTAGAATCTAGAATATAAGTTACCAAGGGATACAATGGGTTAGAGAATGGAAAACTGATACTTAAATTGTGCAGAATCTCTATTTAGGTTGATTATAAATGTTTGGGAATGGATAGTGGTGATGGCAGAACCTTACTGTGAATTACATGTTTGTGAATGTGGTTGAGAGAACTTGTTTAAGGTCATGTACATTACTAGAAGGAAAGCTAGAAGCCTAAAGATGGGATTGTTTAACTAAGTGAATCTGTTATGGATGATGGACTGAGGTTAACAAATATACGATTGCTCTTTCATGAATTATAACAAATGGATAACACTATTACACATTGTTAATAATAGGAAGGTAGATGGAAAAAATACACCTAATGTAAACTAAGGATTATAGTTATCAGTAATATCTTATATTCTTTCATTAATCCTCACAAAGCTGACACACTAATGCAAAGAGTCAACAATAGAGGGATACATGGGAACATTGTATTTTTTACATGAATTTTCTGTAAACATAAAACTTCCCTCATTTTAAAAAATTGTAGTAATTTAAGAAAACATTATGCTATGTGAAAGAAACTACATGCAAAGTACCATATATTCTATGATTTCATTAATATAAAATGGAAAGATAAATTTATAGAGATGAAATTTATAGTGGCTATGTAGGGCTGGAGAATGATAGAGGGATTGAGAGGTGACTTCTAAGGAGTATAGGGCTTTCCTTCTAGGAGTAATGAAAATGTCCTGAACTTGATTGTGGTGAGGAATGCACACATCTGTAATTATACTAAAGTACACTTAGGATAGCTTATATGGTATGTAACTATATCTCAATAAAACTGCTTTTAAAACTTGGAGCACACATTGTGGAGGTTCTTGTAGTCCAGTGTAATAGTCTTGCATTTTACTGTAAGCTGGGAATGCATGGGGGTTTCAGTAAAGAAAAACAAGGGCCAAGACTTGCCTGAGGTTTTAACAGGATCATTCTGGCTGCTAGGTAAGAATGCAGAGATACCCAGAGATGTACTTACCAAATGCAATGGATGTGTCATGATGATGGGAGTGAGTGTTGCTGAGGGGAGAGGGGTGCAGTGGGGGTGGTGGGGTTGAATGGGACCTCTTATTTTTTTAATGTAATATTTTTACAAAATCAAAAAAAAAAAGAATGGACCACAGTGGCAAGTAGGTCAAAGGTAGACCAGTTAGGGAGCTACCACAGTAGTCCAGGCAAGTGATATGGTGGATTAGACAGAGCAGCAGCAGTTAGGGGAACCAGGTGGTCGGGTTCCACACTTATTTGAAGTAGCTGTTGCTGGATTACTGTGAAGTAAGAAAGTGACACAATCCCAACTCTAAAAGACAGAGGAATGAACAAACAAGAGGAATGCACCTATGGATTAAGTAGACTATTATTATTCTAATAATGGAAGAACATAACATTGATATAAAGACAGTGGACACAAGAGGTTCTGAGGGGAGGGAGAGGGAAGAATAGGCATTATATGGGGCATTTTTCAAACACTGGAATAATTTTGCATGATACTGCAATAACAGATACATGTCATTATATATTTTCTCAAAACTTATAAAAATGTGCTGTGCAAAGTGTGAAACAATGCAGACTATAGACCATGCTTAACAGCAATGCTTCAATATGTGCTCATCCCATGAAACAAATGGACCACACTAATGAAGGATAATGTATATGGGGAAAAGTGTGTTAGGGGGAGGGAGTAGGGTTTATGGGAACCCCCTATATTTTTGATGGAACATCTATGGCAACTAAAGCTCCTTTAAAAATAATGAAAATAAAATTTTTTTAAATTGTGACATTGAAGCAGAAATATCAATGGAGTTGTGATGTTAGGCAAGAGAAAGACTGGGGTATCATCAAAACTAGCTGATATTTGAAAACATGGAAACAGATTCTGAAGAGAGAGTGCACTGAATGAGATCCATAAAAAATAAAAATGATACACAGCTCTTCACCAAATTTTAAAACTATAGATCTGAAAATAAGAAACTATAAAGGCAAACTATAGACAGAGAATAATATTTACAAACTTAACTATGACAAAGAAAGAACACATACCTAGACTATCTGAAACTGATATCTGGAACAGCTATCTACAATATTGGGAGTGGATGTGGCTCAAGCAGTTGAGCACCTGCTTCCCACAAGAGGTTCTGGGTTCAGATCTAAGTACTTGCTAAAATAAACAAAAATAAAAAACAAGTAAACAAAAAAATTTCAGGGGAGCCCATGTGGCTTGGTGGTAGAGGGCTGGCTTCCCACTAATGAGGTCCTGGGTTCAACCCCTGTGCCAAATACCAAAAAAAAAAAAGCCCATAAAAACACAGATATCTAGAATAAATCAAAAGAATTTCCAAAATTCTCAAAATTCAACCATGAAAAAACAATCCTGGGAAGCGGCTGTGGCTCAATCACTTGGGCTCCTGTCTACCATATGGGAGGCCCTGGGTTCTCATGCCAGGGCCTCCTTGTGAAGGCAGGCTCACCCACAGGCTGCGGATCACTGCCCAGCCCACAGGCACTGCAGAGAGCCAACTCAGCCAGGTCATGCAACAAAGGAGGAAGACAAGCAAAAAAACCCACAGAAGAGTGTGCAGAGAATGGACACAGCAAGCAAGCTGCAAGGGTGGAGGGGAAATTTAAAAATTAAAAAAAAAAACAATCCAATTAGAAAATGGGCACTATATATGTGCAAACATTTCACCGTAGTAGATGAATGGATGGGAAATAAGTACAGGAAGAGATGCTGGATATAATTAGTCATTAGGGAAATGCAAACTATACCATTATGATATATAACTACACACTATTAAAACAACTAAAACATAAGGTGACAATACCAAATGCTGGTGAGAATGCAGAAAAACTGAATCACTCATACATTGCATAAGGGAACATAAAATGGTACAGTCACTCTGAAAACAAGTTAGCAGTTTCTTATAAAACTAAACATAAACTTAATGTGCACTCCTGCACATTAATCACATAGAAATCAAAACATATGCCCAAACTAAAGCCTTAGTTTGTTGTTTGAAATGATCTAATCAAATGGATAAATCTCTAGCTAGGCTAAGCAAACATAAAATAGAGAAGATAAAAATTACCATTACCAGGAATGGAAGAGGGGTCATCACTACTGCTTCCACAGACAGTAAAAGGATAATCAAACAAGACTATGAACATCCTTAGGTCCAATAATTTTATAACTTAGAAGTAATGACTCAAAAGTTCTTGGGAGGTGCAAATTATCAAAATGAACACAAGAATAGATAATCAGAATAGCCCTATAGCCATTAAAATTTTGAATCAATAATTAATAACATTCCAAAAAACAAAGGACCTGGCTCAGACAGTTCAAAAGCAAATTCTACCAAACATTTAAGGAAAAATGAAACCAATTCCCCACAATCTCTTTCAGAAACAATGCAAAGGGAACATTTCCTAACTCATGAGATGAGGCCAACATTACCCCAATGGCAAAACCAGAAAAAGATATTAAAAGAATGGAAAAACACATACCAATATTTCTCATGAATATAAAAACAAAATTTTGTCCCATTTCCTGGGATTTTCCAGCTGACTAGGCGTCTCCTAGAAGGACAATTCACATAACAGGACATATGTCAAATGCCTATAATGATCCCTTCCCAGAATCTTATTATTGCGTATTTTGTAGGAAAAACACTCATTTTAATAAAAATCAAATGTTGAAAAAGCTACACAATGAAAGGTAAGCCTCCCTCTCATTCAGCCCATTCCCTCTGTTCTACCTCTGCTCAGACACCTAATTACCAATTTCACACACCTCCTTCCTGGATAGGCCATCCAGACACAAGTATATATGCCTGTGTCTCATTGCAAACCCTATGTTTTACAAGTTTTTTTAACTTAAATCATTCAGTCATTAAGTCAACCTTTCTTAAAGAAATGCCCAAAATAGACCTAATATTTTGACCATGTAACATAAAGTCACATCAGGATACTCTTAGTGAGAGGGGGTGACATGAAAAGGAAGGACAACGGACATAAACCAGAACTGCCCTCAACAAGGGGGAGGACACAGTCATCCTGGAGCTCATCCATCTGTTAAACGGCTCTGTGGAAACCCAGTTCATGGACTTTTTTAAATTGACAAATCAGTGATCTGGAGTCCCCCAGGTCCACCCAGATGAATGCACTACTTCCTGCTCCGGCAGCAGGAGGTCCAGTATTAAAGGATGAGACAAAGCACAGGTCTACACCCTCCCCAGTGCACAGGACTAACACCTCCTGCAAACATCCCCAGGGTACACAGCTCAAGGCCACCTAGCACCTGAGCAGCCACAGTCATCACCAAAGGCTAGGCTGAAGGAGCCTGGACACCACCTGCCAAGGCCTGCAGCCTGGAGCTGAACATCATGGGAGGGAGGGCCGGGTAGCCTTCAGCACTGCCCATGTACAGGCCCCACCCAGACCTCAGGGCCCACCAAAGGCCTCCAGACTGGGGATGGCCCCACCCACTTCCTGCTTCAGGCACCCAGGGTTCAGCTAGTGGATCATCGGAACCATTCCTCAACTTCTGAGTGTTTTTCTTCAATCTTTAACATTCTTCATTTAATATTTCAACCCTTTCAGCTTTTCACTTTATCTACTTAAACATTATCTTGTCACCCTATTTCTTAGAGATTATACTTCAATTTTGAGCTGTATTTCCATTTTTCTTATTTCTTCTCATTCACTTTTTGAGTTTTTTAAAATTTATGGTATCTTATCATGTATTATTTCATTTTCTTAATGCCTGTTCTCTACTTTTCAGAAAGTATACTTCAGTACATAATATAGATCATGACAAAGAGCTTTCATTCATTTGATGTGGATTACTCTGCACCTACTCCTTTTCTCCCTATATTACTTTGATACTTGAAAATAATAATGTTTTTTCTCTTGGTTTTCATATGATTAAAAAAATTATATAGACAGAAGTGAAACTGAAAATAGCTTTCTAACAATACAGCTCTGTTTCTCTTTCTACATGTTTTATGAAATATTTTAAAACATGGAAGCTTTCTTCCTCATATTTTCAGATTCTATACTTCCACCACTCTTCCAAGAAGGGTCTTCACTCAGTTCATTACCTCTACTGCACCTTTTCTTGTCTATTTTCTTTCTCCACCTGACTACTGAATGTTCCTTTTACATGTACTCCTCTCTTAAGAAACATTACCACGTTGCCAAAATCTAGTCATTCTCTATACATGTCTACAGATTTTCAAAATCAATGATCTATGAAAGTCTATATATATTCAAAAGCAATATGTATATGTGATTTCAATATGTTATACTGTATTTCATTTCTGAATTATCTTGCTTTTGTATATTTAATGCATCGTATTCCTACAATCATTAGATTTTAGTTTCTTATACTTTATGACTACAGTTACTAATTTTCTATTTAGTTTTAAATCAATCTATTTTCATACATATTTGATGTTAGCAATCATGGTTCATATTCAGCAAATTCTGAAACATTTTTATTGCTTTAGATTCATAATCCAATAGGTTCAGCACCATTTATATCTGGACTACAATATTACCACCATATGGCTTGATACCTATCATCAGACACACACATGGTCCTCAAGGATTCTGGCTAATACTTGTTCTTACTCTAGTTAAAGTACTGTTTTATAAATAACCTGAGAAAAGAAAAATTCATTTAATAGGGTTTATTGAATTTTTAAAATTTAAGAACACATCAAAATATTTCAGGCATAGCCTATCATGATCTTCTTATTAAACGTTGAACATATGGACATTAGCAAGAATTAAGTTCTTCAAAACCACAAAAATGTAGGTATCCAACAATTAACTCACATTCCAGGATTTCAAAAATGCACTCACAGGATACCTATAATCTGGAGACTTTCTGCTGCTCACTACGTGGATGGTCATTTGTGGATGTCATTCTACTCTGTTCACAGCTGCATTTTAAAAATCCACAGCTAACATCACACTCAAGAGTGAAATACTGAAACTCTTTCCCAAGAGTTCATGAACAAGATAAGTTAACTCACTTTCATCACTGCTTTTCAGCATTGTACTATAAGTTCTAGCCAGAGCAATTGGGTAAGAAAAAGAAATAAAGTCATCCATACTGGAATGGAAGAAGGAAAGCTATCCCTATAGATGACATACTCCTTTAACTACATAATTCCAAAGAAGCCACAACAATACTAATGCAACAATAAAGGCATTAAGCAAACTTGCATAGTAGGAGATAAAGGCACAAAAGTCAGTTTCATTTAAACAGCACAACAAAAAATAAGTCTATTCAATCAGCCGCTAACAAATAAAATAGCTAAGAATGAATTTAATGAAAGGATAAAACACATGAACACTAGCAAACAAACTGAAACTAAAGAAGACCTAAACATATAGCAAGACATCCATTGTTCAACGATGATAAGACTGTATTGTTCTAATATCAATACTATCCACAGGGAAATACAGATTCAATATAATAGTTATAAAAATCCCAGCTGCCATTTTTGTTTACAGAAATGGAAAAACCGATTCTCTAATTTAAATGGCTTCAATAAGTATCTTTAATGAGAAAACCATCACCTTTCTCCCTTGTGAGACTGGGATAGATTAATTTATATGGTATGAGGCGGGCTTTCATTGAGATCTGGTTGACTTGGGTAGGAATATGTGGGATTCTCTGAGGGATACTGGGGTTCACAGAAATTTGAGTCCTAATTCTCCCTGTTAATGGAGGGCAATATTTTTCTGTAAATTTCATAGGGACACAGAGGCCAGGATGTGGAATATCTCTGAGTACAGAACTGTGTCTCCATTGCCATATTTTCATTCAGGCTGGGTGAAGTTTTTGGTTCTCAGAAGGAAGTAGAGGACTCTGAAAACACAATAATTGACCAAGTCCCCTCCTCTTTATACCCTAAATCTCAGGATCTGCAGTGAGTTAAGCATGAGCAAGGGTATGAAAATTCACTCAACATCAGTAGTGACCAGTAAAATTAATAAGAAAACTAGAAGGTCTCACTGCTACATCTTTTTTTTTTTAAAGATTTATTTATTTATTTAATTCCCCCCTTCCCCCGGTTGTTTGTTCTCTGTGTCTGTTTGCTGCATCTTGTTTCTTTGTCCGCTTCTGTTGTCGTCAGCGGCACGGGAAGTGTGGGGGGCGCCATTCCTGGGCAGGCTGCACTTTCTTTCGCACTGGGCAAGTCTCCTTAGGGGCACACTCCTTGCGCGTGGGGCTCCCCTACACGGGGGACACCCCTGCGTGGCAGGGCACTCCTGCGTGGCAGGGCACTCCTGGCGTGCATCAGCACTGCGCATGGGCCAGCTCCACACGGGTCAAGGAGGCCCGGGGTTTGAACCGTGGACCTCCCCTGTGGTAGATGGACACCTTAACCACTGGGCCAATTCCATTTCCCATCACTGCTACATCTTCTGGAGTGCACATGATGTGGGAGAGGAAGGACTGAAATAGGAAGGTGCACACTCCAGGCTGCTGAGGGAGTTGTTAGATCTTTAGTCAGGGAAACACCTGTTGTTGACCACCTCTAGAGTTCTCATATCATTCTACTTTTCAACTCCAGAATTTCTATTTCCACTAAATTTATACTTTCTAGCCCTTTATTGATATTCTCTACTTGGGGAGACATAATTCTCATGTTTTCCTTTCACTTACTGAGCAGATTAAAAATTTGTAGATGCACTAATCTGGAAAATGGTGTCGATGGAAGTGGGTACTGCTCATCTCTTTTGAAAAAAAAATGGCAGAGAGGGGGCAAGGGGCTGTTTTGGGAATCCAAGGAGCAAGAGGCAGCAGGAATCATTCAGGAGGGAGGTGGACAAAGAGATAAAGAGCCCAAGGCAAAACAATGAGGTGCTCACCCCTGTGGTTGGAAAAGGTGGTGGCAAGCCCCACCCTCAAGGCAAATAGCCTCCATGGACCCCCTGGCCCTCAAAGGCCAGCTGAGGGGGAGGGAGCATTCCCTGGAAAGAAGCGGGTCTGCTGCAGG
Organism: Dasypus novemcinctus; assembly: GCF_030445035.2. NCBI lineage: Eukaryota > Metazoa > Chordata > Mammalia > Cingulata > Dasypodidae > Dasypus > Dasypus novemcinctus. The sequence continues at coordinate 686,046 of NW_026688148.1, forward strand.
ATGGGGAGTGGTTTCCCTTCTGTGGATTTGCAAACCTCAGCCCCCTTTGAATCTCCAGGAGGACATCGGCTAGCACTGAGGTGGCCTTGGGGAGAGCGGAGGGGGAATCTGCTCAGGCAGGCTGTCACACCCAGACACCCTGGGAGAGAGGAACTTGATCAAGGAGGGGGAGGGATGGGCACCCAACTAGCCCAGCCCCTGAAGGCTGTTAGAAAGTCCAACTCTTAAGGGAAACAGGGCCAAGAAAAGCCAGACAGGTTTCCAAAGCCTGTTTACCTAGTAGAGCTGCTGCAGCACAAGAGGGAAGCCCCTGCCTTGCATGTAGGTGCCTGGTTGGAGCCCTGGTACCTCCTGAGTGAAGGGATCCAGAGAGAGTAGGCACACAGTGAGCACCTCATGATAGGGGCATAAGGCTGAGATTCTATTGTTTTTTTAATGGTTTCTTGGATTTTTTTCTTTTTCCTTTATTTCACTTGGTAAAACTGGATGCATCACCTGTGGAAGGCAGGCTGTAGGTGACTGACTGATGAACACCAGCAGCCTATGAGGTCTCTGGGGGCCTAAGAAGGAAGGCTGCTCTTCCAAGGTGGCTTCTTTGTTACTCTTTTGTTTTCTTTGCTCTTTGTTCCTTTTTCTAAACTTATTTTTCAACCTATTTTACTTCTCTTTTGTTTTTCTGCCTTCTGACTTCTGTTGCTTTTCTTTCATTCTACCAGTTCTTCTTTGGTCTTCATTTTTTCATTTTCTCTCTTTCCTTCTATGGTCTTCTGATGTGCTTGGCATTTTAATTCATTCTATTTTTTTTTTCTATTTTCATTCTTGTTTAATTTTTTCTATTCCAACTCTTTTTATTCTTATTCCTTTGTATTTTTTTATGGTTTTTTACTTATATTCCTTAGTTTCCTAGCTCTTATGCAGTTCCTCTTTACATTTTTTGCATTATTATTACTATTATTCTTATCTCTTTCCTTTCCTATGGGTCTAGCATTTTCCCCCCCAAGGGAATAGAGACAACTGGGAGGATATTCTAGAGGACCAAACATCAAAAAACAACTTTTTAAAAAAAGATTTATTTTTTTCTCTCCCCTCCCCACCCCTCATTTGTTTGCTGTGTCCATTCACTGTGGTTCTTCTGTGACCTCTTCTATTCTTAGCAGCAACACCAGAAATCTGTTTCTTTTTTATTACATCATCTTGTTGTGTCAGCTCTCCGTGTGGGCAGCACCATTCCTGGGCAGGCTGCACTTTCTTTCATGCTGGGTGGCTCTCCTTATGGGGTGCACTCCCTCCACGTGGGGCTCCCCTACTTAGGGAACACCCCTACATTGCATAGCACTCCCTATGTGCATCAGCACTGTGCATGGGCCAGATCCACATGGGGCAAGGAGGCCTGGGGTTTGAACAGTGGACCTCCCATGTCATAGGTGGATGCCCTATTCATTGGGCCAAGCCCACTTCCCCCCAAAAAACAACCTTGAGGACTGCCAGGAAAAGGGATGAAGAAGGTAGGTAGAGACTTACATGCCTACAAAAAAAAGCACCCAGAAGGCAGGTACCTATCTAAAGGAGGTGCTCTGGATATTTATAGAACAGGAAGGTGTTCTGAGTCATCTGGAAGGTACTGGAAAGATAAAGAAGAAAACCAGGAGTTGCTCACCCCTGTGGCTGGAAATTGCACATGTACCCCACAATCCCAGCAAGTAGCCACATGGCTCCTGGCTTGCTGCTGCCAAGGGACTGGGAAGGTGTGTTCCCTGGGAGGAAGAGGGGTCTGGCAGATGCTGCACAGTGGTTTCTTTGTGGTGAGTTTGGCCAGCTCAGGTCCCTTTGAATCTTGGAAGTGACCCAGACCTGCCTGGGAGAGGGGAGGTGGGATCCCCTCAGGCAGGTTGTCACACCCAGATGCCCTCCTGAGGAGAGAAAGCCATTAGACTAGAGAGGGGCTGGGCACAACCACCTCATCAGCAGGACTCTAGCAAGTACAGAAGTCTACAAACACCTGGGAAAGGTGGCACCTAGCTCTCTAAAGACCCATTAACTTAAGGAGACAATTTAGCTCAGTGGAGGGAGTCCTGCCTTGCATGTATGAGGCCCTGGCCTAAGGTGTGACCCAACTGGTTATCAGGCATCAGTTAGTAGTTTATAACAAGGAATATATTGGCACTCTTTCTGATTTAAGTGCTCTTGGACCTCTTATTTCTTTGCTTTAAAAAAGTCCCCCTTCTTTATTTTAACTTTTTAAAATTTAATCACTAAAACTGGGTCCATCACCTGCCTGCAGAAGGTAGGCTGCAGGGTGAATGATGAACACCAGCAGCCTGAGAAGCTCCTTAGGGGCCTAAAGGGAAGGCTGTCTTTCCTCAGTTGTTTTGTTGTTTTTGCTGCTGCTGTTTCATTTCTTTTGTGGTGCTCCCCTCTCTTTGTCCCCCCAATTTTACTTTTACTGATTTTTTTCTGCCTACATAATTTCTTTTCTTTCCTTCATTTATCTATCTTCTGTTTTCTGTTCTTTTTCATGCACCTTGCCTATTTTCCTTGGTCTTCAATTTTTAAAAAAATTTTATTTCTCTTTCACACTGTTTTTCCATTTTCTTTCCTTATTATTATTTTTTTAATTTTGCTTTCCTTTTCACCTATCTACTCATCATTCCAGGCTTTTAATTCATTACTTTTATCTATTTTTTCTCATTTCATTTTTTTATTCCACTTTTTAAAACTTATTCCACTGTCCTTAAGATTTTTTACTCATGTGGAGTATTTATTTTCCTAGGTCTTATTATTATTACTGCTATTATTATACAATAAGAGGAATGAAGTGTCAAAGTGAAAACTTACAACATGCAAAAACAATAACAAAATAAAACACTAGAGCAGAAAGAGAAGCTAATCAACTGAATAAACCCATCAAGATAAACAGATGCCTAGACACCAACAAAAAATTATGACCCATACTAAGAAACAGGAAGACATGGCCCAGGCTAATGAATAAATTGAAAAAAAGGAGGAAATACAGAACATGAAACTAATCAAAGATGTCCAAATATCATGAGTCAACTTAATGAAGTGAAGGAAGAGATTGAGGATATTAAAAAGAAACAGGGGGAAGCAGATTTGTCTCAACAGATATAGCATCTGCCTACCACATGGGGGGGTCCAAATTTCAAACCCAGGGCCTCCTGGCCCATGCGCAGTGCTGATGTATGCAATAAGTGCCATGCCACACAGGGGTGTCCCCTGCATAGGGAAGCCCCATGCACAAGGAGTGCGCCCCACAAGAAGAGTTACCCAGGGCAAAAAAGTGCAGTATGCCCAGGATGGCACCACACACACAGAGAGGTGATGCAACAAAAAGACACAGATTGCTGGTGCCACTGACAAGAATACAAGTGGACACAGAAGAACACACAGCAAATAGACACAGAGAGGAGACAACTGGGGGGAGGGAAGGGGAGAAAAATAAATAAAAAATAAATCTTAAAAAAAACACTGGGAGAACATACTGAAGAAATTGAAAACATACATACATAAAAAGACAATGGATATGATGGTGATTAATGGCACAATGCAGGAAATCAAAAATACACTGAAAGCACAAAACAGCAGATGTGAACAAACAGAGGAAAGAATCAATGATGAGGAAGGCAGTACATCTGAAATCAGACAGCAAAACAGAAGGATGAAAAGACAGAAAAAATCCAGCTGGAACTTAAGGATTTGAATTGCAGAAACATATGCACTGTAGGCATCCCATAGGGAAAAGAGAAGGAAAAGGGGACAGAAGGAATGCTGGAGGAAATGATGGCTGAAAAATTCCCAACCCTACTGAGGGAAAGGGATGTACATGTCCAGGAAGTACAGCACAACCCAAAAAGTATAAATCCCAATGCATCTACCCAAGACATATATTTGTCAAATTGTCCAATGCTCATGACAAAGAGAGAATACTGAAAGTAGCAAGAGAAAAGAGATCCATCACATACAAGGGAAGCTCAAAAAGATTAAGTGCTGATTTCCCATCTGAAAGCATACAGGCAAGAAGGCAGTGGTATGACAGAGTTAAGGTGCTAAAAGAAAAAAACTTCCTACCAAAAATTCTCTATCCAGAAAATCTGGCATTCAAAAAATGAAGACTTCAATATATTAACAGATAATGAGAAATTAACAGCATTTGTCAATAAGAAACCTGCCATTCAAGAAATACTAAATGGAGGGAAGTGGACTTGGCCTAGGGGAAAAGGTGTCCATCTACCACATGGGAGGTCCATGGTTCAAACCCCGGGTCTCCTTGACCTTTGTGGAGCTGACCCACATGCAGTGCTGATGTGCACAAGGAGTGCTGTGCCACACAGGGGTGCCCCCCACATAGGGGAGCCCCAGGCACAAGGAGTGCACCCATAAGGAGAGCCAGTGCAAAAGAAAGTGCAGCCTGCCCAAGAATGGTGCCACACACATGGAGAGTCGACACAAGATGATGCAATGAAAAGAAACACAGATTCCCATGTCACTGACAACAATAGAAGCAGACAAAGAAGAACACATAGCAAATGGACAGAGAATAGACAATGGGGGGATTGGGGGGAAAGGGGAGAGAAAGAAAATAAAAAATTAATCTTTAAAAAGAAAGAAATACTAAAGGGAGTTCTTTAGGGTGAAAGGGAAAAAAAGGAGAGAGGTGGAGGAGAATGTAAGAATAAAAAGATAAGAAGTGAAATAAAAACAACATATGGCATATATAAGTCTAAAAAAAATGGCTAATATAAGTAATTCCCTGACAGTAATAACACTGAATGTTACAGGCTTAAACTCTTCAGTCAAGACACACAGATTGGCAGAATGGATAAGGAAATATGAACCATCCATACGCTGCCTACAATAAACTCATCAAGGACCCAGGGATGCAAGAAGACAGAAAGTGAAAGGATGGAAAACAATTTTACATGCAAACAATAATCAGAAGAGGGTGAGAGTAGCTATACTAAAAACACACAAAATAAACTTTAAATGCAAAACTATCATGAGACAAAAAAATGACACTATATATTGAAAAAAGGAGAAATCTATCGAGAAGAAAGAACAATCATAAATATTTATGCACCAAACCAGGGAATCTCAAAATACATGAGACAGACAAGGGAAATAACTAAGTGGGGATATACATGCCTCTATAATTACTCTGGGGAATTTTAATACACCATTATCAGCATTAGGCAGAATATCTCAGTGAGAATCAATAAAGAAGCAAAGACCCTAAATAATACATTAGAGGACCTGGACCTAATTGACATACACATAATAATACACTCAAATACTGTGCAATACACAATCTTTCTGAGAGCACATGGATCATTCTCCAGGATAGACCATATGCTAGGCCACAGAACAGCTCTCAATGAATTTGGAAAGACTGAAATTACACAAAGTAACTTATCTGATCACAAAGGCCTGAAGCTGGAAATCAGCAAGGGGCAGAGAAGCAGATTAGGCACAAAGACATAGAAGTTAAACAATATACTCTTAGACAATCAGTGGGTCAAAGAGAAATTTGCAAAGAAATCAGTAACTACCTTGAAATGAATGAAAAAATAACACAACATAGCATAACCTATGGGATGCAGCAGAGCTGTACTGAGAGGAAAATTCACAGCCATAAATGCTGATCTTAAAAAGAAGAAAGCTAAAATCAAAGACCTAACTGCACACCTGGAGGAACTAGAAAAAGAACAACAAGCTAACCCCAAAGGAAGTACAATGGAGGAAATAGCAAAGATTAGTGCAGAACTAAATGAAATTGAAAATTAGAAAGGACTAGAAAAAATAAAACCAAAAGCTGGTTCTTAGAGATCAATAAAATTGACAAACTCTTAGCTACACTAATAAAGAAAAAAAAAGGAAGATGCAAATACATAAAATAAGAAATGAGGAAAGGGAAATCACCACTGACCCCACAGAAATAAAGTGTATCATAAGAGAATACTTTGAAAAATTATATGCCAAAAAGAATAATTTAGAGGAAATGAGCAAATTCCTAGAAACACACAAGTAGCCTACACTGGTGAAAGAAGAAAATTGAATGCAATAGACCAATCACAGGTAAAGAAATAGAATCAGTCATCAAAAACCTCTCAACTAAGAAAAGCCCAGGAGCAGTTTCACATGTGAATTCTACCAAATATTCCAGAAAGAACACCAATCCTGCTTAAACTCTTCCAAAAAACAGAAGTAGAAGGAACATCGCCTACCTCAGTCTAGGATGCCAACATTACCCTAATACCAAACCTAAAGATGATACAAGAAAGGAAAATTACAGACCAATCTTTAATGGACCAGATGCTAAAATCCTTAACAAAATACTTGCTAATCATATTGAACAACACATCAAGCAAATTACACACCATGACTAAATGGGTTTCATCCTGGGTATGCAATGAGCATTAAACATATGAAAATCAATCAATAAAATATACCACCTAAAGAGATCAAAGGAAAAAAAACACATGATCAAATAATCATCTCTACAGATGCAGGAAAAGCATTTGACAAAACACACCCTTTCCTGATTAAAACACTCCAAAAGATAGGAATAGAAGGAAACTTCCTCAACATAATATAAGGTATTTATGAAAAACCCACAGCTACATCATAGACAATCATGAACTCCTAAAAGGTTTCCATCTAAGATTGGATACAAGAGAAGGATGTCCACTGTCACTGCTTTTATTTAACATTGTGTTACAAGTACTTGCATGAGCACTGAGGCCAGAACAAGATTTAAAAGGCATCAAAATTGGAAAGGAAGAAGTAAAAAGGGGCAGCAGACTTGGCCCAGTGGTTAGGGCATCCATCTACCACATAGGAGGTCCGAGGTTCAAACCCCGGGCCTCCTTGACCCATGTGGAGCTGGCCCATGCACAGTGCTGATGCGCGCAAGAAGTGCCGTGCCACGGAGGGGTGTCCCGGTGTAGGGAAGCCCCACGTGCAAGGAGTATGCCCCACAAGGAGAGCCACCCAGCATGAAAGAAAGTGCAGCCTGCCCAGGAATGGTGCCACACACATGGAGAGCTGACACAAGATGACACAACAAAAAGAAACACAGATTCCCATGCCACTGACAACAACAGAAGCAGACAAAGAAGATGATGCAGCAAATAGACACAGAGAACAGACAACGGGGTTGGGGGGGAAGGGGAGAGAAATAAATAAATATATATATATTTAAAGTAAAAGTTTCACTATGAAAAAAAAAAACGTTTCACTATGTACAGACAACATGATCCTATACATAGAAAGCCCTCAGAAACAAAGCTTCTAGAACTGATAAATGAGTTCAGTAAAGTCAAAGGTTATAAGAATAATGCAAAAAAATAAGTAGCAGTCCTCTACACCAATAATGAGCAATCTGATGAGGAAATCAAGAAAAAAAAATACCATTTACAATAGAAACTTAAAAAAATCAAATATCTAGAAATAATTTAACTAAAGAAGTAAATGACTTATACGTAGACAACTATAAAGAACTGTTAAAGAAAATCAAAGAAGACTTAAATAAAAGGAAGAATATTCCCTGCTCATGGATAAGACTAAATATCATTGAGATGTCTGTCCTACGCAAACTAATCTACAGATTTAATGCAATCCCAATAAAAATCAACACAGTGTTTTTTAATGAATTGGAAAGACTTACTATGAAATTTATTTGGAAGGGCAAGAGTCCCTGAATATTAAAAGACATATTGACAAAGTAAAATGAAATTGGAGGAATCACACTACCTGACTTTAAAGCATACTACAAAGCTACATTGGTCAAAACTGCATGGTACTGGCACAAGAACAGACAATAACTAATGGAACTGAACTGAGAGTTCTGATATAGATCATGGCATATACAGTCACTGGATCCTCAGCAAAGCCACCAAGCCCACTCAACTGGGAGAGAATGGCCTCTTCAACAAATGGTGCTTGGACACTGGATATGAATATCCAAAAGAATATCCATCTCACACCTTATACAAAAACTAACTAAAGATGGATCAAAGATCTAATTATAAAAGCCACCAAGACCATTCAACTAGAAGAGAATGGCCTCTTCAACAAATGGTGCTTGGACACTGGATATGAATATCCAAAAGAATATCCATCTCACACCTTATACAAAAACTAACTAAAGATGAATCAAAGATCTAATTATAAGAGCCAAGGCCATAAAGACCTTGGAAGGTAAGTAGGGAAGTGTCTATAAGACCTTGTAATAGGAAATGTCTTCATGAACTTCAAACCCAAAGCATGAGAAGCAAAAGAAAAAAATAGATAAATGGGACCTCCTCAAAATTAAAACAATTTGTACCAGAAAGGAGTTTGTGATGAAAGTGAAAAGACAACCTCAACAATGTAACCAAATATCTGATAGGAGCCTAATATCCAGCATATGTAAAGAAATCCTATTTCTCAAAAGTAAAAAGACCAAAAACCCATTTTAAAAATGTACAAGTGGGATACGGACTTTGGCCCAGTGGTTAGGGTGTCCGTCTACCACATAGGAGGTCCGCGGTTCAAGCCCTGGGCCTCCTTGACCCGTGTGGAGCTGGCCCAAGCACAGTGCTGATGCGCGCAAGGAGTGCCGTGCTACACAGGGGTGTCCCCCGCGTAGGGGAGCCCCACGCGCAAGGAGTGCACCCATAAGGAGAGCCGCCCAGCGCGAAGGGAGCAGCCTGCCGAGGAATGGCACTGCCCACACTTCCCGTGCCGCTGATGACAACAGAAGCAGACAAAGAAACAAGATGCAGCAAAAAGACACAGAAAACAGACAACCGGGGTAGGGGAGGGGAATTAAATAAATAAATAAATAAATAAATCTTTTAAAAAAATGTACAAGTGATTTGAACAGACACTTCTCCAAAGAAGCAATACAAAAGGCTAAAAAGCATATGAAAAGATGCTCAACATCACTAGCTATTAAGGAAATGCAAATCAAAACTACAACGAGACACCATCTTACTTCCATCAGACTGGTGGACATTAGAGAATCAGAGGACTAAGGTGTTGGAGAGGATGCAGAGTAATGGATGCCCTCATCTACTGCTGGTGGGAATACAGAATGGCCCAGCCATTTTGGATGACAGTTTGGGATTTCCTCAAAAAACTAACTGTAGTTCTGTTATAAGACCCATCAATTCCACTGCTGGGTATATATCCAGAAGAACTGAAAACAAAAGACAAGAATGGAATATGCACAACAATGTTCATAGCAGCATTATTCACTATTGCCAAAACTGGAAAATTAACCCAAATGCCCATTAAGAGATGAATGGATAATCAAAATGTAGTCTATACATACAATGGAATATTATTCAACTGTAAGAAGGAATGCAGTACAACACATGGGATAACACGAATGAATCTGAAGGGCCTTATGTTGAATGAAGCAAGCCAGGCATTGAAGGACAAATATTACATCACCTCTTTGATAAGAATTAAGTTAAGTGAGCCAACTCAGGGAGCTAGAGTCTGGAAGATAGGTTTACAGGAAATAGAAAGGGAGAAGAAGATTGTGACCCAATGCCCACAGGGGTGAAATCTATGATAAGGTGTGAGTAGTTGTGCAGTAAAGGGACATGACAAGGGTGTAGGGATACTATTGGGTTGGGTGGTACAAGCTTAACAGGGAGCTAGGGTAGGGAGGATGGGTTGGATGGTCCATGAAAATGGGGGAAGGGTTGGGGAAGGTAGCAGGTGAACACTGGGGATTGGCAGGTATGTGGTTGAAACTACAATGCTGAGAAAATTGTTTTGGCAATATGAAAAGGAAGGGCTACTGGTTTTGGGTGCTGGATGGAGGTACATTTGGGACAGGGCACACCTGAGTAGTCTTCTAGAGAAGGTGCAAGTGATGCTTTTGTCATAGTGTGTTGGATCAGTGGAGGGAGACCCACATAATGAGTGGAAAGGAGTTAAACTCCCATACCGGGGAGTCTTGATATGTTCTCAAACACAGGGGAGGGTGTCTCTGGAGAGTATGGGTGGTTCCCAATAGGGGAGGACAGACGACTGTGTCAAGCCATCAGCATTGTTGCAAGAATTACAAATCTTGTCCTTCAAGGAGTGAAGCCTTGTGGGCACAGTGGGTCCTAAGGGGAGGGAGAGGGAAGAAAGGGATCAATGGAAGGGTAGGTATTTAGGGGGCAAAGGAAGTGTTCTGTATGATCTTGCAATGATGGATATAGGTCAAGTTAAATTTCATCAAAAATGCATAAAGGTATATGGTCTAAAATGTAAACCATAATAGAAACCACTGACCATAGTTTGCAGCTATGTTTTAATATTTGTACATCAGTTGCAACAAATGTACCATCCATATGTAAAAAAGATTCTTAAGGGAAACGGACTTTGGCCCAGTGGTTAGGGCATCCGTCTACCACATGGGAGGTCTGCGGTTCAAACCCCGGGCCTCCTTGACCCATGTGGAGCTGGCCATGCGCAGTGCTGATGCACGCAAGGAGTGCCGTGCCACGCAAGGGTGTCCCCCGCGTGGGGGAGCCCCATGCGCAAGGAGTGCGCCCGTGAGGAAAGCCACCCAGCGTGAAAAGAAAGTGCAGCCTGCCCAGGAATGGCGCCACCCACACTTCCCGTGCCGCTGACGACAACAGAAGCGGACAAAGAAACAAGACGCAGCAAATAGACACCAAGAACAGACAACCAGGGGAGAGGGGGAAATTAAATAAATAAATCTTTAAAAAAAAAAAGGTTCTTAAAAAGGAAAGGTGAAAAGGGGGAATGTTGGGTATATGGGAGTCCCCTATATTCTGTATGACTTTACTGTGACCTAAAACTTCTTTGAAGACAAAATGAAAAAGGTAAAATACTGGGGAAGTAATGGAAGAAAATGTAACTGTACATACAGGACAACATATATTACAGTGATGAAAGGTAAAACTTAATTTTTTAACTACTTTTCATTTTTTAAATACCCCTTTTTAATCCTATTTTAGTTTTTGTTTTCTTAAATTATTATGTATTTTATTTATGATGTTTAAACCTTTCGTTATTATTTCATTTTCCTATAGCGAATTTGAAAATATTCTTGGCTTCATTTTTTAAGAAGTTTTAGATCACAAAAGGGTTACAAAAGGGTTAGGAGAGGACCATTGGTGTGGGGTGTCTGTGATGGGGGAGACATGGGAGGAAGTTCATGTGGGGATATAAACAAGGTATATAAATATGTTCAAATGTTCATGGGGCATTGCCACAGTGGGTAGAGATTCACACAATAACTGAAAGAATATTGAAGTCCTATATTCGGGAGCTCTGCCACATTCTCTAATGCTACAGCAACAATCCCCCAAGGAGCAAGGACTAGTGAAAAAGGATGGCCCATTGATATACCCTTGAGATTGATGACTATGCTTATGTACTTTTTGCTCTTAAATTTGTAACTTAGCCTAGTGATGTAGGATACCTAAGAGTTATTTCTTGAGAGCCTCCATGTTACTCAAATGTGGCCTCTCCCTAAGCCAAACTCAGCATATAAATGCATTACTTTCTCCCCCAATGTGGGACATGACTCCCAGGAATGAGACTGGACACTGAACTAAAGAAGGGGAAAGGTAAAGATATATGACTTTATATGGCTAAGAGACTTCAAAGTAAGCCAGGAGGCCATCAGAGATTTACACTAAAAATGTCTCTGCAGGATGTCATAGACTGCCAAAGCAGATGCTACCACAAATAGTGGGACACTTGAGGGATCCAGAGATACCCAGCTCATATGTTCAGGGCAGATAGCTCCAGAGATCGATGCCTGGCCACTGGGTCCTCCTTTGGAGTTTGTGCTCCCGAGTGTGACAGAGTTGGACTCAAATGTGACTTCTCTACACATGCCTCTTCTATCTCTTTTATTTGAACCTATAGTTGATGCTGGAATTGGTAGGTATACATCCAAAAGACTTGAATTTCTGGATGGTTCATGTGTCAGCTGGGCCCTGAGTCTCAGTGGAGGTATAACACCTACTCTCCAGTTCATTGGCCTCACCCAGGACAACTAACAAGGAGGTGAGGATGGACAACCACCATACCAAGGAACTGAGGAAGTCAACAACTGCAAGCAAGAAAGTCTCATCTATTAGCCAAATTAGTTCAAAGTCACCTCTCAGGTAGAGTAGGCATCACCATTCCAGAATCCTCAGGATTGGGAAATAAAATATAGATTAGTGTGGACTTACTGGTGTTCTACTATAGACTTACTGTGGTTCTATCAATGGAAAAACTATTCATCAATGTGGAGACAATGGTCACTGGTGGTGCTGAAGTCAGGGAGAGGGAAAAAGAGATATAATATAGGGGCATTTTCAGGGCTTGGAATAGACCTGAATGACATTGCAATGACAGATACAGGCTGTAGCGTTTTGATATTATGGATGAATTCCAAAAAGAAATATTGGATTATGTATGTAAACTGATCTTTTTTGGGGCAGGCATATTAAATTATGTTGGATTCATAGGTTTACTTGATTAGGTAATTATGTTAATCACTTGTGACAGAAGGGCATTGAGTCCCCACCCTTTGATGAGCAGGGACACACAGATAAAAGGCAAGGCAAAGGACAGAGTTAAGGGTTCTTAATGTTGGAGTTTTGATGTTGGAGTTTGATGCTGAAGCTGGAGTCCTGGGAAGCAAGGAACCCTGAACCCAGAGAGAAGCAATATCCTGGAAGGGAAGAAACACAGGAAGCCTGAACCCTTGCAGATGTCAGCAGCCATCATGCTCCAACATGTGAAAATAGACTTTGGTGAGGGAAGTAATTTATGCTTTATGGTCTGCTATCTATAAGCTCCTACCCCAAATAAATACCCTTTGTTAAAAAAACAATTTCTGGTATTATACATCAGTACCCCTTTGCCTGATTAATACACAGGCCATTATATATTCTGCCATAACCTACAGAATTGAGTGTGAGAGAGTGTAAACTACAATGTAAACTATAACCCATGCTTAGCTGCAATGCTTCAAAATCTGTTCATCAATTGTAATGAATGTAGCACACTAGTGCAAGAAGTTGGTAATGTTGGGAACAGTGGGAGGTGTACGGAGTAGGGCATATGGGAATCTCTCATATTTTTTAATGTAACATTTTATGTAATCTAAGGATCTTTTAAAAATAAATTTTAAAAGGACACAAAGGCCTCTGAGCTGACTACAAAGGGGTATCCAGGGATCTACAATCCCCAGAAAGGGGAGAGAGAGGGACACTGCTTAAGGCTGATAGCTTCTGACCCACAGTTCTGGTCTACTGTGTCCTACCAGCCCTTCTAGGCTGAGTGGGACCACACTGTTGTCTACCTTAGGACACTAAACAGGACTGGAGAAATCCAACATTCTCAATCTCCCTCTCTTATAGCTGGCACTGACTGTTGAGGATGCACCTTCCCAGAAAACAGGGAAGAGAGGGACAAGATCTAAGGCTGACTCAGGTTTTTACCCACAAATTTGGTCTGTTGTGTCCCATAGGCCCTTCCAGGCCAGGGAGGCCTTGCTATTGTTTGCCTTAGGAGGCTGCAAGGGAGTAAAGAAACCTGACCCTCTCAATTTCCTCTATGAAGGGGGACTGATTGTTGAAGATGCAGAAGGGAGTGGAATTATTTCTTACCCAGAAAATGGGAGGGGGCTGCCAGAGAAGGCTAGAGACTTTTTTTAAGAAAGTTCAAATTACAAGGCTCTTAGGCTCCAGGTAGGACCCTTTCAGATTGATCCAGGCTGTGTTACAGCAAAAACACTCTAAACATGCATTGAACTGAGAGGACTGTCAAAGAGTGCCATCTGTTGGCAGAACTAGGAAGTACATATGAGAAAACAAAAAATAAATGAGGCATTTTCTGACTTTCATAGCTTTCCTCCCAAGGCCCTAGGAAGTAGGTCTGCAACCCATTACTGGGTGCAGAGCACACCTTTGAGCAACTAACAGGGACAACCCTAATGATTCAGGTTGCATCAAGAATCAAAGAGCAACAGTAACACACAGCCTCCTGCCACTAAATCCCAATAAAAGACAAAGAAATTGAGCATCTGAGTAAACTACACACTAATCAGGTGCCTAGACATCAGTAAAAATTTATGAGCCAGAATAAGAAAATGGAAGGCATAGCCCAGGAAAAGGAATATATCAAAGTCCCAGAAGAGATGCAGGATTGGAGAGAACTAATTAATGAGATGTGTACCAATTTCCAAAATTAAATTCATGAGTTGAAAGACAATACAGCTAAAGGGATGAATGACATCAAGAAGACGTTGAGCAAGCAAAAACAGAATTTGAAATGTGGAACAGAAAAGCAACAGAGCTCATGGGAATGAAAGACACAATAGGCGACATCAAAAGCACATTAAAGGTCTACAACAATTTCAGGCAGACTTGAAGGACAGAAGAAAGTAGAAGTGATACCAAAGACAGAACAGCTGAAATTGAAGAGAGAAAAGAACAGAGGGAGGAAAAAAATGGGAAAAAAAATTGAGCAGAGCCTCAGGGAGATGAATGACAACAGAAAACACAACAACATACATGTCATGGGAGTTCCAGAAAGAGAAGAGAAGGGAAAAGGGTTAGAAAGAATATTTAAGGAAATAGTTAAAATTTCCCAATGCTCACAAAAGGAATGACTCTGCATGTCTAAGAAGCCCACCTTATCCTAATTGGAATAAATCCAAATAGACATACTCCAAAAGATATATTATTCAGAATGTCAAATGTCAAAGATAAAGAGAAAATTCTGAGAGCAGTAAGGGAAGCAAATCATCACATACAAGGGATGCCCAGTAATAGTGTGGATTTCTCATCAGAAACCATGGAGGTGAGAAGACAGTGGTATGATGCAATTAGGAGACTGAAAGAGAAAAACTGCCAGCCAAGAATTCTGCACCCAGCAAAACTGTCCTCCAAATATGAAGGTGAGTATAAAATATCCACAAACAGAAACTAAGAGAGTTTGTAAAAAAGAATCCAAATTGCAGGAAATAATAAGGAAGCCATAGAGCCTGAAAGAAAAAGAAGAGAAAGGCCTGGAGGAGAGTAGAGGAAAAAGAAGAGCAGAAAGGATAATCAAGAGAAAAAAGACAGACCAAAATATATGACACATGAAAACAAAAGAATAAAATGTAGGAAGTAAACAATGCATTTACAGTCCTATCATTGATTGTTAATGGATTAAATGCACCAAACAAAAGATATAGATTGACAGCATGGATAATAAACACATGAGCCATCCATATGCTGCTCACAAGAGACCCACCTTTGACTCATGGATACAAACCAGCTATAAGTAAAAAGTTGGAAAAAGATACTTCATGCAAATAGTAACCAAAAAAGAGCAGGGACAGCTATACTATTATTGGACAAAACAGACTTGAAGTGAAAAAAAGTTATGAGTCAGAGAAGGCCATTATATATTAATTAAAAGGATGACCCACCAGAAAGATATATTTATGCACCTAACCAGGGTTTCCCAAAATACATAAGACAAACTCTGTCAAAACTGAAGGGAGAAACAGGTATCTGTACAATAATCACTGGAGACTCTAATACACTACTCACATTATGAGACAGAACAACTGGACAGAAGATCAACAAGGAAAACAGAGAACTTAAAGAACAATAAATGAGTTAGACCTAACAGACACACAGAATGCTGAATCCAAACACAGCAGGTTATATCTTCTTCCCACATGCCCATGGATCCTTCACCAGGATACACCACATGTAGGGCACACTGCAGGTCTCAATACATATGAAAAGACTGAAATTATACAAAGCACCTTCTTAGATCATAATGGAACAAAATTGGAAATCAAGAATAGACAGGAAAAAGATAACTTTGCAACTGTGTGGAGTCTGAACAACACACTGTTAAATGATCAGTAGATCAAAGAAGAAATTGCAAGTGAAATTAGTAAATATATAGACAAATGAAAATGAGAACACAAATTACCAAAACTTAAGGGATACAGCAAAGTCTGGAGAGGGAAATTTATAGCCCTAAACACCTATATTAAAAAAGAAGAAAGCACTAAACTCAAAGACTTAACTGAACACCTAGAGAAATTGGAAAAAGAACAGCAAACCAATCCTCAAAGCAAACAGAAGGAAAGAAATAATAAAGATTAGAGCAGAAATAAATGAAATTGAGAACAACAACAACAAGAAAAAAAATATATAAAATCAAAACCAAAAGCTGGTCCTTTGAGAAGATCAGTAAAATTGACAAATCGCTAGCAAGATTAACAAAGGAGAAAAATAGGCAAATAAATACAATCAGAAATGAAAGGAGGGAAATAATGACTGACCCCACAGAAATAAAAAGTATCAAAAGATGATATGAGAAACTGTATGCCAACAATGACAACCTAGAAATGGGAAAATTCCTAGAAAGGCACAACCAACCTACACTGACACTACAAGAAATACAAGAATTAACAAACCAACCACATTTAAAGAGACTGAATCCATCATCAAACACCTCCCAACAAGGAAAAGCTCAGGACCAGATGACTTCAGAGATAAATTCAACCAAACATTTCAAAAAGAATTAACAACAATCCTGTTTAAACTCTTCCAACATGATAATGAGGAGGGAAAATTACCCCACTCTTTTTATGAAGCCAACATCTCCCTAACACCAAAGCCAGATAAAGACACTACATGGAAAGAAAAGTACAGACCAATCTCTTCAATGAACACAGAGATGCAAAAATTCTCAACAAAATATTGACAAATTGAATCCAGCAGCATTATTGAAGACTTACACATCATGACCAAGGTGGATTTGTTCCTGGTTACAAGGTTAGCTCAACATAAAAAAAAACCATCAACATAATACAACACATTAAAAAAAATTGAAGGGAAAAAACACATGGTGGGAAACGGACTTTGGCCCAGTGGTTAGGGCGTCCGTCTACCATATGGGAGGTCCTCGGTTCAAACCCCGGGCCTCCTTGACCCGTGTGGAGCTGGCCATGCGCAGTGCTGATGCACGCAAGGAGTGCCATGCCACGCAAGGGTGTCCCCCGCGTGGGGGAGCCCCACGCGCAAGGAGTGCGCCCGTGAGGAGAGCCGCCTAGCGTGAAAAGAAAGAGCAGCCTGCCCAGGAATGGCGCCGCCCACACTTCCCATGCCGCTGACGACAACAGAAGCGAACAAAGAAACAAGACGCAGCAAATAGACACCAAGAACAGACAACCGGGGGGGGGGGGGGGAATTAAATAAAGAAATAAATCTTAAAAAAAAAAAAACAAAACACATGGTGATCACAATAGACAAAGAAAAGGCATTTGACAGAATCCAGCATTCTTCCTTGGTAAAAAACACTTCAAAAGGTATGAATAGAAGGAAAATGCCACAATATGATAAAAGGCATATATGAAAAACCCACAGCCAACATTGTACTCAGTGGGGAAAGGTGGAAAGCTTTCCATCTAAGATCAGGAACAAGACAAGGATGCCTACTATCACCATTGCTATTCAACATTGTACTACAAGTTCTAGTTAGAGTAATTAGAGAAGAAAAAAAAATTAAAGGCATCCAAATAGGAAAAGGGGACATAAAACTTGCACTATCAGCAGATGACATGATCCTATATTTAGAAAATTCTGAAATGTCTACAACAAAGCTACCTGACATAAGAAATGAGTTCAGCAAAGTGGCAGAATACAGGATCCACATGCAGAAATCAGTGTTCTTGTACAGTAGTACTGCACAATCTGAGGAGAAATCAGGGGAAAATTCCATTTACAATAGCAACAAAAAGACTCAATATGTAGGCATCAACTTAGTCAAAGAAGTACAGGACCTAGATGCAGAAAACTACAAAAGAGTGGTAAAAGAAATTTAAAATGCCTAAACAAATGGAATGACACTCCGTGTTCATGTACTCTAAGACTAAATATCATGAAGATGTCAATCCAACCTAAACTGACTTATAGACTCAATGTAATACCGATAAAAATTCCAACAGCCTACTTGACAGAAATAGAAAAGGCAATTACCAAATTCATTTGGAAGGGAAATGCACCCAAGTAACCAAAAACATTCTAAAAAAGAAGAGCAACATGGGAGGAACTTCAATGCCAGACCTTGAAACATATTACAATGCTACAGTGGCCAAAAGAGCATGGCACTGGCATAAAGAGAGACTCGTTGATCAGTATAATAGAATTTAGAGTCCAGAAATAAACTCCCACCTCCATGGTCAACTAGTTTTTCAGACACCTACCAAGTCCATGTTAATGGGAGGAAAGTCCCTTTAATAAATGGTGCTGGGAGACCTGGATATCTATAACCAAAAGAATGGAATGGAACCCCTATCTTACATCCCATACAAGAATCAACTCAAAATGGATCAGAGATCTAGATATAAAAGGACCATAAAACTGCTTGAAGAAAATGTAGGGAAACATCTTAAAGACCTTGTGCTACATGGTGGTTTCTTGGACCTTACATCCAAAGCACACAAAACAAAAGAAAAAATGGATAAATGGGACCTCCTCAAAATTAAACACATGTACACCTCACAGGACTTTGTCAAAAGGGTGAAAAGGCAGCTGCCTCAGCAGAAGGAAATACTTGGAAATCACATGTCCAATAAGGGATTAAGATCCATGATATGTAAAGAGATGTTACAACTCAAAAATAAAAAAAGACTCAATTAAAAAATGGGCAAAAGACATGAATAGACATTTGTCCAAAGAAGAAATACAAACGGTGAGAAAACACGTGAAAAAATGTTCAATATGAGTAATGATTAGGGAAATACAAATCATAACTAAGAGATATCTTTTCACACCTATCAGAATGGCCACAATTAAAAAGTCAGAGAACTACAAATGTTGGAGAGGATGTGGAGAGATAGGAACTCTTACTCACAATTGGTGGGAATGCAGAATGGTACAGCCACTGTGGAGGACTGTTGGGCAGTTCCTAAAGAAGTTGAATATAGGGCAGCGGACTTGGCCCAGTGGTTAGGGCATCTGTCTACCACATGGGAGGTCTGTGGTTCAAACCCCAGGCCTCTTCGACCCGTATGGAGCTGGCCCATGTGCAGTGCTGATGTGCACAAGGAGTGCCCTGCCACACAGGGGTGTCCCCCACATAGGGGAGCCCCACATGCAAGGAGTGTGCCCTGGAAGAAGAGCTGCACAGTGCAAAAGAAAGTGCAGCCTGCCTAAGAATGGTGCTTCACACATGGAGAGCTGACACAAGATGATACAACAAAAAGAAACACAGATTCCCGTGCCACTGACAACAACAGAAGCGGACAAAGAAGAAGATGCAGCAAATAGACACAGAGAGCAGACAACTGGGGCAGGGTGGGGATGAGGGGAGAGAAATAAATAAATAAATAAGTCTTTAAAAAAAAAAAGAAGTTGAATATAGATTTGCCAGTGACCCAGCACTATCACTATTGGGTCTACACCCAGAATTGAAAGCAGTGATACAAATACACATCTGCACACTCGTGTTCATAGCAGTGCTAGTCACAATGTCAAAAGCTGGAAAGAACCCAGGTGCCCATCAACTGACAAATGGATAAACAAACAGTGGTATATTCCCACAATGGAATATTATGCAGTACTTAAGAAGAAATGGGCAAGCAGATTTGGCCAGACAGGGTATCTGCCTACCACATAGGAGGTCCAAGGTTCAAACCCAGGGCCTCCTGATCCATGTGATGAGCTGGCCCATACATAGTGCTGATTTTCCCAAGGAGTGCTGTGGCACGCAGGGGTGTCCCCTGCATAGGGGAGCCCCACGTGCAAGGAGTGCACCCCGTATGGAGAGCCACCCAGCACAAAAGAAAGTGCAGCCTGCCCAGGAGTGGTGCCACACACACGGAGAGCTGACAGAACAAGATGATGCAACAAAATGAGGCACAGATTCTGGGTGTCGCTGACAAGAGTACCAGTGGACACAAGAAGAACACACAGCAAATGGACACAGAGAGCAGACAACTGGGGGTGGGGTGGGGAAGGGAAGAATAATAAATAAAAAATAAATCTTAAAAAAAAAGAAAAGAAGTCCTAAAACATTTGACAACATCAATGAACCTGGAGGACATTATGTTGAGTGAAGCAAACCAGACACAAAAGGACAAATACAATAAACAGAGGATCACTATGAACTAAATATATTGTATAACATATTGTATGATTCCATTTACATAAAACATAAATATAAATCAATTTATAGAGGGGAAATAAAAGTATCTGTGCAAGAATAGCCAAAAACTGGAGCTGTGAACAGTAGGGGAAGCACAGAAGAAGTGATGGATTTACTTTTTAAATTATTATTCAAATTAGGAAAATGCTCTAGTAATGATGGAGGTGATGAATGCACAACTATGTGATGCTGCCAAACACCGATTGTGCAGTGAACTGTATGCTTTGTTGATAAGTATTGATAAAAATGATTTGTTAAAAAAAAAACAAACAGCACTTAAAAGTGGGAAACTATGTAAACAACACTTTCACCAGAAGAAACATTCAATTCTTTTCATCACTAGGGAAATACAAACTAAAACCTGCTATGACTTATCATATAGACATAGTAAAATGGCTAAAATCAAGACAGATAATACCAACTGTTAAAGAAGATGTGGAAAACCTGGAGCCCTCATACATTTCTAGTGAGAATGCCAAATGGTGCTGCCACTTTGGAAAACATTTTGTCAGTTTCTTAAAAATATAAACTTACATCATTGTTGCTAGTTCCACTCTGAGATATCTATCCAAGACAAATTGCTGTACCATGATTCCCACAGCAAGTTCATGGCTGCCAAAACTCGGGAAAAAAATACAAATGCCTATCAACCGGGGCTTGGATAAGAGAAGGTGGTACATCGTAAATAGCTCTGCAGTTCTAATGAGGTAATTTCATTCAACTAACTTTCACAGAATAAACAAGTTATCCATGTATGGAAAAATGCCAAAGACTGAAGCAGGCCCCGGGTCCCCCGCCGCCCACGGGCCCCGCGAAGGCAGCCCCCAACCACACAGCGGGAGTTTTGGCGGCCCTGCAGCCGGGCGCGTCCTCAGCGCAGCGCGGGGATGGCAGCTCGCCCGCTTTTCCGCGCTGCCGGCGGCCCCCGCAGCCCCGCGCCCCCTGGTGGGGTCCGCACACGTACCGGGCTCCCGGCCAGGAGCAGGCCGGCATCTGAGAAGGGACCGTGCACTCCGCCTGAGGGTTCCGGGCCGGTGCTCGCTGCCCGGCGCGGAGCCTCCGCCAGGCCCAAGAACTAGGACACCGCCGGGACTGGAACCCCCGGGACTGGAACCCTCGAGGGTCTGAAAGCTGCAGCCGCTCCGCCGCGTGCTGGGCGGGGCCTCAGGGGCGGGGCTGAACAGCCAGGGGCGGGGCTGAGCGGTGGGGAAAGCGGCTGCGCGGCCAGCGGCGGGGCCACGCCCTTGACAGAAGCCCCACCCCTGCCGCGGCCCCAGGCTGGCCCGCGCACTTAGGGCTCCTGCGCGCTCCGGTCCCACTAGACTTCGGGGCCCCTACCTGCGTCCTCCGGGAGGAGGGTCTCCCCACCCCTGACATCCGGCCAGCGCCTGGCAGCCACACAGATCCTCCTAGCCAGGTATGGGGACGCCTCCCGGGAGGAGCTGTCAGCCCCAACCCCCCTTGTGAGATAAATATTCTTCTTTGTCACAGAAGACTGAAGCTCAGGGTGCAGCGCAATAAAGGGCAGCAGGAGGTGCACTGGGTCGGGGGGAGCGGGGAGTCTCATTGTAAACAGATGGTTACTGGCCCCTTTTCAACTAACAGGTCATGATTCTAGAACCCAAGATTATAAAAATAGTTAAAATGAACAGAATTATTGTAGTTTCCCAAGATACACAGGATTTTAAAGTGGAAAATCTTCAAGGGAAATTAAGACCTATGAAATGCTATGGTTATAAGTGAATCAACACTTGGAATATTTTGGAGCAATACTTGGCACAAACTACCAGTAATTCATCTTTTGGGACTTGTGTAATCTCTCCAAATAGATTATTCCTGTAATGTCAAAAAACTATCATATAAATGCAAACTTTAAAAAATTTTTTATTTAATTGCCTTTTTTTAAGCTACCTTGAGCACAAATGTTACATTAAAAATATGAGGTTCCCACCCCCCTACCCCCCACTATACTATGCAAATAAAGAGAGACAAAACGAGGATTAATGGCTGGCAGGGGTTGAGGGGAGTGGGAAAGGTGGAGTAACTCCTTTTGGGTCTATGAGATTTCCTTCAGAATGGATAAAAATGTTCTGAAATTAGATAAGTTTGATGCGCAACATAGTGAATATACTAAATGCCACAGAATGTACTGTTAAAATTGTTAATTTTATGTTATGTCGCTTTCACCTAACCAAAAATATACAGATAATGTGAAGTGGAGGAAAAAGAAACTCTCATAATTATAATGCTCTTATCGTGCTTGAAAGAAACACTTTCTTACTATATCTCTCACCTGCACAGTTCTGAGTTGTCACCTGCTGATGGTAGAGTTCCATGCCATCCAAAAGGACAAGGTGTGCCTACACTGCAAAGGAGCCACAAAAATCCTGACTGGTTCCTGTACAAGGAATAGGTTTCTCTAGTTCTAAAAATGGCTAAAAGCTAGGGTATTAAGTTAAACAAGTGTTATCAACACAGACATACTCAAGATGAATTAGGAGGAAAAAGGAATTTTGCAATTGAGCAAGTCTCTTGCTAGACTTCATTACTAGAACCAATTGAAGCATTTTTCTTTTCTGCTCTAGTACAGAACCTGGTCAGAGGGTTTTTCTCCTAGCTCACTTAAGCTTCCCCTCTTCTATTAGTGCCTTTGCAGGGTCCTCTCTGACCACATGAACCTTCCCTGGCATTCTTTATGTCCCATTTCTCCCCTCCTCCCTCCAGTTCCTCCTCCCCCTCCTCCCCCTCCTCCTCCTGCCTCTTCTCTCTCTTCTCTCAGGCTTTTCTAAACCACAAGAGGCAGTGGCCTCATTTCCATTGTCATAGAACCCTCAAATCCCAAAGAACTGCAGAATCACTCATCAAAGTTTGCAAGTTTTTTCTTTTACTTGTGTAGAGGACATGATCATTTTTGGTTACTGTTAGCATGGAGTATCTTTTTCAAAGATTTCATTTTCAGGCAGTTTTTATCCTGGATCTAAGGTGAGTCTCTTGTAGGCAGCACATGGATGGCTCATGTTTTTTCATCCATTCTGTCAGCCTGTATCATTTTTTTTTTTAAAGATTTATTTATTTATTTAATTTCCCCCCCTCCCCTGGTTGTCTGTTCTTGGTGTCCATTTGCTGCGTCTTGTTTCTTTGTCCGCTTCTGTTGTCATCAGCGGCACGGGAAGTGTGGGCGGTGCCATTCCTGGGCAGGCTGCACTTTCTTTTCACGCTGGGCGGCTCTCCTCACGGGCGCACTCCTTGCGCGTGGGGCTCCCCCACGCGGGGGACACCCTTACGTGGCACGGCACTCCTTGCGCACATCAGCGCTGCGCATGGCCAGCTCCACACGGGTCAAGGAGGCCTGGGGTTTGAACCGCAGACCTCCCATGTGGTAGACGGACGCCCTAACCACTGGGCCAAAGTCCGTTTCCAGTATCATTTTTTTTAAGATTTATTTTATTTATTCCTATCCCCTTCCCCCTCCATTGTCTGCTCTCTGTGTCCATTTGCTGTGTGTTCTTCTGTGTCTGCTTGCATTATCTGGCAGCACTGGGAAACTGTCTCTTTTTTTTTGTTGTTCCATCATCTTGCTGTTCAGCTCTCCATGTGAAGTGCCACTCCTGGGCGAGCTGCACTTTTTTTCACATGGGGCAGCTCTCCTTGTGGGGCACACTCCTTACACATAAGGCACTGCTATGCAGGGGCACCCCTGCATGGCAGGGCACTCCTTGAGTGCAGCAACACTGCACATAGGCCAGCTTACTGCACAGGACAGGAGGCCCTGGGGATTGAACCCTGGGCCCTCCATGTGGTCTGCTTCCCAGCCTATATCTTTTGATTGGGGAGTTTAATCCATTCACATTCAATGTTATTACGGTAAATGCGTTATTTACTTCTATCATTTTATTCTTTGGTTTTCATATGTCATGTCTTATTTCTGTCTGTATTTTCACTCTCTTGATTATCCTTTCTGCTATTCTTTCTCCTATAATCTCTTCCAAACCTCTGTATCCTGTCTTTTCCTGTCAGGTGGTAAGGCCTCCTTTAATATTTCCTACAAAATGGAATCATTTTCATGAATTCTCTTAATTTCTGTTTTCTTTGTATTTTAAATGCACCTTCATATTTGAAGGCCAATTTTGGTGGATAAAGATTTCTCAGCTGGCAGTTTTTCTCTTTTAGTATCCTAATTACATCATGCCATTGTCTTCTCTTCTCCAAGTTCTGATGAGAAATCCACAAAAAATCTTTCTGGGCATCCATTGTATGTGATAGTTTGCTTCTCCATTGCTGTTGTTAGAATTTTCTCTTTATCTTTGGCATTTGGCAATTGGAGTAGTCCTGTTAGACCTACTATGAATCTGAATAGACCTATTGGAGTAGGTCTATTCACATTTATTCTGATTGGGGTACACTGTGCTTCCTGGACATGCAAGGTCATTACTTTCATAAGGGTTGGGAAATTTTCAGCTCTTATTACCCCAGATACTCTTTCTGCCCCTTTCCTTTCTCTTCCCCTTCTGGAACTGACATGACATGCATGTGGTTGTGTTTTCTATTATCACTCAACTCCCTGCTCAATTTTTCACATTCTTTTCTCTTTCTGTTATTTTCTCTCTTCCATTTCTGCTGTTCTGTCTTCTGCATCACTTATTGTTTCTTCTGTCATTTCAAACTTGCTGTTGTATGCCTCTAATGTTTTTTTTTGTTGTTTTGTTTGTTTCCTCTTTAGGAGGTACTGACAATTGAACCCAGGACCTTGTGCTTTGTAAGCGGATGCCCAACCACTGAGCTACATCTGCTCTGCAGTGAGAGTTCATTTTTTCATTTGTTGTTTTTAGAAGGTGCCAGGGATCAAACCTGGGACCTTGTACATGAAAAGTAGATCCTCAACCACGTGAGCTACAACTGCTCCCCTCTAATTTGTTTTTTATCCCACTATGGTGTCTTTCATTACCATGAGTTCTGTTACTTTTCTATTCAGGCTTCCAAATTCTTCTTTGTGCTCACTTGTCTTCTTGATATCTTTTATCTTTTTATCCATATCATCTTTCAATTCATTAATTTGATTTTGGAAGTTTGTGTGCATCTCTTTGGTTAGTTGTCTGAAATCCTGTGTCTCTTCTGGGAACTTTGATAGATTCCTTTTTTTGGGTCATTTCTTTTCTTTTCTCAGAATGACTTGTAACTTTTTCCTGATGTCTAAGCATCTGATTTGAATGGTGAGTTTACTCAGATGCTCACTTTCCTTTCATAGGGATTTAGTGGCAGGAGACTGTGCATTACTGGTGCTCTTGATTCTTGGTTCAACTTGTTCTGGGTCTTAGGATTGTCCCTGTTAGTTGCTCAGATCTGGGCCCTGAGCAGAGTAATGTGTTGCAGACCTGCTTCCTAGGCCCTTGGGGAGGGAGACTGTAAAGACCAGAAAATGCCTCTCTTGTTTATTTGTGTTCCTTATATGCTTTTCCTTGGTCCAGCAGATGGCACTCTTTGTCAGCCTTCTCAATTCAAAGCCTGGTCAGAGTGTGTTTGCATCCACCATACCAGATCACTGTGATAGAGGATCCTGCCTGGAGGCTAAGAGCCCCCTAATTCAAACCTTCAGTCCTGGTCTATAGAGAGGGCAATTAGTCCCCTGCTAGCTTCCAAACAATAGCAGGGCCCCACCCAGCATGCTGGAGCTCAAGGGCACAGTCGGCCAAAAGCAGCCAGCCTTAGGCTGTGTTGCTCTCTCCTACTTCTGAGAGGTGGGTCCTGGTTTGTAGCCAGTGGCCCTGAGGCCTGAGAATTCAAAGTGTCTATATGGTGGGGGTGGATACTGGCAGCTGCAGCATGTACTCAGAGTTTTGTCACCATGGTTTTTTCCATTGCCCCTCTCTCTGCTTGGTGGTGTCCAGCCTTCTCCTGGGGTCCTGACCCCTAGAAGTTTCTTTCCAGGCCATTTCTGCCTGTCCTCTAGCTATTTTTCTGGAAGAGAAGAGAATCCTCTGTCTTGCTAATCTGCCATATTCCCAGAAGAGTCATTGTAAAGTAATGGAAGCCATTTGAGTTAACAAGATTTCAATAAAGATAATAATAATGTATTCAGACTATTTGTACCCCATCTTTCCATAATGGTTTTTTAGTATATGCACAAATATATATTTATAGAAATAATTATGAAATTCTCTTGAAACTAAAGCCCCAAAGAAGTTAAAGCTATAAAAAAGGCAAAAGTAAACATTCTCACAAAGAGAGTTAATACAAATTGCATCAAATTTGACTAAATTAGTGTTCAGAGCAAAGTGAGAATTGTGGACATTTGAAATACTGATTTCCAAAGTGATTTTTCACTTAATGATTTTTTGATTGCTTTCTGGGTCCCATTGGAAAGGTGAGTTGTCAGAGGGTATCTTTGGTGTTGGGGATTGCATAATGTCCCCCACAAAAGGTATGTTCAGGTTCCAACCCCTGGTCTATGGGTGGGAACACTTTTGTAAATAGGACCTTTGAATATATGGGCCTTAAATCCAGTGTCGCTGAAGTCCTTATAAGCAAAGCAAATGGATGTGGAAAGGAAGCTCTGGGAGCAGCCTGAAGCTGGAAGTCAACAGAACCCAGAAGAGAAAGGAGAAGATGCAGCCATATGCATCAGCACATGACAGAAAAGCCAAGGAGCACCAACATGGCTGGTGAGTTCTAAGTACTGACTCTGGGAGGAAGCAAGCCTTCTGGCCTCTGAAACCTTGAGTCTGTAAATCCCTGTTGGTAAGCCAACCCATTATACAGAATCCGTTACAGCAGTGAGGAAATTAATGCAAGAGTCATGGAGGAAACTGAGAGTACACAGTTCTGACCCTCAGCCCCTTCCATCAGGGCAGCCATGCTTTTATCATTTTGTTAAATAGTTTCTCAGGCTAAAAAGCAACTACATAAATGTTTTTCACAGAGAAGAAAACATACCATTCTTAAGAAAAAGTTTTCCTGATGCAAGAATGCTGAAAGTGATAGCTTTTACAGGGATAATTAAATAACATATAACTGTTATTAGAGACAATGAATAAAAAAGAATAATAATAAAAAAGATAATTTTTTAAAGCAAATAAGGACCCTTTCTTGGTAAATAAAAAACAAAACTATAAAGACATTGTGGCAGGAGGTTAAACTGTGGTCCAGGAATATAATATTTTAGTGGTCAGTGGAAAATGAAGAAGCCAATATATATGACTTATGTCAGGGATTCTGAACCTTTCAATTATTAAATTCATTACAGTCTCCTAACAGAAAGGTTCAATCTTTATTGTACATGAAAATCTTGTAGGAAACATATTTTAAAATACTATTTTCTATACCTTATGCTCAGATATTTTTATCTGTGATTTGGTGTGGAGAACCAGAAATCTGCATTTTATTTAAAATATATTAGTTTTCTTGATTAGATACATGAACATAATGAAAAATATCTATCTAGAATAATCTCATGATTACTTCTGTCCCATCAGCCTAGTTTACTCTGCCACTCTTTCAAATTATTATTATTATGAATTTCTTAACTCTATCCAGAAAGTTTGTCCTAAGGTAACAATTCATTTTAAACACAACCCTTTTTTCCTACTATTATATGTATTGGATGTTTTGAATTGTACCATATTGATTGCCTTCCTTTTCCTATATGGATATATTGTCATTTCCTTTTCCTGTGTTTTCCATGGGGTTAAAATGCTGGACAGCTCTCCTTATGGGGTGCACTCCTTGTGCAATGGGCTCCCCTATGTGGGGGGACACCCCTGTGTGGCACAGCACTCCTTGCACACATCAGCACTGCATGTGGGCCAGCTCCACATGGGTCACGGAGGCCTGGTGTTTGAACATGGACCTCCCATGTGGTAGGTGGAAGCCCTATCCATTGGGCCAAGTCCACTTCCCTGACTGAGTTATGATTAGGGCATTGAGTCCCCACACTTTGGTGGTTGAGGACTCACAGATAAAAGGTGTGGCAAAGAACAGAGTTGAGAATTTCTGATGTGGAGTTTAATGCTGAAGACTTAAGCTGAAGTCCCAGGAAGTCAGCATGCAGAGAAAAGAGAAGCCAGCAACCAGGAAGAAAGGGACCTTGAGCCCAGAGAAAAGCCCCAGGAATGTAGGAACCCAGGAAGCCTGAACCCTCACAGACATCAGCAGCCATCTTGCTCCAATTAGACTTTGGTGAGGGAAGTAATTTATGCTTTATGTCCTGGTATCTGTAAGCTTCTACCCAAAATAAATACCCTATAAAAACCAACCAATTTCTGGTATTTTGCATCAGCACACCTTTGGCTGGCTAATACATTTTCCAAGGGCAGAAAAAAAACACTTAGAATGAGCTGCCAGGCTGTGGGTATAGGAGTCCTCTATTTGTGTGACTCCCACCATTGTGCCCTGACATGCTCAGTGCAGGGCAGGGATGAGGTCAGGGCACTGCTTGATCCTCTGGGCTTGCTGTAGGCCCAGGTGGGGCACAGAGAGGCCAGAGGCACAGGGGCTGGTCTCCTTTGCCTGACATCAGCCAAAGGACTGATTAATGCACAGGACAATTAGCACTTTCTGTTTATACAAAGGAGCAAAGCTCGAGAGCCTTGTTGTATAGAGCCTTGCTGGTCTCCCCATGACGCCCAATAACAGTCTTCCCTGGTGACATCTGGACAGTGTCAGGACAGCTTCCTTGAAGACCCCACACAGCCTCCTCTGGCTGTCCTTTCAGAGATAAGCCCTTAGAAACAGTCCCATGCAGTCCCTCTCCAGACCTATTCATTTCTATTTCAGCCCTCTGTGTTTTTCAACTTGCTGAACCCAGCCAACCACTCCAGTGGAACAACTCTCCTATGGGTATTCCAATTACATTCAAATTCTCACATGAAAGGCCACTTTCTTTATCATTCTTGAACTTTCCTTCCTGATTTTCTGTAGTGTTAACAGATTTGATTATGTTATTCCCCTTCTGCTATCTTGGCTTCACCATATTTACCTCTTGGGGCTCCCTGCTAATTTTCTTTCATACATCTCAGTGTCCTCTTCCTCTGTTAACCATTTACATGTTGATGTTCCACAAGGTTCAGTCTTCTCACTTTCCTTCTCATTCACCATAGTCTATTTCAGTGACCACATCCAAACCTATTGTTTCAAGCATGATGCCAAGGGCTCTTAACTTTTCATATCTAGCCCAGATCTCTCTCCCGAGTCCCAGATGTGAACTTCTCACTTGTTTTTCATAGATCCCTCAAACTAAGGCTGTTACCCCACAGTTCTACACCCTTTTCTTTTTCAGTATGAATGTCACCACCCCTGCCCAATTCTCTAAGCCAGAAACTGGAAAATTTCCTATATATCTCCCACTCTATCATTCTGAAATACAATTACTCTGAAGATGTGTCAATACTACTTCCTAAATATATCTTCTCAATTCCACCCTGCCTCCCCATTTCTCATTGTAGACTTAGTCCAGTATTTCATCACTGATAGCCTGGATTATTGTCACAAGCTTCCAAATAATTTCTCCACTTCTGGTCCAGCCTCCCTCAACTTTATCTTCTACATTGTGGCTAGCACATGTGTAAAAATGCAAAATATTTCTTATCTAAAACCATTCAATTATTTATATAGTTTGCATAATAAAATTCAAGTTCATCCAGCATTTTAGAATGGAAACCTCCAAACTGGCCACCACCCACCTCTACGACTCATCTGCAAACCACCCAACAGAATTATCTTACACTAAAGGTCAGCATATTCTAAACAGTGTTCCAAGGAGCACTTCTTTCAGATATTAATAAAATTCTGGTCTAATAAGTTTGTGAACATGGGGAAATGGACTTAAACACCGTGATGGGCAGGGAGTTAAACTACAATGTAAACTATAATACACTCTTAGTGGCAATGCTCCAAAATATGTTCATCAATTGTAACAAACATCTATGAATTGTAACAAATATACCAATTGTAACAAATATATGGAGGATGTTGCTAATGTGGGAAAATATGGGAGAGTTGAGATTGGGGCATATGGGAATCCCCTCTATATTTTTTGTAACATTTATGTAGTCTAAGTATCTTTGTTAAAAATTTTTAAAGTATTTTTAAAAAATAGACACTAAAATGGGCATTGGGCATATTCAAATAAGGAACAGAGAAGATAAAGTTTGAGTACTGAACTCCTGTTTTTCATTGAATAGCTATTAACATCTCAAGGCATTCAGTTTGGGGTATGTTACTGAAGGCATTTGGGAAAACCTAAAGTTTCAACAATATGCTCTACTCTCTTACATCTTCACCTCTGCCTGGTGAGCCATCCATTCAGGCATTCATTTGCTCATACATTCCAAGACAATCATTGGAAATCAACTAGTATATGCTGTACTTTCAGGGGGACAACATGTTCTTGGTGAGCCAAACTTTATAAATATATGATTAAAACAATCAGGATGAGTGCTCTGAATTTTGGAGCATAGTGCAAGGACCTGAATTTGGGAGATCAGTAGACATCAAGCTTTCCCCCTCCTCCTTGACAGGGGTATCCCTCAGATAGGTGTCAATTTTTTTTTGCTCTAGGTATTAAATGGAATCTTAGGTGTTAAATGAGCATATATTTACTGGTGTCATATCTTTCCCTTAGGTTGATCCTTTCATTGTTACAAAATCTCCCTGTCTGTAGAGGCATAGGTAAAGTATATGTACATGTCATGAAAGTTA
The DNA here is from genome assembly GCF_030445035.2 of Dasypus novemcinctus. NCBI lineage: Eukaryota > Metazoa > Chordata > Mammalia > Cingulata > Dasypodidae > Dasypus > Dasypus novemcinctus. Next base: position 716,928 of record NW_026688148.1, read on the forward strand.
AGTTCATATCAAATGAAATAGGATTTTATATATTTAGGATGTTAAATTTTGACCCCATGGAAAACAGAGGAAAAAGAAATGACAATATATCCATATAGGAAAACGAAGGCAATCAATATGGTACAATTCAAAACATCCAATACATATAATAGTAGGATAAAGGGCTTGTTTAAAATGAATTGTTGTTTCCTTAGGAAAAACTTTCTGGATAGAGTTAAGAAATTCATAATAATAATAATTTGAAAGAGTGGCAGAGTAAACTAGGCTGAAGGGACAGAAGTCATCATGAGATTATTCTAGACAGATACTTTTTATTATGTTCATGTACCTAATCAAGAAAACTAATGTATTTTAATTAAATGCATATTTCTGGTCCTCCACCCCAAACCACGGATAAAAATATCCAGGTATAAGTTACAGAAAATAGTATTTTAAATATGTTCCCTACAAGATTTTCATGTACAATAAAGATTAACCCTTTCTCTCGGGAGACTGTAATGAAATCAATAATTGAAAGGTTCAGAATCCCTGATATAAGTCATATATATTGGCTTCTTCAAGTTTCCACTGACCACCAAAATATTACATACCTGGACCAAAGCTTAACCTCCTGGGGCCCTGCTATTGTTTGCCAGGGAGCCAGCAGGAGACTAAAGAGATCCAGGACTGAGGAGATCTGACAATCTCACTCTCTTTCTCTACTGACCAGGACTGGTTGTTGAGGACAGAGAAGGGAATGGAATTACTGCCTACCTGGGATGAGGGAGAGGACTACCAGCACAGCCTGAGGAACTTTTCGCCTTTGAGAAAGTTTAGGATTCTCTATCACAGTGATCTGGTCTGATGGATGCAAACACACTCTGAGCAGACATCAAACTGAAGGCCTGACAATGAGTGCCATCTGCTGGTGGACCAAAGAAAAGCATGTGGGAAGACAGACATAAATAAGTAAGCTACTTTACTGGAAGTGTAGTTGGTGCTGGGGTTTAAGATATATCTAGGGGATTTGAATCTCTGGACTGACAATATGATAGCCAGGCCCTGAGCCTCAACAGACTTCAACTCCTACACTCTGATTTATTGGACTTACCCCACTCAGCTAACATGGAGTTGAAGAATGTCAACCACCACACCATGGAGCCTAGAGTGCCTACAACTGAAAGCAGGAGGATTGCATCCAGTATCCATGTGGAATCTGAGCCTCCTCTTGACATAGAGGTGCAATGGACACAACCAATCCAAGGTCCACAGAGAAAAGGCGGCATTGGTGTGGGGAAAGTGGCCATGGTGGCTGATGGGTATGGGGAATGGGAGGAAGAGATGAGATGTGGAGGCATTTTTGGGACTTGGAGTTGTCCTGGGTTGTGCTTCAGGGACAATTACCAGACATTGTTAATCCTCCCAGGGCCCACTGGATGGAACGTGGGAGAGTATGGGCTATGTTGTGGACCATTGACCATGAGGTGCAGAGATGCCCAGAGATGTACTTACCAATGCAATGGATGTGTCATGATGATGGGAATGAGTGTTGCTGGGGGGGGGGAGAGGTGGGGTGGGGGTGGTGGGGTTGAATGGGACCTCATATTTTTTTAATGTAATATTTTTACAAAATGAATAACATTAAAAAAATAAATAAATAAAATAAAATAAAAAGAAGGAAAAAAAAAAGAGAGAGGCATTTTCTGGTCTTTACAGTCTCCCTCCCCAAGGCCCTGGGAAGCAGGTCTGCAACACATTACTCTGCTCAGGGCCCAGATCTGAACAACTAACAGGGACAATCCTAAAGACCCAGAACAAGTTGAATCAAGAATCAAGAACACCAGTAAGAGCCTTCTGCCACTAAATCCCTATGAAAGGAAAGTGAGCGTCTGAGTAAACTCACCATCCAAATCAGATGCCTAGACATCAGCAAAAGTTACAAGTCATTCTAAGAAAATAGAAGAAATGACCCAAGAAAAGGAATATACCAAAGTCCCCAGAAGAGACACAGGATTTCAGACAACTAACCAAGGAGAATGCACACAAATTCCCAAAATCAAATTAATGAATTGAAAGACGATATGGATAAAAGATAAAAGATATTAAGAAGACACCAAGTGAGCACAAAAAAGAATTTGGAAGCCTGAATAGAAAAGTAAAGAACTCATTGGAATGAAAGACACAATAGTGAGATAAAAAAAACTAATTAGAGGGAGCAGTTGTAGCTCAAGTGGTTGAAGACATACTTCCCATGTACAAGGTCCCAGGTTTGATCCCTGGCACCTTCTAAAAACAACAAATGAAAAAATGAACTCTCACTGCAGAGCAGATGTAGCTCAGTGGTTGGGCATCTGCTTACAATGCACAAGGTCCTGGGTTCAATTGCCAGTACCTTCCTAAAGAGGAAACAAACAAACAAAAAACAACAACAACAAAAAAACATTAGAGGCATACAGCAGCAAGTTTGAAATGATAGAAGAAACAAGAAGTGATCCAGAAGATAGAATGGCAGAAATGGGAAGTGAGAAAAGAACAGAAAGAGAAAGAATGTAAAAAAATGGAGCAAGGGTTCATTGAGTTAAGTGGTAACAGAAAACACAACAACATGCATATCATGGGAGTTCCAGAAGGAGAAGAGAAGGGAAAAGGGGCAGAAAGAGTATCTGAGGAAATAAAAGCTGAAAATTTCCCCAACCCTCATGAAAGAAATGACCTTGCATGTCCAGGAAGCACAGTGTACCCCAATCAGAATAAATGTGAATAGACCTACTCCCATAAGTCTATTCACATTCATAGTAGGTCTAATAGGACTACTCCAAATGTCAAACATCAAAGACAAAGAAAATTCTGAGAGCAGCAATGGAGAAGCAAACTATCACATACAATGGATGCCCAGAAAGATTTAGTATGGATTTCTCCTCAGAACTTGGAGAAGACAGTGGTATGATACAATTAGGATATTAAAAAGAGAAAAACTGCTAGCTGAGAATTCTTTATCAAGCAAATTGGTCTTCAAATATGAAGGGTGAGTTTAAAATACAAACAAAACAGAAATTAAGAGAATTCATAAAAGTGATTCCATTTTATAGGAAATATTAAAGGAAGCCTTACAACTGACAGAAAAAGACAGGAGACAGGGGCTTGAAAGAGATTATAGAAGAAAGAATAGCAGAACAGATAACCAAAAGAGAGAAATACAGACAGAAATAAGACATGACATATGAAAACCAAAGAGTAAAGTGATAGAAGTAAATAATGCATTTACCGTAATATCATTGAATGTGAATGGATACAGGCTGACAGAATGGATGAAAAAACATGAGCCATCCATGTGCTGCCTACAAGAGACTCACCTTAGATCCAGGATAAAAACTGCCCGAAAGTGAAATCTTTGAAAAAGATACTCCATGCTAACAGTAACCAAAAATGATCATGTCCTCTACACAAGTAATAGAAAAAACTTGCAAACTTTGAGGAGTGATTCTGCAGGTCTTTGGGATTTGAGGTTCTATGACAATAGAAAAGAAGCCACTGCCTCTTGTGGTTTAGAAAAGCCTGAGAGAAGAGAGAGAAGAGGCAGGAGGAGGAGGGGGGAGGGGGGAGGAACTGGAAGGAAGGGGGGGGTAATGGGACATAAAGAATGGCAGGGAAGGTTCTTGTGGTCAGAGTGATGTGGGCTATGAGTGGGAGGCTCTTTGTCTCTTCAGAGATAACCTAAACTATCTGTGACTTGTGGGTGTGGGGATGATAAAAAGGCTGCAGTCCCATTGCAAGGACTCTAGTCCCAGGAAATAGTTTAACAATGCAAGGTCTATAAACCTTTATTATTCAGGGGAAATGCAAACAAAAATATGCTAAAAGCTTACCTAGAATACCTAAGGTCCATGCTAAAATCTTACCTAAGATGTGGAAGATATATATGCTAATCCAAGCCTATTGAGAACTGAAACAAAAGGGACCATTTGGCCTTTCCTCTCTGTATAAAAAGTACTCAAAAATCTCATTCTGGGCTTGGGATTGAAACAGAAAGCTCCAGATCAAACCTCTCTCAAATTCTACAACAAGAGAGGACCCTGCAAAGGCACTAATAGAAGAGGGGAAGCTTAAGTGAGCTAGGAGAAAAACCCTCTGACCAGGTTCTGTACTAGAGCAGAAAAGAAAAATGCTTTAATTGGTTCTAGTAATGAAGACTAGCGAGAGACTTGCTCAATTGCAAAATTCCTTTTTCTTCCTAATTCACTCTTGAGTATGTGATGTGGGCTATGGATGGGAGGCTCTTTGTCTCTTCAGAGATAACCTAACCTGTCTGCAGTCCTGCCCTTGGTGACCATGGTCACCTTGGTCATGGCAAGGACTCCAGTCCCAGGAAACAGTTTAACAATGCAAGGTCTATAAACTTTAAGTATTCAGGGGAAATGCAAACCAAATATGCTAAAAGCTTATCTAGAATGTCTGAAGTCCATGCTAAAAGCTTACCTAACCTGTGGAAGATATATATGCTAATTCAAGCCTATTGAGAACTGAAACAAAAGGACCATTTAACCTTTCCTCTCAGTATAAAAGAAACTTGAAAGTTTTCTGGGCCTGGGTTTGCAACAGGAAGTTACCAAGTCCAGCCGGCCTTCAATAAACCATTTTTCCTTCTCAAAATCCTTCCTGAGTGCTGGCCTCTCTATACACAAATAATCAAACCTCTCTCAAATTCTACTGATATAGCCTGTGCATTAAATCAAAATTATTTCCAAGAGTACCTAGTCTCCAAGATGGCCAGATAAGTAATATAGGCCCTACAGTCTTTGAATGTTCAGAAGGGATGTGAGACTGAGTGTGTATTCAGGGCTGCCTCCAGACAATGTGGAGCTATGCTAATCCAAACTGGCTTGGATGTGGAGAATATGTAACTCACCTAGAGGAAATAACCTATGTGATACTAAGATCAAACACTGAAGAACCTAACCAAAGGTCTGTTTACCATCACTGTTAGTCTTCCTAATCCTATATTCTCTGTATAACAGGGTCTGGAAAAGGCTGTTCGGGGCTCGGTTTTTATTAGGACAAGAGTCCGCCGAGCCCGGCTGGTTGAAATAAACCAACTTCCTTCTCGGTATTCTCATGTCCTGGCCTTCAAAACCACGCATACCCGAATTTCTCCACTACATTTCAACATATGTCTGTGTTGATGATACTTTTTTAACTTAATACCCTAGCTTTTAGCCATTTTTAGAACTAGAGAACCTATTCCTTGAACAGGAACCAGTCAGGATTTTTGTGGCTCTTTTGCAATGTAGGCACACCTTGTCCTTTTGGATGGCATGGAACTCTACCATCAGCAGGTGACAACTCAGAACTGTGCAGGTAAGAGATATAGTAGAAAGAAAGTGTTCCTTTCAAGCACCAAAGAACATTATAATTATGACCGTTTCTTTTTCCTCCACTTCACATCTGTATTTTTTTTTGTTAGGTGAAATTAACATAACATAAAATTAACAATTTTAACAGTACATTCTGTGGCATTTAGTATATTTACTATGTTGTGCATCAAATTTATCTAGTTTCAGAACATTTTTATCCACTCCAAAGGAACCCTCATAGATCCAAAGGGAGTTACTCTACCTTCCCCACTCCCCTCAACCCCTCCCAGCCATTAATCATCTTTCTGTCTCTCTCTGTATTTGCATATTATGGTGGGGGTGGAGTATGGGAACCTCATACTTTTTAATGTAACTTTTTTGTGATCAATGTAGCTTTAAAAAAAGGGCAATTAAATAAAATTTTTAAAAAATGTTTCCATTTACTTGATAGTTTTTTGACATTACAGGAATAATCTGTTTGGAGTTATTACACAAGTCCTAAAAGATGAATTACTGACAGTTTGCCCCGAGTATTGCTCTAAAATATTCCAAGTGTTGATTCACTTATAACCATAGCATTTCATAGGTCTTAATTTCCCTTGAAGATTTTCCACTTTAAAAACCTGTGTATCTTGAGAAACTACAATTCTGCCCATTTTAACTATTTTTATCATCTTGGGTCCTAGAATCAAGACCTGTTAGTTGAAAAGGAGCCAGTCACCTTCTGTTTACAATGAGACTCCCCGCTCCCCCCCACCCAGCGCACCTCCTGCTGCCCTTTATTGCGCTGCACCCAGAGCTTCAGTCTTTTGTGATGTAGAAGAATGTTTATCTCACAACAGGGGGGCCGGCAGCTCTTCCTGGGAGGCGGCCCCATTCCTGGCCAGGGGGATCCAAGGGGCTGCCAGGCCTCAGCCAGGTCTCGGGGGTGGGGAGACGCTCGGCCCAGGAGAACACAGGTAGGGGCCCGGAAGGCGGGTGGGACAGGAGAGCCGAGGGGCGCGAGGGCGCGCGGGCCCGCCTGGCAGGGGCGTGACCGGGCACTCAGCCCCGCCCCCTCGGGCCCCACCCCCTCAGGTCCCACCCCCTCAGGCCCCACCCGGCATGCGGCGCGGCGGCGGCCCTTTGAAGCTCCGGGTGTTCGGGGTCGTCGGACGCGCTGACCTGGTGCTCCAGCAGGGCCGAGGCCCTGTGCGGGGCTCCGCGTGTGCGGGGCGTGTCTGGCCCGCGAGCAGGCGAGCAGCGAGCGCTGGCCCGGAACCCTCAGGCGGAGCGCGCGGCCCCCTCCTCAGACGCCCGCCTGCGCCCGGCTCGGAGCCCGGTACTGTGCGGACCCCACCTGGCGGCGGCGGCGGGGCGGGTGGGTGGGGAGCGCCCGCGGGCCTGTGGGCGCGGCGGGGCGCGGGGCTGCGGGGGCCCCCGGCAGCGCAGAAAAGCGGCCGAGCGGCTATCCCCGCGCTGCGCTGTGGGAGCGCCCAGCCTTGCGGCTGCCGAAGCTCCTGCTCACTTGACGGTTGTGCGCGGCACCCTCGCCGGTCCTGCCCTCTCTGTGCGGTTTGGGACCGGGAGGTTGGGGGCTGCCTTCGCCGGGCCCTCGGCAGCAGGGGGCTTGGGGCCTGCTTCAGTCTTTGGCATTTTTCCAGACGCGGATAACTTGTTTATTCGGTGAAAGTTATTTGAATGAAATTACCTCGTTAGAGCTGAAGAGCTATTTACGATGTACCACCTTCTCTTATCCAAGCCCCGTTTGATAGGCATTTGTATTTTTTCCCCCAGTTTTGGCGGCCATGAACTTGCTGTGGGAATCATGGTACAGCAATTTGTCTTGGATAGATATCTCGGAGTGGAACTAGCAACAATGATGTAAGTTTATATTTTTAAGAAACTGACAAAATGTTTCCCAAAGTGGCAGCACCATTTGGCATTCTCACTAGAAATATATAAGGACTCTAGGTTTTCCATATCTTCTTTAACAGTTGGTATTATCTTTCTTGATTTTAGCCATTTTACTATGTCTATATGATAAGTCATAGCAGGTTTTGATTTGTATTTCCCTAGTTATGAAAAGAATTGAATGTTTCTTCTCTGGTGAAAGTGTTATTTACATATTTTCCCATTTTTAAGTGCTATTTGTCAATTTTTTTAAAAAAATCATTTTATTGGTACGTATCAAGGAAGCATACAGTTCATCCAAAGTGCGCAATCATTGGTATTCGGCAGCATCACATAGTTGTGCATTCATCACCTCTATCATTATTAGAGCATTTTCATAATTTCAATAATAATAAATAAGAAAATCCATCACTTCTCCATCTGTGCCTCCCCTACTCTTCACAACTCCCATTTTTGAATATTCTTGCACAAATACTTTTTTCCCCTTTATAAATTGATTTATATTTACATTTTATATAAATGAAATCATACAGTGTATTATACAGTATATTTAATTCATAGTAATGCTGTATTTACTGTATTTGTCCTTTGTGTCTGGCTTCACTCAACGTAATGTCCTCCAGGTTCATCCACATTGTCAAATGTTTTATGACTCCCTTTCTTCTTACAGCTGCATTATATTCCATCATGGGAATATACCACTGTTTGTTTATCCATTCCTCAGTTGATGAACAACTGGGTTCTTTCCAGCTTTTGACAGTTGTGAGTAGCACTGCCATGAACATAGGTGTGCAGATGTCTGTTTGTATCTTTCAGTTCTGGGTGTAGACCCAATAGTGATATTGCTGGGTCACTGGCAAATCTGTATTCACCTTTAGGAACTGCCCAGCAGTCCTCCACAGGGGCTGTACCATTCTGCATTCCCACCAATAGGGAATAACTGTTCCTATCTCTCCACATCCTCTCCAACATTTGTAGTTCTCTGACTTTAATAGTGGCCATTCCGATAGATGTGAAATGATATTTCTTAGTTGTGATTCGCATTTCACTAATTTTTACTCATGTTGGACATTTTTTCATGTGTTTTCTTGCCATTTGTATTTCTTCCTTGGACAAATGTCTACTCATGTCTTTTGCCCATTTTTTAATTGAGTTTTTTTATTATTGAGTGGTAACATTTCTTTATATATTATAGCTATTAAACCCTTATTGGACATATGATTTCCAAGCATTTCTTTATGCCGAGACAGCTGCCTTTTTACCCTTTTGACAAAGTCCTGTGAGGTGCACACGTGTTTAATTTTGAGGAGGTCCCATTTATCTATTTTTTCTTTTGTTTTCATGTGCTTTGTCCAAGAAACCACCATGTAGCACAAGGTCCTTAAGATGTTTCCCTATATTATTTCAGGTAGTTTTATGATCCTTCCTTTTATATTTAGGTCTCTGATCCATTTTGAGTTGATTCTTGTATAGGATGTAAGATAGGGGTCCTATTCCATTCTTTTGGTTATAGATATCTAGGCCTCCCAGCACCATTTTTTGAAGAGACTTTTTTCCCATTAACATGGACTTGGTAGATGTGTCAAACGCTAGTTGACCATCAAGGTGAGGGTTTATTTCTGGATTCTCAATTCTATTACACTGATCAATGAGTTTTTCTATATGCCAGCACCATGCTGTTTTTATCTCTGTAGCTTTGTAATATGTTTTAAGATCTGGCAGTGAAATTCCCACCATGTTGCCCTTTCTTAGGATGCTTTTGGTTATTTAGGTGCACTTTCCCTTCCAAATGAATTTGGTAATTGCCTTTTCTTTCTTTTCTTTTTTTTTTTTTTACAGATTTATTTATTTATTTAATTCTCCCCCTCCCCTGGTTGTCTGTTCTCTGTGTCTATTTGCTGCATCTTGTTTCTTTGCTTCTGTTGTCGTCAGCCGCAGGAGAAGTGTGGGCAGCGCCATTCCTGGGCAGGCTGCACTTTCTTTCATGCTGGGCAGCTTCTCCTTAGGGGCACACTCCTTGTGCGTGGGGCTCCCCTATGTGGGGGACACCCCTGTGTGGCAGGGCACTCCTTGTGCGCATGAGCACTGCGCATGGACCAGCTCCACATGGGTCAAGGAGGCCCGGGATTTGAACCATGGACCTCCCATGTGGTAGACGAATGCCCTAAATACTGGGCCAAGTCCTTTTCCCTGCCTTTTCTATTTCTGTAGAGTAGGCTGTTGGAATTTTGATTGGTATTATATTGAGCCTATAAATCAGTTTAGGTTGGATTGACATCTTCATGATATTTAATCTTTCAGTACGTGAACACGGAATGTCATTCCATTTGTTTAGGTCATTTTAAATTTCTTTTACCACTGTTTTGTAGTTTTCTGCATATAGGTCCTGTACTTCTTTGATTAAGTTGACCCCTACATATTTGAGTCTTTTTCTTGCTTATTGTAAATGGAATTTTTCCCTGATTTCTCCTCAGATTGTGCAGTACTAGTGTACAAAAAACACTGATTTCTGCATGTGGCTCTTGTATTCTGCCACTTTGCTGAACTCATTTATTAGCTCAGGTAGCTTCATTGTAGACATTTCAGAATTTTCTAAATATAGGATGATGTCATCTGCTAATAGTGCAAGTTTTACTTCCTCTTTTCTTATTTGTATGCCTTTAATTTTTTTTTCTTCTCTAATTACTCTAGCTAGAACTTGTAGTACAATGTTGAATAACAGTGGTGATAGTGCACATCCTTGTCTTGTTCCTGATCTTCGATGGAAAGCTTTCAGCATTTCCCCACCAAGTACAATGTTGGCTGTGGGTTTTTCACATATCCTTTTACCATATTGTGGCATTTTCCTTCCAATCATATCTTTTGAAGTGTTTTTTTTATCAAGAAAGAATGCTGGATTTTGTCAAATGCCTTTTCTGTGATGATCATGTGTTTTTTTCCCCTTCAATTTGTTAATGTGGTGTACTATGTTGACTGATTTTCTTATGTTGAGCTAGCCTTGCCTAGCAGGAATAAATCCCACTTGGTCGCGATGTGTAAGTCTTTGATAATGTTGCTTGATTCAATTTGTCAACATTTTGTTGAGAATTTTTGTATCTATTTCATTAGAAAGATTGGTCTGTACTTTTCTTTCCTTATACTGTCTTTATCTGGCTTTGGTATTAGGGTGATGTTGGCTTCATAAAAAGAGTTGGGTAATTTTCCCTCCTCTTCATCATTTTGGAAGAATTTAAACTGGATTGGTGTTAATTCTTTTCAAAATACTTGGTAGAATTTATCTCTGAAGTCATCTGGTCCTGAGCTTTTCTTTGTTGGGAAGTGTTTGATGATGGATTCAGTCTCTTTAAATGTGATTTGTTTGTTAAGTTCTTGAATTTCTTATAGTGTCAGTGTAGATTGTTGGTGCATTTCTAGGGATTTGCCCATTTCTAGGTTGTCTAGATTGTCGGCATACAATTTCTCAGAATATCTTCTTTTGATTCTTTTTATTTTTGTGGGGTCAGTCATTACTTCCCTCCTTTCATTTCTGATTTTTTTTTGCCTCCTTTTTCTCCTTTGTTAATCTTGCTAGCAATTTGTCAATTTTACTGATCTTCTCAAAGAACCAGCTTTTGGTTTTGATTTTCTCTTTGTTGTTGTTTTTCTCAATTTCATTTATTTCTGCTCTAATCTTTATTATTTCTTTCCTTCTGCTTGCTTTGAGGATTGGTTTGCTGTTCTTTTTCTGATTTCTGTAGGTGTTCAGTTAAGTGTGAGTTTAGCTCTTCTTTTTTAATATAGGTGTTTAGCACCATAAATTTCCCTCTCAAGACTGGCTTTGCTGTATCCCATAAGCTTTGGTAATTTGTGTTCTCATTTTCATTTTTCTCAATATATTTCCTGATTTCACTTGGAATTTCTTTTTTGATCCACTGATTATTTAATAGTATGTTGTTTAGAGTCCACACAGTTGTGAAGTTGCCTTTTTCTTGTCTATTATTGATTTCCAGTTTTATTCCATTATGATCTAGGAAGGTGCTTTGTATAATTTCAGTCTTTTCACATTTATTGAGACATGCATTGTGCCCTGCATGTGGTGTATCCTGGTGAAGGATGCATCGGCATGTGTGAAGAATGTATAACCTGCTGCATTTGGATGCAGCATTCTGTGTGTCTTTTAGGTCTAACTCATTTATTATTCTTTAAGGTCTCTGTTTCCTTGTTGATCTTCTGTCCAGTTCTGTCTCATGATGTGAGTGGTGTATTAGAGTCTCCAGTGATTATTGTAGAGATGCCTGTTTCTCCCTTTGGTTTGGTCAGAGTTTGTCTTACATATTTTGGGGCACCCTGGTTAAATGCATAAATATATCTTCCTGGAGGGTTGCCCTTTTTATTAATATATAATGGCCTTCTCTGTCTCATAACTTCTTTTCACTTAAAGTTTGTTTTGTCCAATAATAGTATAGCGATCCCTGCTCTTTTTTGGTTTCTATTTACATGGAGTATCTTTTTCCAACCTTTTACTTTCAGCTGGTTTGTATCCATGAGTCTAAGGTGGGTCTCTTGTAAGCAGTGTGTGGATGGCTCTTGTGTTTATTATCCATTCTGTCAATCTATATCTTTTGTTTGGTGCATTTACTTCATTCACAATCAATGATACTACTGTAAATGCATTATTTCCAACATTTTATTCTTTGGTATTCATGTTGATATCATATTTTGGTCTTATCTTTTTACTCTTGGTTATCCTTTCTGCTATTCTTTTTTCTCTACTCTGCTCCAGGCCTCTCTCTTCTGTTTTTTCCTTTCAGGCTCTATGGCTTCCTTATTATTTCCTGCAATTTGGATTCTTTTTTACAAACTCTCCTAGTTTCTGTTTGTTTGTGGATATTTTATACTCACCTACATATTTGGAGGACAGTTTTGCTGGGTGCAGAATTCTTGGCTGGCAGTTTTTCTCTTTCAGTCTCCTAATTGCATCATACCACTGTCTTCTCGCTACCATGGTTTCTGATGAGAAATCCACTCTATTACTGGGCATCCCTTGTATGTGATGATTTGCTTCCCTTACTGCTCTCAGAATTTTCTCTTTATCTTTGACATTTGACATTCTGAATAATATATGCTTTGGAGTATATCTATTGGGGTTTATTCAGATTAGGATAAGGTGGGCTTCTTGGACATGCAGGGTCATTTCTTTTGTAAGCATTGGGAAATTTTAACTATTCCCTTAAATACTCTTTCTAATCCTTTTCCCTTCTCTTCTCCTTCTGGAACTCCCATGACATGTACGTTGTTGTGTTTTCTCTTGTCATTCATCTCCCTGAGGCTCTGCTCAATTTTTTTTTCCATTTTTTCCCTCCCTCTGTTCTTTTCTCTCTTCAATTTCAGCTGTTTTCTGTCTTTGGTATCACTTATTTTTTCTTTTATCCTTTCAAGTCTGCTTGAAATTGTTGTAAACCTTTAATGTTGTTTTTGATTTCACCTATTGCATCTTTCATTCCCATGAGCTCTGTTGCTTTTCTCTTCCACATTTCAAGTTCTCTTTGTGCTTGCTGAACATCTTCTTGAATGACATTCATCTCTTAAGCCATATTGTCTTTTAACTCATGAATTTAATTTTGGAAATTGGTACACATCTCATTAATTAGCTCTCTCAAATCCTGCATCTCTTCTGGGACTTTGATATATTCCTTTTCCTGGGCTATGCCTTCCATTTTCTTATTCTGGCTCATAAATTTTTGCTGATGTCTAGGCACCTGATTAGTATGTAGTTTACTCAGATGCTCAATTTCTTTGTCTTTTATTGGGATTTAGTGGCAAGAGGCTGTGTGTTACTGTTGCTCTTTGATTCTTGATTCAACCTGGATCATTAGGCTTGTCCTTGTTAGTTGCTCAAAAGTGTGCTCTGCACCCAGTAATGTTTTGCAGACCTACTTCCTAGGGCCTTGGGAGGCAAGCTATAAAGGTCAGAAAATGCCTCATTTATTTTTAGTTTTCTCATATGTACTACCAAGTTCTGCCAGCAGATGACACTCTTTGGCAGCCCTCAGTTCGATGCCTGTTTAATGTGTTTTTACTGTAACACAGCCTGGATCAATGTGAGAAGATCCTGCCTGGAGGCTAAGATCCTTGTAATTTGGACTTTCTTATAAAAAAGTCTCTAGCCTTCTCTGGCATCACCCTCCCATTTCCTGGGTAAGAAATAATTCTACTCCCTTCTGCATCTTCAACAATCAGTCCCTGTTCATTGAGGAGATTGAGAGGGTCAGATTTCTTTACTCCCTTGCAGCCCTCTAAGGCAAACAATGGCAAGGCCTCTCTGACCTGGAAGGGCCCATGGGACACAACAGACCAAATTTGTGGGTCCAAAGATGAGTCAGCCTTAGATTGTGTCCCTCTCTCTCCTGTTTCCTGGGAAGGTACATCCTCAACAATCAACCCCGGCTATAAGAGAGGGAGATTGAGAATGTTGGATTTCTCCACCTCTGTTTAGTAGCCCAAGGTAGACAACAGTGTGGTCCCAGTCAGCCTGGAAAAGCTGGTGGGGCACAGCAGACCAGAATTGTGGGTCAGAAGCTGTCAGCCTTAGGCTGTGTCCCTCTCTTTCACCTTTCCCAGGATAGTAGATCCCTGGATACCCCTTTGTAGTCAGCTTAGAGGCCTTTGTATCCTTTTTTAAATTTAATTTTAAAAGATCCTTAGATTACATAAATTGTTACATTGAAAAATATAAGACATTCCCATATGCCCCACTCCCTATACCTCCCACTGTTCCCAACATTAACAACTTCTAGCATTAGTGTGCTACATTCATTACAACTGATGAACAGATTTTGAAGCATTGCAACTAAGCATGGATTATAGTTTACCTTGTAGTTTACATTCTCTTGCATTCAATTCTGTAGGTTATGGCAGAATATATAATGGCCTGAGTATTAATCAGTCAAAGGTGTACTGATGTAAAATGCCAGAAATTGGTTGATTTTTTTTATAAAGGGTATTTATTTGGGGTAGGAGCTTACAGATACCAGACCATAAAGCATAAGTTACTTCCCTCACCAAAGTCTGTTTTCACATGTTGGAGTAAGAGGCTGCCTACATCTGCGAGGGTTCAGGTTTCCTGGGTTTCCTCCCTTCCGCAGTCTTGCTTCTCTGTGAGTTCAGGGTTCCTTGCTTCCTAGGACTCCCGCTTCAGCATCAAATTCCAACATAAAAACTCCTACATTAAGAACCTCTAGGGAAACAGACTTTGGCCCAGTGGTTAGGGCGTCCGTCTACCATATGGGAGGTCTGCGGTTCAAACCCCAGGCCTCCTTGACCCGTGTGGAGCTAGCCCATGCACAGTGCTGATGCGCGCAAGGAGTGCCATGCCACGCAAGGGTGTCCCCCGCGTGGGGGAGCCCCACGCGCAAGGAGTGCGCCCGTGAGGAAAGCCGCCCAGCGTGAAAAGAAAGAAGCAGCCTGCCCAGGAATGGCACCGCCCACACTTCCCGTGCCGCTGACGACAACAGAAGCGGACAAAGAAATAAGATGCAGCAAATAGACACCAAGAACAGACAACCAGGGGAGGGGGGGAAATTAAATAAATAAATAAATCTTTAAAACAAACAAACAAACAAACAAAAACCTCTAACTCTGTCCTTTGCCATGCCTTTTTTCTGCCCACCAAAGGGTTGGGACTCAATGCCCTTCTGGCACAAGTGATTAACATAATTACCTAATCAGGTAAACCTATAAATCCAATATAATCTCATATGCCCAGAGGAAAAGATCATTTTACAAACATAATCCAATACTTCTTTTTGGAATTCATCAATAATACCAGACTGCTACAGCCTGTATCTGTCATTGCAATGTCAGGTCTATTCCAAGTCCTGAAAATGCCCCCATATTATACCTCTTTTTCCCTCTCCATGACTTCAGCACCTCCAGTGGCCATTGTCTCCACATTGGTGATAGATTTTCCATTGATATAACCACAATAAGTCTATAGTGGAATACCAGTAAGTCCACACTCCTGAGGATTCTGGAATAGTGATGCCTACTCTACCAGAGAGGGGACTTTGATCCCCTTTGGCTGATAAATGGGACTTTCTTGCTTGCAGTTGTAGACTTTCTCAGTTCCTTGGTGTGATGGTTGTCCATCCTCACCTCCTTGTTAGTTGACCTAGGTGAGTCCAATGAACTGGAGAGTAGGTGTTACAACTCCACTGAGGTTCAGGGCCCAGCTGGCACAGGAACATTTCAGAGATTCAAGTCTTTTGGATGTACACCTACCAATTCCAGCATCAACTATAGTTTCAAATAAAAGAGATAGAAGAGGCATGTGTAGAGAAGTCACATTTGAGTCCAGCTCTGTCACACTCAGGAGCACAAACTCTGAAGTAGGACCCAATGGCCAGGCTTCAATCTCCAGAGCTATCTGCCCTGACCGTATAAGCTGGGTGTCTCTGGATCCCTCAGATGTCCCACTATTTGTTTGTGGTAGTATCTGCTTTGGCAGCCTATGAGATCCTGTGGAGACTTTTATAAGGATAACTCTCTGATGGCCTCCTGGCTTACTTTGAAGTCTGTTAACCATATAAACTCATGTATCTTTACCTTTTCCCCCTTTAGTTCAGTGTCTTTTTCCAGTTGCATCATCCTCTGGTGCTTGGTAGTAATCCCTCAGTGTCAGGGAGGCTCATTCCTGGGAGCCACGTCCCACATTGGGGGGGAAGGTAATGCATTTATATGCTGAGTTTGACTTAGGGAGAGGCCATATTTGAATAACACGGAGGCTCTCAGGAAGTAGCTCTTCAGTACCCTACATCACTATGCTAACTTGCAAATTTAAGAGCAAAAAGTGCATAAGCATAGTCATCTATCTCAAGCGTATATCAGTGGACCATCCTTTTTCACTAGTCATTGCTCCTTGGAGGATTGCTGCTATAGCATTAGAGAATGTGGCAGAGCTCCCAAGGATAGGAATTCAGTATTCTTTCAGTTGTTGTGTGAATCTCTACCCACTGTGGCAATGCCCCATGAACATTGGAACATATTTATATACCTTATATATATCCCCACATGAACTTCCTTCCATGTATCTATCCCCCATCATGTACCCCCCACACCAATGATCCTCCTCTATCATAGTTGTAACCCTTCTGTAATCTAGAAGTTCTTCAAAAATGAAGCTAAGAATATTTTCAAATTTGCTTAATAGGAAAATGAAATAATAACGAAAGGCTTAAACATAAGAAAAAATACATGATAATTTAAGAAAACTAAAACTAAAATAAGGTTAAAAAGGGGTATTTAAAAAATGAAAAATAGTAAAAGAATTGTTTTTTAAGTTTTGCCTTTCATCACTGTAATATATGTTGTGCTATATGTACAGTTGCATTTTCTTCCATTACTTCACCAGTACTTTATTTTTTCATTTTGTCTACAAAGAAGTTTTAGGTCACAGTGAAGTCACATACAGAATGGAGGGGACTCTCATATACCCAACATCCTCCCCTTTTTCCCTTTCTTTATTAATAATCTTTTTACATGTGGATGGCATATATGTTACAACTGATGTACAAGTATTAAAACATAGCTTCAAACTATGGTCAGTGGTTTCTATTATGGTTTACATTTTACACCATTCACTTTTATAAATTTTTGATGAAATTTAACATGGCCTGTATCCATCATTGCAAGATCATGCAGAATTCTTCCTTTGCCCCCTAAATACTCACTCTTCTGTTGATCCCATTCTTTCTCTCTCCCCCCACAGGACCCACCAGGCTTCACTCCTTGAAGAACAAAATTTGTAGATATTTGCAACAGTGCTGCTGGCTTGACACAGTAGTCTGTCCTCTCCTGTTAGGAACCACCCATACTCTCCAGAGACACCCTCCCCTGTGTTTGAGAACATATCAAGACTCCCCTGTATGGGAGCTTAACTCCTTTTCACTCATTATGTGGTTCCCCCTCCACTGATCCAACACACTATGACAAAATCATCACTTGCACCTTCTTTAGAAGACTGCCCCAGGTGTGCCCTCTCCCAAATGTATTTCCATCCAACACCCTAAACCAGTAGCCCTTCCTTGTCATATTGCCAAAACAATTTTCTCAGCATGTAGTTTCAACCACATACCTGCCAATGTTCACCTGCTACCTCCCCCCTCAACTCTTTCCCCATTTCCATGGACCATCCAACCCATCCTCCCTACCCTAGACCCATCAAGCTTGCACCACCCAACCCAATAGTATCCTTACACCCCTGTCATATCCCTTCACTGCACAACTACTCATACTTTATCATAGATTGCACCCCTGTGGGCATTGGCTTACAACCTTCTCCCTTTCTATTTCCTGTAAACCTATCTTCCAGACTCTAGCTCCCTGTGTTGGCTCAATTAGCTTAATTCTTATCAAAGAAGTCATTCAATATTTGTCCTTCAATACCTGGCTTGCTTCATTTAACATAAGAACCTTCAGATTCATTCATGTTATCCCATGTGTTGTACTGTATTCCTTCTTACAGTTGGTAGTGTTCCACTGTATGTATCTACTGAATTTTGATTATCGATTCATCTCTTAATGGGCATTTGGGTTGATTCCAGTTTTGGAAATAGTGAATAATGGTGCTATGAACATTGTTGTGTATAATCGGTTCTTGTCCTTGTTGTCAGTTCTGGGTATATACCCAGCAGTGGAATTGATGGGTCATATAGCAGAATTATAGTTAGTTTTTTGAGGAAACCCCAAACTGTCATCCACAATGGCTGGGCTGTTCTACATTCCCACCAGCAGTGGATGAAGGTGTCCATTACTCCACATCCTCTCCAACACCTTAGTTCTCTGATTTTTTAATGTCCACCAGTCTAATGGAAGTAAGATGGTATCTTGTTGTAGTTTTGATGTGCATTTCCCTAATAGCTAGTGATGTTGAGCATGTTTTCATATGCTTTTTAGCCTTTTGTCTTCCTTCTTTGGAGAAGTGTCTGTTCAAATCACTTGTCCATTTTTTAAATGGATTGTTTGTCTTTTTATTTTGAGATATTTCTTCACATATGGTGGACATTAGGCTCCTATCAGATATTTGATGTTTCCAAATATTTTCTACCATTGCTGAGGCTGTCTTTTCACTTTCTTCACAAACTCCTTTCAGGTGCAAAAGGTTTTAATTTTGAGGAGGTCCCATTTATCTATTTTTTTCTTTTGCTTCTCATGCTTTGGGATTGAAGTTCATGAAGACATTTGCTATTACAAGGTCCTATAGAAGCTTCCCTACTTATCTTCCAAGGTCTTTATGGTTTTGGCTCTTATAATTAGATCTTTGATCCATCTTTAGTTTTCCTATAAGGTGTGAGATGGTGTTCCTCTAATTCTTTGGTTATTTATGTCCAGTCTCCAAGCACCATTTATTGAAGAGGCCATTCTTTCCCAGCCGAGTGGATTTGGTGGCCTTGTTGAATATCAAATGACTGTATATGTGATGATCTATATCAGAACTCTCAGTTCAGTTCCATTGGCTAGTATGTGTATTCTTGTGACAGTACCATGCAGTTTTGACCACTCTAGCTCTGTAGTATGCTTTAAAGTCAGGTAGTGTGATTGCTTCAATTTCATTTTACTTTTTCAATATGTCTTTGAATACTTGGGGACTCTTGCCCTTCCAAATAAGTTTCATAGTTTTTCCAAGTCATTAAAAAATGCTGTGTTGATTTTTATTGGGATTGCATTAAATTGTAGATTAGTTTGGGTAGGATAGACATCTAATGATATTTAGTCTTCTTATGCATGAGCAGGGAATATTCTTCCATTTATTTAAGTCTTCTTTGATTTCCTGTAACAGTGCTTTGTAGTTTTCTGCATATAAGTCATTTACTTCTTCAGTTAAACTGTTCCTAGGTATTTGGTTTTTTTTAGTTTCTATTGTAAATGTTATTTTTTTCTTGATTTCCTCATCAGATTGCTCATTATTGGTATACAAGAATGCTACTGATTTTTTTTTTTGCATTGTTCTTATATCCTGTGACTTTACTGAACTATAAGTTCTAGAAGCTTTGTTTCTGAGGGCATTCTATGTATAGGATCATGTTGTCTGTAAATAAACTTGTACTTCTTCCTTTCCAATTTTGAGGCTTTTTGCATCTTTTTCTGGCTGCAGTGCTCATGCAAGCACTTTGAACACAATGTTACACAGGAGCGGTAACAGTAGACATCCTTGTCTTGTGTCCAGTCTTAGAGCAAAAGCTCTTAGGATTTCACCATTTTATATGATTTAGCTGTTGGTTTTTCATATATACCTTATGTTCTGTTGAGGAAGTTTCCTTCTATTCCTGTCTTTTGGAGGGTTTTAATCAGGAAAGCGTGTGTTTTGTCAAATGCTTTTACTGCATCTGTAGAGATTATCATGTGTTTCTATTCCTTTGATCTCTTTATGAGGTGTATTTTATTGATTGATTTTCTTATGTTTAACACTCTTTGCATACCCAGGATGAAACTCACTTAGTCATAGTGTGAAATTTGCTTGATGTGTTGTTGAATATGATTAGCAAGTATTTTGTTGAGGATTTTCGCATCTAGGTTCATTAGATTGGCCTGTAATTTTCCTTTCTTGTAGCATCTTTGTTTGGGTTTGGTTTTAGGTTAATGTTCACATCATAGAATGAGTTAGGCAATGTTCCTTCTACTTCAGTTTTTTGGAAGAGTTTGAGCAGGATTGGTGTTAGTTCTTTCTGGAATGTTTCATAGAATTCACATGTGAAGCAGGTCTGGGCTCTTCGTTCGGAGATTTTTGTTGACTGTATCTGCTTACTTCTGATTGGTCTGTTGAGTTCATCTTTCTTCTTTCATCAACATAGGCTGCTTGTGTGTTTCTAGGAGTTTGCCCATTCTAAATTATTCTTGTTGGCATACAGTTTATCTAAGTATCCTCTTATGATAAACTTGATTTCTGTGGGGTCAGTGGTGATATCCTTTTCCTCATTCCTTATTTTTTGTATTTGCATCTTCTTTTTTTTTCCTTGTTAGTGTAGCTAAGGGTTTATCAATTTTATTGATCTCTAAGAACCAGCTTTTGGTTTTATTTTTTCTAGTCCTTTCTTATTTTAAATTTCATTTAGTTCTGCACTAATCTTTGTTATTTCCTTCTTTCTACTTCCTTTGGGGTTAGTTGTTGTTCTTCTGGTTCCTCCAGATGTGCAGTTAAGTCTTTGATTTTAGCACTTTCTTCTTTTTTAATATCAGCATTTATAGCTGTGAGTTTTCCTCTCAGTACAGTTTTTGCTGCATCCCAGAGGTTATGCTATGTTGCTGTGTTATTTTTTCATTCATTTTAAGGTAGTTACCGATTTCTTTGCAATTTTCTCCTTGACCCACTGTTTGTCTAAGAGTGTACTGTTTAACTCCCATATCTTTGTGCCTAATCTGCTTCTCAGCCCCTTGCTGATTTCCAGCTTCTGTGCATTTTAGTCACATAAATTACTTCGTGTAATTTCAGTCTTTCTGAATTCATTGAGAGGTGTTCTGTTGCCTAGCATGTGGTCTGTTCTTGAGAATGATCCATGTGCACTCAAGAATAATATATATCCCACTGTATTTGAGTGTAATGTTATGTATATGTCTATTAGGTCCAGACCCTCTAATGTATTATTCAGGGTCTTTACTTCTTTATTGATTCTCATTGAGATGTTCTGCCTAATGGTGATATTGGTGTATTAAAGTCCCCCAGAGTAATTGTAGAGGCATGCATTCCCCACTTAGTTTTTTTCCTTGTTTGCCTATGTATTTTGAGGTGCCCTGCTTCAGTGCATAAGTGTTCATGATTGTTCTTTTTTTTCCTTAAAGATTTATTTATTTTTATTTCTCTCCCCTTCCCCCCCCCCACTCTGGTTGTCTGTTCTCTGTGTCTATTTTGCTGCATCTTTTTTGTCCACTTGTGTTGTTGTCAGCGACATGGGAATCTGTGTTTCTTTTTGTTGCCTCATCTTGTGTCAGCTGTCCATGCATGCAATGCATTCTTGGGCAGGCTGCACTTCCTTTCATACTGGGTGGCTCTCCTTACAGGGTGCACTCCTTGCATGTGGGGCTCTCCTAAGCAGGGGACACCCATGTGTGGCACAGCACTCCTTGGCACATCAGCACTGCCCATGGGCCAGCTCCACAGAGGTCAAGGAAGCCCGGGGTTTGAACCATTCTTTTTCAAAAGAGATGAGCAGTACCCACTTCCATCAACACCCATTTTCTGGATTAGTGCATCTACAAATTTTTAATCTGCTCAGTGAGTGAAAGGAAAACATGAAAATGATATCTCTCCAAGTAGAGAATATCAATAAAGTGCTAGAAAGTATAAATTTAGTGGAAATAGAAATTCTGGAGTTGAAAAGTAGAATGATATGCGAACTCTAGAGGTGGTCAACAACAGGTGTTTCCCTGACTAAAGAACTAAACAACTCCCTCAGCATCCTGGAGTGTGCACCTTCCTATTTCAGTCCTTCCTCTCCCAGATCATGTGCACTCCAAGAGCAGTGAGACCTTCTAATTTTCTTATTAATTTTACTGGTCACTACTGATGTTGAGTGAATTTTCATACCCTTGCTCATACTTAACTCACTGCAGATCCTGAGATTTAGGGTATAAAGAGGAGGGGACTTGGTCAATTATTGTGTTTTCAGAGTCCTCTACTTCCTTCTGAGAACCAAAAACTTCACCCAGCCTGAATGAAAATATGGCAATGGAGACACAGCTCTGTACTCAGAGATATTCCACATCCTGGCCTCTGTGTCCCTATGAAATTTACAGAAAAATATTGCCCTCCATTAACAGGGAGAATTAGGACTCAAATTTCTGTGAACCCCAGTATCCCTCAGAGAATCCCACATATTCCTACCCAAGTCAACCAGATCTCAATGAAAGCCCTCCTCATATTATATAAATTAGTCTATCCCAGTCTCACAAGGAAGAAAGGTGATTGTTTTCTCTATTAAAGACACTTATTGAAGCCATTTAAATTAGAGAATCGGTTTTTCCATTTCTGTAAACAAAAATGGTGCTGGGATTTTTGTAACTATTGTATTGAATCTGTAGCTCCCTATGTTAAGTATTGATATTAGAATAATATAATCTTATCATTGAACAATGGATGTCTTGCCATATGTTTAGGTCTTCTTTAGTTTCATTCAGTTTGTTTGCCAGTGTTCATGTGTTTTATCCTTTCATTAAATTCATTCTTAGCTATTTTATTTGTTAGCGGCTGATTGAGTGGACTTATTTTTTGTTGTGCTGTATAAACAAAACTGACTTTTGTGCATTTATCTCATACTATGCAAGTTTGCTTTATGCCTTTATTGTTGCACTAGTATTGTTGTGACTTCTTTGGAATTATGTATTAAAAGGGATATGTCATTTATAGGGATAGCTTTCCTTCTTCCATTCCAGTATGGATGACTTTATTTCTTTTTCTTACCCAATTGCTCTGGCTAGAACTTATAGTACAATGCTGAAAAGCAGTGATGAAAGTGAGTTAACTTATCTTGTTCATGAACTCTTGGGAAAGAGTTTCAGTATTTCACTCTTGAGTGTGATGTTAGCTGTGGATTTTTAAAATGCAGCTGTGAACAGAGTAGAATAACTTCCACAAATGACCATCCACATAGTGAGCAGCAGAAAGCCCCCAGATTATAGGTATCCTGTGAGTGCATTTTTGAAATCCTGGAATGTGAGTTAATTGTTGGATACCTACATTTTTATGATTTTGAAGAACTTAATTCTCACTAATGTCCCATATGTTCAATGTTTAATAATAAGATCATGATAGACTATGCCTGAAATATGTTGATGTGTTCTTAAATTTTAAAAATTCAATAAACCCTATTAAATGAATTTTTCTTTCTAGAGGTTATTTATAAAACAGTTCTTTAACTAGAGTAAGAACAAGTATTAACCAGAATCCTTGAGGACCATGTGTGTGCCTGGTGATAGGTGTAAAGCCATATGGTTGTAATATTGTAGTCCAGATAGAAATGACCCTGAACCTATTGGATTATGAATCTAAAGCAATAAAAATGTTTCAAAATTTGCAGAATATGAATCATGATTGCTAACACCAAATATGTATGAAAATAGGTTGATTTAAAACTAAATAGAAAATTAGTAACTGTAGTCATAAAGTATAAGAAACTACAACTAAGGATTGTAGGAATATGATGCATTAAATATACAAAAACAAGATAATTCAGAAATGATATATAGTATAATGTATTGAAATAACATATACATATTACTTTTGAATATATATAGACTTTCATAGATCATTGATTTTGAAAATCTGTAGACATGTATAGAGAATGACTAGATTTTGGCAACATGGAAATATTTCTCCAGAGAGGAGTACATGTAAAAGGAACATTCAATGGTCAGATGGAGAAAGAAAATAGACCAAAAAAGGTGTGGGAGAGGTAATGAATTGAGTGAAGACCCTTTTGGAAGAGTGGTGGAAGTACAGAATTTGAAAATATCAGGAAGAAAGCATCCATGCTTTAAAACATTTCATAAAACATGTAGAAAGAGAAACAGATCTGTATTGTTGGAAAGCTATTTTCAGTCTCAATTCTCTCTATAAAATTTTTTTATCATATGAAAACCAAGAGAAAAAACAGTTATTTTAAAGTATCAAAGTAATATAGGGAGAAAAGGAGTAAGTGCAGAGTAATCCACAACAAATGAATGAAAGCTCTTTGTCATGATCTATATTATGTACTGAAATATGCTTTCTGAAAAGTAGATAACAGGCATTAAGAAATGAAATACATGATAAGATATAAATTTTTAAAACTCAAAAAGTGAATGAGAAGAAATAAGAAAAATGGAAATACAGCTCAAAATTGAAGTATAATCTCTAAGAAATAGGGTGACAAGATAATGCTTAAGTAGATAAAGTGAAAAGCTGAAAGGGCTGAAATATTAAATGGAGAATGTTCAAGATTAAAGAACACTCAGAAGTTGAATGGTTCAGATGATCCACTAGCTGAGCACTGGGTGCCTGAAGCAGGAAGTGGGTGGGGCCATCCCCAGTCCAGAGGCCTTGGGTGGGGCCTGCACATGGGCAGTGCAGGAAGCTGCCCTGGCCCTCCTCCCATGATGCTCAGCCCAGGCTGCAGGCCTTGGAAGGTGGTGTTTGTTTGTTTGTTTGTTTGTTTGTTTGCTTGTCTCCCTCCTTTGTTGTGTCACCTTGCTGAATCTGCTCTCTGCAGCATGTGTGGGCCAGGCAGCGATCGGCAGCCTGTGGGTGAGCCTGCCTTCACAAGGAGGCCCTGGAGATGGGCCACAGCCACTTCCCTGGTGTAGGAGAAATAAAAGCGCCCAAGAGCACCCTGTGCACAGCCAACAAGGCATAGCTTATCAGTTGCCAATATGCTGTCTCTAAGGCAACCACACAGCTAAACAAAATAACCACTGACCACAAGGTCAGACAGAATGGCAACCAGGCCCTGTCCAGCTACACCATGTCTTCTTCCTCCTCTCTGAGCCCTTTTCCCTTTGTTTGATACCCACCAATCAGGCAGTATGGCATGAAAAAGCTCAGACTACATGATCAACCTAACCATCCCCCATAGCTTACCCCTCTCCTTGTTTGGGCATATATTCACCAATCTAATACCACCAATCTAATACCACCTAGCCCCCTTCCCTATTGCCCTGAACTATAAATAGCTGTTTCTATGTTATAAAGTTAGACTTGGTCCAGAACCCTGTCTCTGGAGTGAGTGTGCATAGTCTCGGTATCCGTCCTCACTCCCCCGGGGCCACTAGTTTGAGCCCACTGGCCTGAGGGACACCTCAGTCTGGTGAAAACCGGTAGCAGTTGTCACCCTGTGACACCCTGGATTGTTTTTTCATGGTTGAATTTTGAGAATTTTGGAAATTCTTTTAATTTATTCTAGAATACCTGTGTGTTTTTTTTGTTTTTTTTTTCTTGGTATTAAGCCCAGAGGTTGAACCCATGACCTTATAAGTGGGAAGCCAGTGCTCTACTACCAAGCCACATGGGATCCCCTAAAAATTTTTTGTTTGCTTGTTTTTTGTTTTTGTTTATTTTAGCAAGTACTTAGATCTGAACCCAGAACCTCTCTTGTGGGAAGCAAGTGCTCAACTGCTTGAGCCATAGCCACTCCC